>NC_133617.1:65658306-66015613 GCF_048593235.1 Sminthopsis crassicaudata | reverse complement strand
CGGGATAGCTTTCTAGTTTGAGATCCAGTTCAAGTACACACTCACTAGAGTCTGCCTTTAAGTGTGCTTTATTTCAAGTCCTCCCAGCTCTTATATTCCTTAGCTACAATTACATCAGTACAGCACTCTGAACATGTGCCAAAGGTAGAACCATTACATCACCAATACTAAGTACTAAGGATATGTAAATTAGAGAACCATTATCTCATCAATCACACTGAGTTAACACCCTGCTGTAAGTATCTCTGTTTCAAATACACTTCATCCAGAAGTTCCCCCTATCTTTGGTCCTCTACACTTCCTGGTAGGTGTTATTCTCAGCCCTATTTTTACAGTTGAGCAAAAACTGAAGCAAACTTGAGGTTACGGCATTTGGCCAGGGACCACACAGCGTCCGAGGCTGGATTAGAACACATCCTTCCTGACTCCTGGCCCAAGGCTTTTTCTATTTCACTAACAGCTGCCCTCTTTGGATCATAAAAGCATAGCTTTAGGAGTGAAAGGCATCTTAGAGAATGTCTAGTTCAAATGCCCCATTTTATAGATGAGGAAACTGAGACTCTATGAGATTAAGTGACTTGTTGAAAGTCACAAAGATAATAAGTGGAAGACCGGGATACAATTCCAAGTCCAAGACCTCCAAATACAATGTCCTTTCCAATGCACCACATTGTCTTTCTTTGGGATTCTGTTGGAGGGGACAATGAGGGGATCAGGAGGGCAGTTTTAGGGTATGTGAGAAGCTTTTACAAATTGTAGCATGTAAGTGGCTTTGAGTTCTTGAACAGCAACAGAGTACAAGTTCTGCAAAGTTCTACCATTCTGAAAAGTTCCAAGTAAAGATCTAATAATTATTTTGGCTCCCTAGACATCAGTCTAACTAAACCCAGAGAAGCTCACATCCGATAGGCACAGTCCATGGTGATAAATTCTTTACCTATGGCAGTGCATGAAACCAACAAACCAAAAAATACATATTGGACCTCAATTGTCTGCATACTCTTGCCCCTTCAAAGTGATATCAAAAAGGAGGGCAGAAAGAATCACACAATTTTTATATGACCACATTTATACTCTAAATTTATACCTTAAATATGAACTCATCATCTAGCAACCAATAAATGGACACATATAAGTATTTTCTTCTAAGAGAGCTGGAGGTGCTAGACATGGCAAGAGCCAAATAACATTAAAAAATAAAATTGTATAATCTATATCAGATTGCTTGCTGTCTTGCAGAAAGGAAAAGATAGGAAGAGAAAAAGAAAAATTTGGAACTCAAAATCTTATAAAAATGAATGTTGAAAACTATCTTTACATGTAATTTGAAAAAATACTATTAAGTAAAAAAAGAAAAAGAAATTGGTCTTTGGTCTAGGAGAGAGACAAATGACCATCCTTTTATTAAAATATCAGCATTATGAATACAATTATTAAATTATCTAGAAATTATGCCTCTTGATCCTTTTTAAACATCATTACTAAAATATTCCTTAAATGTCCTAAATTCCTCAATGTCCACACACAAAGGAGGTCAAAACCAAAGAAAAATACCATAAATAATAACATATTTTTGTGGTGACAAAGAAATAGAAAAAAAGATTGATGAGATATACATGTTATTTGAGGAAAGATTAAACAAAATGCAATAGCTAATAGAATGAAATATTACTCTACCAAGGGGACAGAATAATAGAGTCAGCAATTTTATAGCACTTAAAAGTTTTGCAGAGATTTTTGAAAGATTATCTCATTTTATTTTCACAACTAGTTGGAGCAGTTACTTAAGTAATGAATAAGGGACAGCTAGGTGGCACAGTGGATAAAGCCCTGAATTCAGGAGGACCTGAGTTTAAGTGTGACCTCAGACACTTAACATTTTCAAATTGTGTTACCCTGGGCAAGTCACAACCCCAATTGCCTCATAAAAAATAACAATAATAAATAATATAAGGAGAAATTGACACTGATGAGAGTGAGGAAAGGGGGGAACCCCTTTTGGGTTGGCGCAATGATAGTCCTGTGACAACGCAGAGTGCCCTGTAAAGGAATTTACAGGCCCGAAAACCTAGATTGAGAAAAAGGTTTATTGTAGGATTTGGAAGTAAAGTTTAGTTAGTAAAGTTGAGGGTAGAGATAAAAAGGGCACCAGAATAGGTCTGGTGGGCAAAAACCTTTGACATGACTGACATAAGGATGCATGCTCAGGACTTCTGCAAAGCATGGACTCCAAAGTAGCCCCTTTTATAATGGGGTTTCTTGGTGATCTTGAAGGTAGTTGAAGTCCCAAGCTCCTGGCAGGTTTTAGATAAGGAAGAAACTTGTTTGTGAGGGTTGGGGAAACCTGAGCAGATAATGGGGGGGCTAGAAAACCCAAGCCAGCTCAGATCCAGGGCGGGACTCAGCAAAGCCCTGATGTCTTAAAGGGACCTCAACCCCCATCAACACCTTGAAGAAAAACTAGGGTTCACAGTCTAAGGGAAAACTAGGATTCATACTCTAAGGGAAAACTAGGTTTCACACCTTTAAATGTTAAAACTAGGATTCACACCTCCAAGGAAGGAGGAGCTTCAGGATTCTAGGATTATATAAAGGGGCTGACATAAGGCAGAGTCAGATATTCCCTGAGAAGTATCAGAGAAAAAGGCAACCTTTTGAGACTGAAGGAAACATTTCAGAAGAAACAAAGCAGCCATGTCCTCTTTCCTAGAGCCGACTGAAGAGCTCCAGAAAGAGCTTCTCTGTTCCATCTGTGGGAACTTCTTCACAGACCCAGTGTTTGTCGAGTGTGGCCACAATTTTTGCCATTATTGTCTCCTCACAAAATGGCAAGAAGTCTCAAGCCGCCTCACCTGTCCAGAGTGCAAGAGGGCCTTCCAGCTGAGGGATTTCAAAGTCAATAAACGACTTGGAAAACTGGCTGCCATTGCCAAAAACCTGGAACCCCATAGTCCACAGGACCTTGAAGATCGTGGCAAGTGTGAAGTGCATCAAAACATGAAGACGCTGTTCTGTGAGGATGACCAGAGACCAGTCTGTGTGTCTTGTTCTCAAACTGAGGAACATGAATCTCACACACTCTATTGCATGGATGAGGCTGCTAAAATCTTCAGAGAAAAGCTCCAAGAAATCATGACTGATTTGAAGAAA
This sequence comes from Sminthopsis crassicaudata, assembly GCF_048593235.1. Lineage (NCBI taxonomy): Eukaryota > Metazoa > Chordata > Mammalia > Dasyuromorphia > Dasyuridae > Sminthopsis > Sminthopsis crassicaudata. The sequence goes on along the minus strand of NC_133617.1, from coordinate 66,012,463 downwards.
AAAACTAAAAATTCTGCGTTACAAATGTCCAGGGAAAGGAGTAATTTCGTAATATTTAACAATCAAAGAGAAAATCAAAAGAATTATGTTTTGTTTGAATTCCAGAAAATGGAACAATTTCTGGAGGAAGAGATGGATTTCTATCTAGAATGTGTGCAAACATGGGGAGCAATCAGTTCAGAAAGCCTGAGCAACAGAATTAGTCTACTCTCCCAACAAAAGAAAGAATTAAATAAGAGGATCACAGAGTTAGAGGTAGAGTGCCTGAAACCCGATCTAGATTTGCTCCAGGAAATGAAAGGAATTTTAAGCGAGAATAACTGTGTGCTACAAAGGAAAATAGAAGCCTTCACTATCCGTTTGACAGTCCCGCCCATCCTAGATGTTATGCAATGGATATACAACTGGAAAGTGGACATCACTTTGGACTGCAACACAGCTGATGCAGGTCTTATCATATCTGAGAATCTGAAGAGTATGAGGTACGGAGGGAGCCAAGGGGAAGCGCTCAACAGCTATGAGAGAGCTAAAGACTTTGTCAAAGTTCTTGGTGCTCAGGCCTGCATTTCAGGAAGATACTACTGGGAGGTGGAAGTGCCAGGAATCATTAACTGGTGTGTTGGCATCCATCAAAAATCAAAAAACAGTCAAAACTACTTTGTGCTTAGTAATACCTTGATACAAAATGTCCCCAGTCTATATGTTATGGCTCGGCACCATCTTTATTCCCAAATCCATCTAAAATACCGCCAGGTCTGTATATCCAACTTAAAGGTGGGCATATTCCTTGACTATGAAGGTGGAGAGATGTCATTTTATGATGCAACACATGGATATCTAATTTATACATTTCCTCCTACTTCATTCTCTGGACCCTTTCTGCCCTTATTCTGTCTTCCTAAGAAAGAATGTTCTCTTTCAATCTGCCCCTAATTGAGAGAGATCAAGAAATACATGCTTATTAACTAATATGGACTTTAGGCATGGTATTTTTTCAATTTTTTTTGAGGCAGTTGGGGTTAAGTGACTTGCCTAGGGTCACACAGTTTTAAGTGTCTGAAATCAGATTTGAACTCAAGTCGTCCTGACTTCAGGGCTGGTGCTTATCCACTGAGCCACCTGGCTCCCCCATTTGTTATGTGAAAATAATTGTATCTATATGCCCTGTGACAGGGCACTTTTCCTATTTATATGTTTTCTCTTGACTGCAATAAAATATAAGCTATATTATATCAATGTATTATTATATCAGTGTATATTCTCTGTATATCTGGTGCCTATAATGTTGAATGGAAAGAAGGAAGGAAGAAAGTGTGAAGGGCCAAGTCAATTCTCCGAGAGCCTCCACAGTTGTGGATCTAAGGGAGTTGCAAAGCAGCCTTTACTAATACAGGTGTTGCTTGTGGATTGGGAATGAAATACATTGGAGGCAAAGGGAAGAGGAGAGAGGTCAGACAATGCAACAGTCTCTCAGTCTCCTTGTATCATCATCATCCTCTTACATTAAGAGATCCGTTCTACAGGTCTGAGTTAGATCTCCAGTAGCCATTGGCAAGTGGCTCCTGTAAGGAAGGAAGGAGGGAAGAAAGGAAGAAGGGAGGAGAGTGCCTAGTACTTAGTAAGCACTTCATAAATGTTTATTAAATGATTTATATGAATTGAATATATGATTGAATGGATGAATGGCCTTCTGTTACTCCAGTTAGTAAAACAAAATAAAAGAGAATATTGTCATGTGCCCAGCAGAACATCAGGGAAGGTTCAAAATATATAACAACAAATTACAAGTTCAAGAAAGTATATAAATATTGTAGAAGAAATTATATTCATGAATGTTTATCTTTTCCTTACTTTCTTGTAAATTGTTCTTTTGTTCTCTGCTACACACCTTATTTACTTCATTTTTTTCCTTTTCATCCCCCCACCACCTCCAAGCAAGCTATAGTTAAAAAAGACATATTTATGTATACATATGTAGATATATACACACATATACACATCATCCCACCCCCAGACACACACATAAATCTTTCCTATCCCTGCTAACTCTTTGCTTTAATTCTGTTCTTTAATTTGGCTTGTTATTATTTAACCTCCCTTCTTTGTCTTCTCCCCTCACTCCTTGCTTCCTCATCCCCCCCCATCCCTCACTCTTTGTTTCTTAATAGATTTTGGAGGGTGCTATACTCTTTTTTTATTAAAGCTTTTTATTTTTCAAAACATATGGATGGATAATTCTTCAACATTAACCCTTGCAAAACCTTGTGTTCCAATTTTTCCTTCCCTTCCCACCCCTCCCCTAGATGGCAAGTAGTCCAATAAATGTTAAACATGATAGAAATGTATGTTAAATCCAATAGATGCATACATGTCTATACAATTATCTTGCTGCACAAGAAAAATCAAATCAGTTAGCACCTAGTAAATTGTAGTATCCCATTGTCTCTCAATTATAATCTAGCCTCCAGCCACAGATTTTGGAAATGGCCTGAATCATCTCATTGTTGGAAAGAGTCACACCCATCAGAATTGATCATCACATAATCTTGTTGTCATATATAATGGTCTCCTGTTTCTGCTATAAGTTATGGAGGGTAAAACACATTTTTTTTAAAAGCCTGGCAAAGGACCTAAGTTATGTCACCCAGAGAACATAAAGAAGAACATTAAACCTGGCAGGAAGAAAATGAACAGACAAAATGGGTAATCTTTTCTTTGTCTAAATTCAGCTTTCTTTTTAAATTTTTATTAAAACTTTATTTACAAACATATGCATGGGTAATTTTTCAAATTGACCTTTACAAAACTTTCTACTCCAAATTTTTCCCTCTTTCCCTAGATGGCAAGTAGTCCAGTATATGTTAAAATATATGTTAAGTACAATATATGTACACACAGTTATACAATTATCTTGCTGCACAAGAAAAATCAGATCAAGAAGGAAAAAAAAAACCTGAGAAAGAAAACAAAATGCAAGCAAACATCAACAGAAGGAGTAAAAATGCTATGTTGTGGTCCACACTCTGTGTGACACAATTTTAAGAGGGTCAAGGAATCAGTATAAGAGGACTTTATTATGATAAAAAATAGACAAATAAGTCTCTGTCATTGATGTAGTTTTTAACTCATCTCTTCCTGATTTCAAGGTTCACTACTTTAGCATCATGTTTCTAAAATCAGTTTTGTTGCTCAGTTGTATCCAACTCTTTGTCATCCCATTTGGAGTTTTCTTGGCAAAGAACCTCGAGTGTTTTACTATTTCCTTCTCCAGCTCATTTTATAGATGAAAAAACGGAGGCAAACAGGGTGAAAAGGATTTGCCCAGGATTACACAGCTAATAAGTGTCTGAGGCTGAATTTGAACTCAGATCTTCCCAATTGGTGCCCTATCTATTATGCTGCCCTATCTATTATCCATGACTCACATGTCTTTTATAAATAACATTTCACAACACAAACCTTTCTGTTTGGTTTTCAATCTCTTTTATAATCCTGGTTCCAGCCCACTTTTCCAGGTCTATTATACATCATTTCTCTTCAAGCATTCTTTGTTTCTATTAAACTGGCCTACTTTTCTTTATTCTTCCTCAAATAATCTGGATTTTTGCACAGGCTGGCTGTCCCTTTTAACTGGAAAATTCTCCCTTTACACCCTCCACACCCTACCTTTTGAAATCCCCAGCTTCCTTGGAAGCTCAGCTCCAGGGGCACCTCTTAACATGAAGCCTTCCCAGATTATTCTTGAGAGGTACCTTCACACACACACATAAATTAACTGGCTTTGATTGTCTTTACATTTTGAATGTCCTTATCTGTATACAAATTGTTTTCCCCCAAGAAGGACAAAAATTCGGAGAGAGCAAGGACCATATTACCACTTGTTTTTACCACAGAAAAGTCTTTGATTCAGTATAACTAAACACTGCTTAAAATTTCTCTTCAATCTTATCACTCTCCTTGCACATATACAAAATTATACGGAGGAGCATCTTTCCTAACTTGTTAAGATTATCAAGTGAGAACTCAGGTTGACTTGACAGTTCTCTGGCTCAGACCTTTAAAGGGAGTTTACACCTTAGGAATTCTAAGAGGAGCAAGTTCATTGGTGGAAGTATTTCCCCACACCCCACTGAGTTCTCAGATGCCTATTCTCTGGGAGGAGATCTGTAAAATCTTTTCCTCTGTGAGTAGATTTCTTGGGAACTCTGAATCTCCTCCAGTTCTTGTCCTTCCCCAAATCAGACTGGTCTCCTTTCAGCCTGCCTGATGTCAAAACTCTATCCCAGAGTCAATTCTCTCAGACCCAATGCTGCCCTTCTTTTATCCTCCCAGGGAATAGGCAGCTGAGCATCCAGATCTTTTCTTGCTTCCTCAATGAAAGAAGGTTGGGTGGCAAAGGATAGATGACCAAGGGAATAATGTTTTGAATGAAGGATGATGCTCTAACCTGGGCATGCAAGAGTCCAGTGGGTGAAAGATATAAAAGCAGAGATAAGTGGAGCAGCTAGATAAAGCAGTGACCCTGGAGTCAAGAGGACTGAATTCAGAAACTTAACACTTCCTACTGTGACCCTGGGCAAGTCACCTAATTGCCTTGTAAAACAAACAAGCCCAGAGATAACTTTGGTGATTTATTAAAATCAAGAGAAGCAAAAAAAAAAAAAAAAAAAGTATGGAATATGCTTGTTGGAGATCTTTGACATTCTTGCAGGCAATTCCCAGTTCAAAAGAATTCCCTAATAACTGAGATTTCCCAGATGCTCTTATTTACAAATGTCATTATGATGATGTCATACAGCAGCCAAAGCCTCCTATGAAATCCAAAGTCTTCAAGAGTTCACTGTAACTATCCAGAGTAAAAGCAAAGGAGATGAAAAATGTTTTTGATAGGCACTTAAATGGACAATCCATAGAACTGGTCCCTTAGTTCATATAAATAGATTCCATGGACAATGAATTTGGTACAGAACTGTACAGTGTCCTTAATGATCCCAAACTTCCTCCTTAAACAAAAAGACATCTTGTTATTTATTTATTCATTCATTCATTCATTCATAAATTTATTTTAATGCCTTTTTATTTTTCCAAATACATGCAAAATCTTGTGTTTCAAATTTCTTTCCTTTCCTCCACCTCCCTTTACTCCCAGACAGCAAGCAATCCCATGTAGGTTAAACATATTTCCATATTCATCATGCTGTGCAAGAAAAATCTGATCAAAAGATGAAAAAAAAACACTAGAAAAACAAATACAAAGTACCCCCAAAAAGGTGAAAATACTATGCTTTGATTCACATTCAGCTCTTTCCATCACAAGAAAGACATTTTTTACTCTTGATTTTTTAAAATATGTTTTTAAATTTTTAATTTAAATTTTTAAAAATCTTTAAAAATATTTTATTAATAATATCATCTATTTCCTCTTTCTTTCCAGTTTATCTGCAGCAAATTATAACAACACTAGTTTTCATGTTTGCCTCTGCTGGCCTCCATCCATGGTTTCTTGTCACACTTCTTTCTGGCCACTGGATTTCCTCATAGGAACATGTTTTATAATTATACAATGCCACTTCATCTTTGTTTTCCCCTTTTATCCCCCCTGTTTTGTTTAGCTTTTAAATGAGACACTTAAGAGATCATTAAAAAAAAAAGGGAAAAGAACCCACATGTGCAAAAATGTTTGTAGCAGCCCTTTTTGTAGTGACAAGGAACTGGAAACTGAGTGGATGCCCATAAGTTGAAGAATGGATGGATAAGTTATTGTATATGAATGTGATGGAATATTATTGTTCTATAAGAACTAATCAATAGGTTGATTTCAGAAAGGCCTGGAGAGACTTACATGAACTGCTGCTGAGTGAAGAGTAGAACCAAGAGATCATTGTACACAATAACAGCAAAATTATATGATGGTCAACTGTCATGGATTTGTCTCTTTTCAACAATGAGATAAAAAAAAAGAAAAAAACAAACAAACAAAAAAAACCAATGAGATGATTCAAACCAATTTCAATAGATGTAATGGAGAGAGCCATCTGCAGCTAGAGAGATGACTGGGGGGACTGAATATGGATGACAGCATAGTATTTTCACCATTTTTATTATTGTTTGCTTGCTTTTTTCTTTCTTTCTCATTTTTTTTTTCTTTTTGATCTGATTTTTCTTGTGTAGCATGATAAATGTGGAAATATATTTAGAAGAACTGCACATTTAACCTATATTGGATTACTTGTTGTAAGAGAGGAGGAGAAGAAAAGGAGAAAATTTTGGAACATAAGATTTTGCAAAAGTGAATGTTGAAAACTATCTTTGCATGTATTTTGAAAATAAAAAGCTATTATCAAAAATTTTAAAATAAAAATAAAATAAAATTGTACATGCCTTTTGATTCAGTAGTGTCCTTACTGGGTTTATATCCCCAAGAAAAATCATAATAAAGGAAAAACAAATCACACTTGCAAAAATATTTGTAACAATCCTTTTTGTAATGGCAAGGAACCAGAAACTGAATGAATGCCCATCAGTATAATATATTGTGACTAACCACTGTGGACACAAAGACAGAGATGAAGCATTTTGTCTTAATGGGGGCTGAGGAAGAGACACAAATATACATAGAAAAAAAAACAAAAAAACTAGAATGATAGCATGAGTGTGGGAGAAGTCCAAAACGGATGATGTAAGAGATTTAAAGATGAGCAAATGAATCCAAAAGCATTTATCATCGACTTATTTTGTACTAACCACTGAAGTGGGGAGGGATATAGAGAAAAAGAGTTAACTTCTACTCAGTGAAAGTGGAAGATAGACCATATCCAGGAGTGGGAGCTGAGAAAGAGGATTTTGGTTTGGAGAGGCTTGGTAGAGCAGAAAGTTCACTGGTTCCAGATTCAGAGGTTCAGATCCAACCTCTGATGCTTGCTGACTATGTAACCTTAAGACAGATGATGTCTAAGGTCCCTTCTGGCTCTAAAGTATCATAATCCCACAACATAACACAGATATACATCAAATGTTTGATTTGTGTTGATTTGTTTACAGAGCAAAAGTTGAGGAGTAAGAGAGTATATGTGGCAGAATGGGAGAAAGTTGGCCATGGTGAAACAAGCTAGTTAGATAAGGTGGGCTCAGAGATGTGATGAAGCTAGTTCAAACTGGACCAGCTTTTGGAAATAAAGCCTAATGTTAAATTTCCAATATGAATATTTACACCTCAGAAAATGGCAAATTGACAACAAAACATGGCTTGATTTATCTGTTTTATTTTTAGTTGTCTAGACTTAAGAAAATGATACAAAAAATTAACAATGGAGATTAAATTTAAAAATGTAGGGGCAACTAGGTAGCGGAGTGGATAAAGCACAAGCTCTGAAGTAAGAAGGACCTGAGTTCAAAATCTGACCTGAGACACTTAATACTTCCTAGCTGTGTGACCCTGGGCAAGTCACTTAACCCCATTTGCCTACTGACATTACTCATCCTTCCCTCTAGCTGGTTTTTAAATATTTTACAAGCACATACCCATGTCTTTCACCAACTGAGACAGCAAGGTCACAGAATGGAAGTCCCATAGCTGAATGGCTTACTTCCCCCCTAGCCTTAGTCACAAGAGACAAGCCCTATTGGGTATTTGTAGTAGCAACAAAAGCAACAACTAGGAAAAGTTTCAGAAAGATGGATGAGAGTGAAACATGATTGGGGGCACAGAGTTGACAGGAATTCTAAAGCTACCCACCCTTTAGTTCTTTCCGGACACGGTAGCTGGAAGTTTTGGTTAGGAGGCTAGAACAGCAGCTGCACCTGGGGAAAGTGACAGCCAGGGACAGATGGAATGATCAGTCAGAGAAAGTGGCATCCAAGATGGAACCATGGAGGCTGTTCAGTTGTGTCCAACATTTTGTGATCCCATCTGGGGTTTTCATGGCAGAAATACTGGAGTGGTTTGACATTTCCTTCTCCAGCTGATTTTACAGATGAAAAAACTGATGTAAACAGGACTAAATGACTTGCCCAGGACTACACAGCTAGTAAGTATCTGAAGTTAGACCTGAAAACGAGTCTTCTTGACTCCAGAGTTGGCACTCTATCCACTGTACCACCTAGCTGGCAGTTAAGGCTAAAAGGGGAGTCATTTAAGACAATCATTGGTATAAGCACACAAGTGGGAAAAGGCACAAGAAGTCACTCATTAAAGAGTGCAGTGGAGTGTTCCTGCTTCCCCCATGAAGAAATGGGCTCAAAGAGACAGCTTAAATGACTTGCCGATGGTTGGTGCTAGAAAATGCTATTATAGGCAATGGGAAAGCCATGAAATTTTTTGTAAATAGGATTGGGATGTAACCTTATAAAGACAACAATTTTGAAAAGTTCTGATCCCCAGGATGCCTACAATGATTTTAGAGAATTCATGACAACTCCTATGATTCCATGTCTCCCTGGCCAACACCTACCCTAGGTACAACTGCTGTTCCTACATATCTCCTGACAGCATTCAAGGTATAGATAGAGAAATTGTGTGTGTGTGTGGGGGGGGGCCATTAAAGGAATCTGTGAATCTGTTTTGCTTGGCTATGTATAACTTATGAATTAGGATTGCTTTCTTTTTCATTGTGGAGGGAGGGGGGAGGAAGAAGGAAAAGAAAGAAGGTAGATTTTTGTTTTTTGAAAAAAATTAATTTTTTTTAAAAAGAGGGCTGTGATCAGATCTGTGCAGTAGGAAAATTGTTCTGACCTTTAAAAACAGAAAAGAACAAGACATATTAAGAAGCAACTGCAATAGTCCAAAGGAAAGGTGATTGAGGATAGTAACAGTGTGAGTAGACAGACATATGAGATATTGTCTAAGTAAAAGGAATAATATTTGGTGACTGACTGCATTTTCAGAGTAAGGGACAAGCAAGTCAAAGATATCACTAGGGTTATAAACTTAAATAACTAAGAAGAAGGTAGCATCATCAGAGTAAATAAGGAAATTAGGAAGGAAGTGTGGGGGGGGGGGGAGAGGAACAGAAGTTCAGTTTTAGATTTCTTGAATTTGAGATACAGACTGGGTCAAGCATGGGTCTCTCCAATAGAGCTGTTTAGCAGATAGTTGGAGAGAATTTAGCAAAGAGGTCAGGGCATATACAGGGCATATATGCCAGAGATCTGGCATATAAAATAAATAGGTTAAATCTAATGTAATATAAAATAAATAATAATATAATATAAATTAAATAAGTTAAATCCAATCCCTTATCCATGTGATAAAAAAGGATTTGGAAGTCTAAAGGGAAGATTATAGCAGTCATGGAATGGATAAAGTTAAAACTAGGTTTCAAATTTCAGACCTTTTTAAATATTAAGCTCTGGTTATTCCCAACATCCTATGTCCTATAATGGATTTGGGTAGGATGCAATTTTTGACCTTCGAATGCCTAGAGACAAAACCAAGGTAGCAGGAATGGCTTGAAGAGTGAGGAGGCTGATGAGGAAGAAAAGGCTGACCTCTTTCCAGAAATTGGTGAGAAAGGGAAGGAAGGATTTGACTTTCACTTCAGGACACAGAAGAAATGTAATGTAATGTAAATGTAATGTAAATGTAACGAAATGGGGTCATCAAGAAAGGGAAATCCTAAGGGTTTTGATAAGGTTAATTAATCTATTTACATTCCTACTTGGAAGAATGGTCCTTTTAACTCTTGAGAACTTTCTCATTATAGGGAAATTAGAAGGATTAGATAGATAGAAAGAAAGAAAGAAAGAAAGAAAGAAGAAAGAAAGAAAGAAAGAAAGAAAGAAAGAAAGAAGAAAGAAGAAGAAAGAAAGAAAGAAAGAAAGAAAGAAGAAAGAAAGAAAGAAGAAAGAAAGAAAGAAAGAAAGAAAGAAAGAAAGAAAGAAAGAAAGAAAGAAAGAAAGAAAGAAAGAAAGAAAGAAAGAAAGAAAGAAAGAAGAAAGAGAAAGAAAGAAAGAAAGAAAGAAAGAAAGAAAGAAAGAAAGAAAGAAAGAAAGAAAGAAAGAAAGAAAGAAAGAAAGAAAGAAAGAAAGAAAGAAAGAAAGAAAGAAAGAAAGAAAGAAAGAAAGAAAGAAAGAAAGAAAGAAAGAAAGAAAGAAAGAAAGAAAGAAAGAAAGAAAGAAAGAAAGAAAGAAAGAAAGAAAGAAAGAAAGAAAGAAAGAAAGAAAGAAAGAAAGAAAGAAAGAAAGAAAGAAAGAAAGAAAGAAAGAAAGAAAGAAAGAAAGAAAGAAAGAAAGAAAGAAAGAAAGAAAGAAAGAAAGAAAGAAAGAAAGAAAGAAAGAAAGAAAGAAAGAAATAGAGAGAAAGATAGAATCAGAGAAAAATATAGAGCCTGAGAGGCAGAGCCAAAGAAAGAGAGACAGAGACAGAAAGACAAAGACAGAAACAGAGGGCACATGTGTAAGTTGAATATGAAGGACAGTATCTAGAAAAATAAAATTATGGGATGGGAGAAGAATGTATTAGGAGAAAGGGAAAGGTAGAAAGGTTTAAATTTTCTATCATAAAAGAGGCAAGAACAAGCTTTTACAGTGAAGGTAAAGAGAGATTAAGTGAACCTAACTGTCACCAAAACTGGCTCAAAGAAGTAATAACATACACATGATACAAGTATAGAAATCTATTTTAAACTGCAGAAAAGTACAAGGGGAAAGAGAAGGAGGAAGATAATAGAAGGGAGGGCAGATTGGGTGAGGGAGTAGTCAGAAGCAAAATACTTTTGAGGAGTATCAGGGTAAAAGGGGGGAGAGAGAGACAGAGAGGGAATGAAAGTGAGAGTGAAAGAGAATAGAATAAATGGGAGGGGGAGAGAATACAGTTGTGAAAATAATTTTGAAGCAAATTTCTTTGAAAAAAGTCTCTGATAAAGGCCTCATTTCTGAAACATATAGGAAACTGAGTCAAATATATAAAAAATAAGAGCCATTCCCCAGTTAATAAATTTAAAAAGATATGAATAATTTTCAGATGAATTAAGCTATTTATAGTTATATAAAAATACTCTAATTCATTATTGATTGGAGAAATGCAAATTGAAATACTTCTGAGGTACCACCTCATACCTTTCAGATTGGTTAATAGGCCAGATAAAAGAAAATGATAAATGTTAGAGGAATGTGGGGAAAATGACACATTAATGCATTTTTTTCTGAAATTGTTAACTGATTCAATCATTCTATAGAGCACTTTGGAACTATACCCAAAGAGCTATAAAGCCATGAATGTATTTTGACCTAACAATACCACTACTAGCTTTATATCCCAAAAGAGATTTAAAAAAAAGAGGAAAGGACCTATATATATAAAGATATTTATAGCCGCTCTCATCTCAGGGTAGAGAATCGGAAGTTGAAGGGATACTCAGGCATTGAACAATGGCTGAATAAAATGTGGTGTGTGGTTGTGATGGAGTACTGTTGTGCTACAGGAAATGATAAGTAGAATGCTCTTGAAAAGACCTGGAAAGACTTTCATGCAAAGAGAAATGTACTGTGTACAAAGTAACAGCAATATTGTAGAATGCAATGATCCAAGACAACTCTGAAGGACTTATGATGAAAATACTATTCTAAATTGAAAAGAGGAGGAAAGATAGAGGAGAATTGCTTAAGAGAATAAAATGATCTAGGAATTTTTTTTATCATTTAGTTACTAAATGAATGAAGTTAATTCCTCTTCTCTAAGACAAATGATTTAAAGACATGCTCTTCAAACTCTATTTCATATTTACCTCTCGGGTGCCTATTTTACCTCTTTATTTTGTCTGTAACCTCTTCTCATAGACAAATGTGCCTTTTGCCAAAAAGAAAGACCGTGGTGAATTTGTCACATGGCTGAGTCCCAACAATTGGTGTCTACACTAATCCCCTTATTTGGTGCTAATTGTTCACCTCAATCTCAACATTTGATGCTGAACCTCAAACATATCACTAATGCAGAACAGATACTGTTCAGGAATTTATGTCTTAGAAAGTTGTCTGGGTGTACTACGAGTTTGATTTGCCCAGAGTTAGACAGCTATTACATCTCAGAGTATGTCTTTGAACCCAGATGTTCCAACTATAATCCTAATACTCTCTCTACTATATCACACTGCTCTTTTTTTTTGGTAGTCATGCAAAACTATGTCCATAATGTCATATTTTTTAAAAAATGGATAAAAAAACAAACTGTGAGAAAAATAAAGTTAACAAAAATATGCTTCAATCTGCATTCAAACACATTCAGTTCTTTTTCTGGATATGAAGAGCATTCTTAACCTAAATCCTTCAGAGTTCCTTGGATCACTGTATGAGTAATTATGTTATTCACAGCTTGCTATCTTACAATGTTGCAGTTACTTTGTACACAGTACATTTCACTTCGCATCCGTTTATGGAAGTCTTTTCAGTTACCTTTCATTATTCTTGCAATAATCATAAAATACTTATTGAATAAATGAATCAATCAAATCCCTTTCTCATCCTGCTTATTCCTTTCTGGAAACCAAAATTTAGGAACATCCATCCAGAGCTTTGGCAGGAAGAACTGATAGCATTACTCCAGATTTAATCTGACCAGCCCAGAGCACAGTGAGACCATCAACTCCTTTATCTGAAGATTTTCTTGTCAGGACATTGAAAGATTCAAAATTGAGAGAGATGGATAGCACAAGAGATGAAGGAGATGGGATTCAATATTCTTGATGGGTGTAGGATTTTAAGGGGAATCTAAAAAGATGAAACTGAAAGGGAACAAATGTAAATTTTTGTACTTGCATTCAGGAAACCAACTTCACGAAATATTCCAAATCACTTATGTATATCACTAAGTGCTTAAAAAAAAAAAAAAAAGTCCTTAAACAAAGTGAAGTGCTCATTTCCAAAACAAACAAAAAATCCTACAAAGAAGAGAAAGGGCCATTTTTCAATATGAGGGAGTAGCTTCTGAACCTGTGATTTTACTGATAATAGAAAAGTCTCAGAAGAAGAAACTCTACCAACACCGGTGGGTACTTTGCATTTTAGTTGCCTGGAGCCATGAGAGGTTAAGTGATTTGATCAAGATTAAAGAGCCATTAAAGAGCTAAAAAAAAGAAGCAGGTCTTTTTTGGCTCTATTACTATATACCCTTTGATCCAGCAGTGTCTCTACTGGGTTTGTATCCCAAAGAGATCAAAAAATATCTATAGCAATCCTTTTTGTAATGGCAAGAAATTGGAAATTGAATGGCTTACTCATCATTTGGGAAATGACTGAATAAGTTATGATATATGAATGTAATGGAATATTACTATTCTATGAGCAGGCTGATTTCAGAAAAGCCTGGAAAGCCTTACATGAACTGACATTGAATGAAGGAGCAGAATCAGGAGAACATTGTACACAGTAACAGCATGAATGGGTGATGATAACTATGATGGATTTAGCCCTTCTCAGCAATACAGTGATCTAAAATAATCCCAATAGACTTGGTTTGGAAAAGACCATCTGCATCCAGAGAGAGAACTTTGGAGACTGTATGTAGTTCAAAGCAGCACTTTTTTGTTTGCTTGTTTGTGTACTCATTTGCTTTTTCTTTCTCATGTTTTTTTTTTTTTTTTTTTTTGTCCTTTTTGTTCTGATTTTTCTTTCACAAAATGATCAATATGGAAATATGTTTAACATGATCATATATGTATAACCTATATCAGTTTGCATTGTCTTGGGGAGAGGGAAGATAGGAAAGTATAGGTGTCCTTGGTCAAGTTGCTCTTGTACTATATCCAATAAGGCCTGAATTCTATCACTTACTAAGAGCCACTGTTCTATCCATACTGTGTATCAGTTTTCCTTTGAATGGGAACAGGTGAGAGTGTTGGCAGGCCTTCAATAACATCCCTGCTTAAAAATCCAAAGTACTCATTTGTAATCCTAATTGTGTAAAATGTCTCTTCCCCACAGATTGAGGGGGGATTTTTTTTAACTATAAAAGGAGTAAAAACTCCTGTTTCATCTTCAAATATCCATCTCATAGGGGCAGCACTAATTTCAACTGCTTTCGATCCTCCTAAGACAGACATAAAGGTGTCTGCCTTAATCTTTAGCCAGTGATTGGGCCAGTTGGCACCTTTCATAACTGGATGGTCTGCACCTGTGTCTACCAACCCTTTCAATGGTATGCTATTTACACAGATAGTGATCATAAGATAATCAGCTGTAACAGCTGCTGTCTAGAATATTCCTGGATTCTGTTGTTGGGAGTCAAAAATTTGGGCATCTATCATCAGAATGCCTATTAGGAGTCTGTATCAGTAAATTCGATGCTACTACTTCTCCTGGTTGATAAGTCACACATTGTCTACCTGTATTAGTGACTGAGCTATTACTTACACATTCCCCAGTTTCCCACATCAGTATATGGATGGACACTGTTTTGTAAATACTCTTGGGAGATGAAATGATCAAGCCGACTGTGTGTGGAGGCAAAGGATCCATAGGCCAGTCAGAGACAGATTTCACCTCTCCAAGGGATATCTCAGTGATCCCATCTGCATACAACCCTGTAATCCATTATAACCATTATATCACCATACTAAGTACTAAGTATATGTAAACTATACTCATCAATTCCACTAAGTTAACACCTTGTTATAAATATCCTTGTTTCAAGTATACCTCTCCAGAGTTCCTGCCCTCTCCAGGAAAGAGGGAGAAAAAATTTAGAATTCAAAAACTTACAAAAAATGAATGTTAAACCCTATAACATTTAATATAACACAAATATATACCTAAAACCAAAAGCTAGCATTAATAGTAATGAGAGAACATTAGGTGCTTTCCAATAAATATGGGAATAAGTCTTGTAGATATAAAAATGCTAGTAGTAGTGATAAAATGAGAAAAATTAAAGGCATAAAGATAGTCAAAGAGTAAATAATATTATCCTTATTTGCTGATAACAATGATAACTTATTTAGAAAATCCTGGATTGTCAGCATTGAAATGGAGACAATTAATGGTTGTAGCCAAGTAACAGGACTCAAAATAAATCCACAAATATCAACAGCATTTTAATATAGTCACAGTAAAATCCAGAAATAAATAGTAGAAAGCAAAATTCCATTTAAAAAAACCCTACAAAATATTTAAGTATCTAACAGTAAGTTTAGCAAAATATATTGAATATAAATACAATCATAAAATATTGTTTAAAGAAATGTTAAAATGTCTTAAATCATAATTATATTTATTGCTCATGATTGGGTCATACAAATATAATAAATGGTATACTACACAAATTAATTTACCGATTTAGTGTTATAGTAATCAAAATAACAAAAGTGTATTTTATAGATCAAGACAAAACAACAATAGGGACAGTTAGTTGGTATAGTGGATAGAACATCAGTCCTGACGTCAAGAGGACCTGAGTTCAAATATGACCTCAGACACTTAATACTTCCCAGCTATGTAATCCTGGGCAAGTCACTTAACCCTAATTGCCTCAGCAAAAAAAAAAAAATTAATAATAATAATAATAATAATAACATTCAACAGGAGGAACAAAAAGCCTAGAATCTTAAAGCAAATAATGAAAAAATAAAGGAAAAGGAAATAGCCTCAACTTCAAATTATATCCAAAAAATAATAATTATTACATTATAAAATTATAAAATCATCATTCCCCCAATTTATACTTGGGCAACTAACTTTTGGAATAGACCATAATCCCTTCCTCCTGATCTCATATTTTTCAGATGTTTTATATCACCGTCTCCACCTTTACCCTGGTCTCACATGAAGAAGTGAATGCCCTTCTTGTCAAGGGAAACTTCTCTACATTCATAAAAGATGATGATCTATCTTGTCTTTTCCAACAACTTGTCCCTTCTATTAACATTACCTTCTCACTAATACTCAGTTTTTGCCTGTCTAGAAGCTGTTTCCCTACTGCCTACAAATATACCCTTCCTCTTCTAAAAGATCTCAATGATTCATCCATCCCAACAGGCATCAGCCTATATTTCACCTCTCTTTCATACCTAAACATCTTGAGAAAATGATCTACAAGCAGATAGTTTATTTCCTTTTCTCTTTCTTCTTAATTCTTTGACATTTTTTATCTCATTCAACTGGAATCACTCTTTCCAAAGTTACTAATTATGTCTCAATAGCCCAATCCAGTGGCCTTTTCTATGGTGACCTTTTCTAGATTTCTCTTTATCCAATGACATTGTTCATCATTCTCTTCTCTATTACTCTCTTCTCTCTAAGTTTTCATAACACTATCCTAGTTTTTCTCCTATGTGTCTGGTCTTTTCTTCTCAGTCACCATTGCTGAATCTTCATCCAGGTCATACCTACTAAGCACGTGTCTGCTGAGGCTCTTTTCACTTCTTCCTCTATCCTTTTTCAATTAGAATCTCATCAACTCCCAAGGATTCCATTATTTCTTATGCTGCTGATTCTAATATCTATTTATCCAATCTTAGGATTTCTTTTGATCTCTACTCTCATTTCACCAATTGTCTGTTGGATATCTCCTATATGTCTATGAAACACAGATATCTTTAATTCATTATATCCCAAAGTGAACTCATTATCTTTCCTTCCAAACCCTCCCCTCTTTCTAACCTTACTATTAACCTCTCAGCTACCCACAATCACAACTAAGAGTCATCTTCAATGCTTCATTCTCTCATATTTCCTACCACCACCATCACTATATCCAATCTGTTGCCAAATCTTATCAATACTACTTATAAAACATCTCTTATAGATGCTCCATTCTCTTCTCTGACACTGCTAGCACTCTAATGTATACTTTCATCAACTCATTCCTAGATCAGTGCAATAAACTTCTGGTTCATCATGCCTCAGATCTATTCCCACTTTAGTCTGTCCTCTATCCAGTTAACAAAATGATCTTCCTAAAACACAGGTCTGACCATATCAGACCCCTTCCCCATTTAATCAACTCCAGTGGCTCTCTATTATCTCTAGGATCAAATATGAAATCCAGTTTAGCTTTAAAGCCTTTCATAATCTATCTTGTTTGTATATATTTGTTTTGGGTTGTCCCCTTGTGAACTCCTTGAAGACAAGAACTATTTTTGCACCATTTTTGTATCCCCAGCATTTAGCACAGTAGTAAACATTTAATAAATATTGATTGATTGATTGATAAGTCCCTTGAGTTAAAGACGGTTTAACCTTTTTCTTTATATCTCCAGAGTATCCATAGTATCTCACAAATAGTAGGTGCTTAATAATGCTTATTGATTGAATTATACAAAGAAAATCATAACACATGATAATATCATATATAAATGTGTGATATAAAATCATTCCTTGAACACTTGAGGACAATAGAAAAGGGGCTGATAAGAAAGTACTAAACAAACATATAAAATGAGGCCATGTCAATGATCTCTTCATGAGGTATGAATAACCCCTTTGAGTGAATTGGAAAAGAAGTAGTTATGCCATAGGTGGGCTGCTAAGAGGCATCATAGTGCACAAAGCACTGGACTTAGCATCAGGAAGACTCATTTTCCTGAGTTCAAATCTGACCTCAGACTCTTATTAGCTGAGTGACCCTGGGAAAGCCACTTAATTCTGTTTGCCTCAGTTCCTCATCTGCAAAATGGGCTGGAGAAGGAAATTACAAACCACTTCAGTATCTTTGCCAAAAAAACTAAAAATAAGATCATGAAGAATCTGATATAAGTGAAACAACATAGCAACAAATGTCATAGACTCAACAGGGATTGACTATGTCCCAGATAATTCTTTAAAAATTGGTTCAGTTAAAGGAGGGAAAGGAACCCACACGTGCAAAAATGTTTGTGGCAGCCCCTTTTGTAATGGCAAGAAATTGGAAACTGAGTGGATGCCCCTCAGTTGGGGAATGGCTGACTAAGTTATGGTATATGAATGTTATGGGATAATATTGTTTTGTAAGAAATGACCAGCAGGATGATTTTAGAGAGACTTGGGGAGACTTACATGAATTGATGCTGAGTGAAATGAGCAGGACTAGGAAATCATTATACACATCAACAAGAAAATTAAACAATGATCAATTCTGATGGACATGGCTCTCTTCAACAATGAGATGACTCAAACCAATTCCAATAATCTTATGATGAAAAGAGCCATCTCCACTCACAGAGAGAACTGTAGGAACTGAGTGTGGTTTACAATACAGAATTTTCATTCTTTTTGTTGTTGTTTGCTTGCATTTTATTTTGTTTCACTTTTTTTCTTGTGCAGCACAATAATTGTATAAATATGTATGCATATATTGTATTTAACATATATTTCTACCTTGTTTAACATATATTGGGCTACTTGCCATTTAGGGGAGGGCATGGGGGAAAGGGAAGAAAATTGGAACATAGGGTTTTGCAAGGGCTAATGTTGAAGAATTGTCCAGCATATGTTTTGAAAACTAAAAAGGTTTAATTTAAAAAAAAAATTCAGAGTAACTTTGAAAAGACATGAACTGATTCAGAGTGAACTAAGCAGGACAAGAAAAAATAATTTATACAGTATCTGGCACATAGTAGGTACATAATAAATGTTTATTAACAGGTTGTTATATATTCTCAAAAATAAATAAATAGTTCAGGCAATCCAAGAGAAGAGTTCTGTAGAAGTCACAAATAGATGGGAAATGGAAGGCTAGGATGAGCCATGTAGAGCTGGGAAAGAGAAAAGCAGAAATAATTGAAAAAGAGGAAATAATAGAGAGAAGCATCCTCAGAGAAGAAAGTAAACAAACTGAGCTACTTTTTGAAGCACTGTCTCTAGTTGGGACTCAGTATTTAAAAAAAAAAAAAAAAAAGAGGGAATTATAGATCTTTGTACATCTTTTGATAACAACTTCCCAGAACTGGAAAAAAAAAAAAAAAAGTATTTATATCAGGAAACCTATATGGACAATGAGTCAGTAATAGAACAGGGAAGGATAAATGGGAGCAGTTGAACAACTCTGTTTATAACACTACCACCTATCATGAAAATATTCTGATTGGTTCCACTATGGGAATTGCCTTGAATCCTCTCATTATTGAAAAGAGCTAAGTCTATCACACTTAATCATTACGTAATCTTGTTGTTACTGTATATAATGCTCTCCTCCTTCTGCTCACTTCACTCAGCATCAGTTCATGTAAGCCTTTCCTAGCTTTTTTGAAATCAGTCTGTCCATTTCTTATAGAACAATAATATTCCATTACATTCATATATCACAATTTATTCATCCATTCCCAGCTGATGAGCATCGACCCAATATCTAGTTCCTTGACGCTATAAAAAGGGCTGCTGCAAATATTTTTGTACATGTGGGCTAGTTTCTCTTTTATGATCTCTTTGGGATACAGACCCAGTACAGACACGCTGATGCACAGTTTTATAGCCCTTTGTTCATAGTTCCAGATTGCTTTCCAGAATGGCTGGATCAATTCACAGCTTGACCAACAATGCATCAGTGTCCCAGTTTTCCCACATCCCCTCCAACATTTATCATTATCTTTTCCTGCTGTCTTAGCCAATCTGAAAGTTATGAAGTTGTGTCTCAGAACTGTCTTACTTTTATGCTGATCATTCTTAAATATTACCCTACCTTATCTATTGACCTCCCAATCTTTGATTACTAATGTCCTTTACTATATCTTGAATTGGATGCTCAATGGACATCTTAAGTTCAATATATCCAAAACCAACCTCAATATCTTTACTCCTAACAGTCCCCTCCAACATTCCATATTCCTGGAGAGAGCAACACTAAAGAAAGTCAACAAATCTTTCTTAATTCTAAGATCTTCCTTCTCTTAATGACTACATATACATAGCTTGTTTGTACATATCTGTTTGCTTGATTTCTCCTCTGTTAGATGAAAAGATCCCCTAAGACGGGGACTGATTTTTGTCTTTTTTTGGTCTCCCCAACATTCAACACAGTATCTATTGGTTGTTGTTCATTCATTTCAGTCATGGTCCACTCTTCATGACCCCATTTGGGGTTTTCTTGGCAGATATAGTGCAGTGCTCTGCCATTTCCTTCCCCTACTCATTTTATGATGAAGAAGCTGAGGCACACATAAGTACATGCCAAGTCCCTACAGCTAGAATGTGTATGAGGTCAAATTTGAACTCAGATCTTTCTTTCTCCAGACCTGGTGATCTATCCACTGTGCCACCTAGCTGCCTCGTGGATACTTGATAAATGTTTATTGACTCATTGACTTCAGTTGATCACTGACTGTCAAAGATATAAATTAGAAAACCATGGGTACTTGTCAGATGAGAGGGTAGTAGATAGAGTACTGGAGACTGGAGACAGGAGATTCAAATCTCACATATTAACTGTTGACCCTGGGCAAGTAATTTGAGTTAGTTAGTTAACTATTTAATTCTTTTGATCATGGAAGTCGGACTCAATGGTCCATTTAGCTTTAAATCCACAATCTTATACTATGCAGCCTTGCCCATAATTTGAATCAGATTCTATGTTTTCAGAAGTGAAAGGAATAGAAATCAGTTCTTATCTTACTAAAAATTGACCTTCCTACTATTTTTGGAAAATATAATCCAAACTAAAAGTTTGCCTTATCTAATTTTCTAGCATGAGCTGCTGAGGTGTACCTGTAACTACCCAGATATATCAAGATTATGGGAATATAAATTTGTTTTTTTCTTAAAACAAATTCTAGTCACATGTGATGGGAGATGTCTTACTAAAAAGGCAGAGGTATGTGGCTTGCTTGAGTCAGGGAGTTTTGAGCTAAAGCTGATCAGGTATCCACATTAAGTCTAAAACCAATAAGATGGACCCTTGGAAGCAAGGGGGCTGCCTAATGGAGGAAAGGAGATGCTCAAACTGGCCTGGAATGAAAATGGAGAAGGCTCAAGCTTCCATGGTGGTGGTGATCAGCACTGGGATAAGTGCCATGAATGGTCATAGCATTTCCAGGTTAGGTGAAGGAGAACCAGGAGTAAAAAACAAACAAAACAAACAAAATTTATAAATGGTGATGAGGTCCTGGGTGTGGTTGGCAAAGAAAGAATGACATGTTGATGGAATTGCTCCCTGAGTAAGGACATTGATAGGCATCAGTTTAGTCTCATGGTCCCACCCTTTGTGGATGGCCCCACCTTGCTGTATCCAACAAAGAAATCCAAGTTATGTCAAAACCCTAAGGTTAAATTTTCCCGTCACCATCTTTGCTGAATCCCTCTTGGAGTTATGGCCCATCACACTACGCTGGTGTCTTTCTCTTCACCCTTTTCCCATGCCTCCTAATGTCTCTCCTCTCATCCCCCTACTATACCTTAGGGTGTCTTTCTCTGTCTTATTGCTAACTAACTTGTTTAGGATCCTAAATCCCTTTAAGGATTTAGCCTAAAAGCTAAGGACATGCCCCAACTTCATGGGGTATTCCCTTTCTCTTGATTAATTGTAAATTCCACTAGGGAACTTGTCTTTTCCATCATTAACTATAAAAACCCCCTTACTCACTATATGCTCTCCCAATTCTATATCAAATTTACAATTTCTGGTGTTGATTGAATCTCTTCATTTTGTCGGTACCTCTTCTAAATAAACCTACCTTTTGCTAAAGAGAATGGCCATTGTGAATCTTTCACATGACCGAACCCCAATATTTGGTACCTCCGTCAATCTCAACATTTGATGACATCAACCACATCAAACAGTAATTTTGACAAATAACATCCAAAGAGTTTATTTTACTTGAAAAAAATTGATAGGATCTATTAATTACAGATTCCAGAGCTTAACCATTCACAAACTGCTTTCAAACAAGTGAATACTATTTTTATCAGAAAGATGAGGGATGGGTTCCATAGGAATCATACAGAACTTAATAAACTTAATGTTTACATTGAAAAAAAATCAGCACTAACTATTGAATACTAGAATGGGACTCCGAAACCAGCTTCTCCAATTGTCTGTCATTAGTCCTTCTCTTTGATCTGGGATAAACATAAGGTTCTATCTGGTTTATTTTCTTTCTGGAAATTACTCCTCACTCATTCAGAGAAAAATATCCTTTTACCTCGACATTCCCAGGTGACTATCTCCCTTTGAAACCCGAGGGAGAAAAACACCTTTGCATAAGACACCACCTTCATAAGCCAGGTCCACAACCAGACTAGCAACCATTGAAGGATCTTTGCATTTGCCCTCTACTCCTACATTTAGCAACAAAGTCTCAAAGGCACTGAAGAACCTGTAGCAGAAAGGAACACAAGAGACTGTTCAGTTTCCCCTCTCTAAGAGGATAATCACTTTCTCCCTATTTCCATTCTTCCCGTAAAATACTCGTCAGCTTGCCAGAAAAGATTTCCCAAAGAATCCCAAAGATTCCCAACATTCGGGAAGAATTCAACATAACCAGATGGAGCTAGGACTATAGTCAAGAATCACTTAACCAGCAAAACTGAGTATAATCCTTCAGGGGAAAAAGTGAATATTCAATGAAATAGAGGATTTTCATGCATTCATGATGAAAAGACCAGAGCTGAATGGAAAATTTGATTTTCAAAAATCAGGAGAAGCATAAAGAGGTAATCAAGAATTTAAGGGACCTAATAAAGTTTATCTGTTTACATTCCTACATGGGAGGATGATTCTTGTAGCTCATTAGAGCTCTCTCATTATTATGGCAGTTTGAAGGAGTACATATAGCCGGAGGGCACAGGTATGAGTTGAATAAGAAGGGATAATATATTTTTTTTAAATGTTGAAATTAAGGAGTGAGAGAGGAATGTACTGGGAGAAACAAAAAGGGAGAAGTGGAATGCTGTAAATTATCTGCCATAAAAAAGAGGAAAGAAAAAACTTTTACAGTGGCGGGGAAGATGAGGGGAGAATGAATTGAGTGAACTTTACTTTCATCAGAATTGACACAAAGAGGAAATAATATACACACTCAATATGGGTACAGAAATCTATCTTACCCGGCAGAAAAATAGGAAGAGAATGGGATATGGGAAGGGTGGTAGGGTGATAAAAGAGGGGACATATTGAAAGAGGGAGTGGTCAATAGAAAAATACTTTTGAGGACAGTCAGGATGAAAGGAGAGAGAGAACAGAATAAATGGGGGGAAATATAGTAAGCAATAGTAACTGCAAAAATAATTTTAAAGCAAGTTTATCTGATAAAGCCTTATTTCTCAAACATAGAAGGAAGTGGGTCAAATTTATAAAAAAGAAGAGTCATGCTCCAATTGATAAATGATAAAAAGATATGATTTATGCCCAAAGGTCAATAAATTCATGCAAATCCTTTGATTTAACAATACCAGTACTAGGCATGAATACCAAAAGACATTTAAAAAAAAAAGTAAAGAACCTATATGTACAAAAATATTGTAGCAGCTCTCCTCTCAGAGCAAAGAAATGGAAATTGAGGGGGTACCCATTAATTGGGAAATGGTTGAATAAATTTGTAGCATGCGATTGTGATGGAATATTATTGTTCTATGGGAAATGATGAGCAGGATGCTCTCAGGAAAAAACCTGGAAAGTCCTCCATGAACACAAGCAAAGTGAAATATATTTTATACAAAGAAACAGCAATGTTCTAGAATGTCCAGCTGTAAATGGCTTTGCTATTCTCAACAGTATAATGACCCATGACTGCTCTGAGGAACTTAGGATGAAAAATTTTACTCATACCTCCTAGAAAAGACATGATTATATCTGAATACAGATTGAAGCATACTCTCTCTCTCTTTTTTAAATTTTATTTTACTTGAGATTTTTAGGTTTTTAAAAATTAAGATGAAAAAAATCTGTGTTTTCTTTCACAACATGACTTTATTGGAAATATTTTGCATAACTTCATATGTGGTTTCTTAATGGGATCTGGGGGGTGAGGATAAGAGAAAGACACTGGTACTCAAAAGTTTTTTAAAAACAAATACAAAAAATTGTTTTAAAGGTAAATGAGGGAAAATATTAAATAAATAATGTTTAAACTTTTAAAAAAGTACCAGTGGGACCCATGCACCAAGAATAAGCATATTACTGACTTCTGAACATTAAAAATCTATTAAGATGACACTATGACTCACACATGTTTTAATCTGTCAACAAATCCTGCAATGTCATGAAAAAGAATCAAAGAACCTGCATTCAAATTCTGCTGTGATACTCATTAGCTGTGTGACCACAGGTAAATTACGTAACCTCTAGGAAAATTTTGTTTTCCATCTCTAAGGGGCATATTAATGCCTGTGCTATGAACCTCGCAGGGTTATGGTATGGAAAGTGCAAGGTAAATAAATTTTTATAAAAACATGAGTTAGTAGGAGTACTTCATCTCTCTAGGCTTCAGTTTATATATTTTTAGAATGGGGGTATGGGCTGTGGGGGTAATATATATGATAGATCAGGTCCTTTCCAGCTCTAATGTGAAATACAGTTACTGAGTATGTATACATATATATACATATATATATATATGCACATATATACAAATATAATACATATAATACATAGTACATAAAACATACACAGGTAGTATAATTATATAAAATATTCACACATATTTACAGATTATTTATATTACTATGTTTATTGCTATATAGTACTATACTTAATAATATATACACAAACAATATATATATAAACATATACTTATAGATTATATGTTGCATATTTCATATAGATATATTTATATTTACTATATTTATCACTGTTTTATAATATATATTTAATCATATAATATATACATATAAATATATTTGTAGGTTATATGTTGTATATTTCATATAGGTATATTTATAGTTAATATATGTATCACTACATATTGCTATGTTTAGTAATATACTATTAGCATACAAATAGTAATATGCTATTACCATATTTACCGCTCCTATCCGTTCTCCGTTCAGTTACCAAAGTGATTTTCCTAAAGCAAAGTTTCAATCATGTCATCTAGCTCCCTACTCAATAAACTCCATAAATTTCTTATTGCCTCCAGGAACAAATATGGAATGCTAGATCTGGCACCAAAAACCTTTCATAATCTAGTCCCCTGCTACTTTTCCAGTCTTCTTATACCTGTTCCCCCAACATGTACTCTCTGATCCAGAGGCACTGACTTCCTAGATGTTTCACAAACAAGTCATTTCATTTTCTCTGAATGCCACAAGGCCTGAAATGCTCTTTCCCTGTTCTTCTCAGACTACTGACCTCCCTGGCTTCCTTTAAGTCCCAACTACTATCCCACCTTTTACTGGATGGGTTCTCAATCCCTCTTAATTCCAATGCCTTTCCGGACCTGTATGTGCCAAAATGTTTGTGGCAGCCCTTTTTGTAGTGGCTAGAAACTGGAAAATGAATGAATGCCCATCAATTGGAGAATGGTTGGGTAAATTATGGTATATGAATGTTATGGAATACTATTGTTCTGTAAGAAATGACCAGCAGGAGGAATACAGAGAGGCTTGGAGAGACTTACATCAACTGATGCTGAGTGAAACAAGCAGAACTAGGGGATCATTATACACTTCAACAATGATACTATATGAGGATATATTCTGATGGAAGTGGATATCTTCAACATAGAGAAGATCTAATCCAATTCCAATTGATCAATGATGGACAGAATCAGCTACATCCAGAAAAGGAACACTGGGAATTGAGTGTAAACTGTTAGCATTTTTTGTTTTTCTCCCCAGGTTATTTTTACCTTCCAAATCCAATTCTTCCTTTGCAACAACAACAACAATAAAATTCGGTTCTGCACATATATATTGTACCTAGGATATACTATAACATATTTAATATGTATGGGAATGCCTGCCATCTAGGGGAGGGGGTGGAGGGAAGGAGGGGAAAATTCAAAACAGAAGGGAGTACGAGGGATAATATTGTAAAAAATTACCTATGCATATGTACTGTCAAAAAATGTTATAATTATAAAATTAATAAAAAAAGGAATAATAAAAAAATTCTAATGCCTTTCCTCTATCAATTATTTCCTATTTATCTTGCCTATAGCTTGCTTTGTATATATCTATTTGCATATTGTCTCCCCCATTAGAGTGTAAACTCTTTGGGGATAGATTTTTTAATCCCTTTTTCTTAACACAATGATAATTACATAATGCTATAAAGATAGTGAAGCTTTTTACATATATTCTCTTCTTGATTCCTATAAGGAAAATACTATTGTTATTATCCCCATTTTACAAGTAAGTAAACTGAGGCTGGGGGTATGGCTTGCCCTGTTCCTCCTCCTACCCATCCCCATTCCTCATAACATTTGGGTAAACATGGGGGGACGACAATGAGACAATGTTATCCTTTTCTAGAGTTACCAGTTCCCCAACTGTCACCTCAACAGGTGTCAGTAAGAATAATGAGCGTTAAGGGTGGGTTTCCTGTGTGGTGGGGGCTGAGGGAGTGGGGTTGGTAACAAAGGAAGGCCAGGAACCCAGGTGGACCAACTGGAAATCCTTCTGAGAAGCACTTAAGGGACACGCTCACTTCCTGCCCTCTCTAGAGGGTTCTCACACTTCATTGCCCCACTCCCAACCTCCTAAACAGTACCCCCTCAAATCAAGAGTTCTCTTAGAATTACCAATCCATTCCCTCGACAAAAACGTATGAAGCCATTATGTGGCTGAAAGACAACTGGATTTGCTGGCAAAGGAAATGAATCTTGGACAAATTCCTCCCTTTTTCTATGTCTCAGTTCTGCCATCCCCTCCCCAAACAGAGAGCTTCCTTAGAGTTCTAAATCCTAGGATCGGTATGTAAGGAATACATGGATCTGCTTCAGGGAATCCCTTGAGTGAGCATCCTGCCCAGCCCCCTACCCCACCATTTGGTCCATCAAAAGATATCAAACAAGTCTGGTGCTCTCCTATGGCACATGCAGCCCCTTCTCTCATGGGGCTGTACCCGTCACATTTGTTGACCTCCTAGGATAGGGCTGTGGCTCAGCGGATCCTGGGCACTGAATTTTCCCCGCCTAGCTCAGAGGAAGGAGCAGCTGCCTCCTAGGAGCCCTAGGGCATCCCATGGTCCTCCCAGATGAAAGAGACCCTCCCCCCCCAATCATGTCCTGCTACCGGATACCCAGAAACAGAGAGGACTACCAGCTCTGAGGTGAGACTTCCTGTCTTGTGTTTGTGTAAGGTGTACTTGATCTGCCCGGCCATATTCCCCATATTCCGGGAGCTGAGAACAAAGGGAAGTTCCAGGTCCCCCGAGGCCAAGAACAGCCTGTCCTTTTTGGCGGGACCAGGGCAGCTGCCAGTCACCACAGAGAGAGGAGAGAGGGAGGGTCTGGGAGCTGGGACCTCCCTCCTCCGTCCATCTGCACACCGAGTCTCCTAGGGAACAGCCAGGAGTCCCCCATTCTGAGGCAGCTTCTTCAAGGTCTGACCCACATAGTCTGGGAGAAAGTTTAAGGCAGAATCAGAAAACGGGTTCCAGTATCAAAGGCTAAAGGAAGGTGTGAATTATCGATATTTACATCCCCTTCACCTTGTCTCTCATCCCATTCTATATCATCCGGAATCACCAAAGGTTAGAACAGCAAAAGGGACCTCAAGTAATCTTTTAACAAACCCTTGGAGGGGTAACAACTTGCAAAGGCTATATAAATGTAATAGGGAGACGTAAAAGTCTTCTGACTAGAAATCCTTCTTTCCAGTAATAGAAATAGCTCATATTTTTTTAAATTAAAGCTTTTTAATTTTTAAAAGATATGCATGGATAATTTTTCAACATTGACCCTTGTAAAACCTTGTGCTCCAATTTTCTCTTCTTCCCTCACCCCCCTCCCCTAGACAGCAAGTAATCCAAAATATGTTAAACATGGTAAAAAAAAAAAAAAATACATGTTAAATCCAATATATGCAAACAGATCTATACAATTATCTTGCTGCTATACCCAGAGAAGGAACACTGGGAATTGGGTGTAAACTGTTTGCACTATTGTCTTTCTACCCAGGTTACTTATTCCTTTGGAATCCAATTCTTACTGTGCAACAAGAAATTTGGTTTTACACACATATATTGTATCTAGTATATACTGTAACACATTTAACATGTATGGGATTGCCTGACATCTAGGGGAGGGAGTAGAGGGAGAGAGGGTAAAATTTGGAAAAGTGAATACAGGGAATAATGTTGTTAAAAGTTACCCATGCATATGTACTGTCAAAAAAAATTATAATTATAAAATTAATTTAAAAAATTATCTTGCTGCACAAGAAAAATTGAAACAAAAAGGAAAAAATGAGAAAGAAAATAAAATGCAAACAAACAAGAATGAAAATGTTATGTAAAAAGCATACTCACTGATCCACACTCAGCTCCCACAGTCCTCTCTATAGATGGCTCTCTTCATCACAAGATCATTGGAGCTGATCTGGATCATCTCATTGTTGAAAAGAAATAGCTAATATTTCTATAGCACTTTCAAGTTTACAAAGCATTTTCTTCCTAACATCCCCATGAGGTCAGTCAGTAGAACAAGGATTACTAGCTCCATTTTGACCCCATTTTACAGATAAAATGCTAGAGGAATTATAATATACTAATTTTTTTCATTCTTCATTAAACATTGTTTTTGTTTTTGTTTGTTTTTTATCAAAAACAGATGCAGGTTTATCAATTGTTTTTAATTCCCCAGACCAACAATGCACCCCGAGGGAGGGGAGAGATGTAGAGGAACACAGACTGGAAATCTGAAGAACTGGGATTCAGATTTATCTACTACACACATGATCCTAGGACAATCAGGAGACTGACCATCCTTCCCCCTTAGTTTCAACATCTATAAAGTGGGATAAATAGTAACTCTTATCTCTCAGAGTTTCCCTGAGAATCAAATGAGATAATACATGTAAAGCAACCCTACATAGAGGAAATGTGAGTTATTATAAGATAACATGAAGGGTTAGCCATGCTTACAAAGTGTCTGGGACATAATGGAATATTTCACAGAAGGTCAGAGCAATCTTTTAAATTGATAGTTTTAGATTTAGCAAAATCAAAGCCATATGAATCTAACTAAATGCAGAGATTATCAGAAAAGAGAAGAATACTAATGTCTCCTGGGGAAAGGGGGGAAATAGGAGAGGCAGAGTTGCCTTTGCAATGGGGGTACTGGGAAGGGGGGAGGGAAATGACAACTCAGGATTGCTCACTTGGACAGCAAGACTGCTAGAATAGTCATCAGATTACATGATCTGCACTCATCAGGTGAGCAATTTAAGAGCACCAGTGGGGGAGAACTGGAGCCAGATGGGGAGTTCTCTCAAACTGGGCTTCCTACCCCAGCACAAGCCTGACCCTACCCACAGGAACATTTTCATATTAGAAAACAAAGATGGCAATCGGAAACAGCATCATCCAATGGCAAGAGCATTTACTTGTGAACTTGTGAAATTTAAAATTTCTTTTGATAACTATATTTCAATATAATTAATTTCTCTTGAAATCCTGTATATTTCATGTTAGGCATTTAAAAATTTTTTCCTGAGAAGGAATTATCCTATGGGCTTCATCATACTGCCAAGGGAGACCAGGAAACACTAAAGCAGGAGTTCTCAAACTACGGCCAGCGGGCCAGATGGGGCCCCCGCTAAGGACTTTTGTGCGGCCCTCTGGATTATGGCAAAATCAGACTGGAAGTGACCTAAATGCGCGTTAGCAACGCACACTTCCGGCACTGGGTTGAGGTTCATAGTTTTTGTTTTTACTATACTCCGGCCCTCCAAAATCTGAGGGACAGTGAACTGGCCCCCTATTTAAAAAGTTTGAGTTCCACTGCGCTAAAGATTAAGAACTCCATTAGAGTTTCAATGCAGTAGTCTTGGGTTCAAATTTTACCTGAGATGTTTGTTCCCTGTTTGCAAAATCACAACACTATGCTGCTTTTGTTTCTCCATTTAAAATGAGGAACTTGGACTAGCTAGTCTCTCCAGATAACTTCCAGACTTTGATGTGTTATTAGGATTGGAAAATTAGATTTCTGTGGCCTTTCCTGTTCACTGCTATCCTGGGATCTATGATTTTTCTCAGTGTGGCAATTTCCCCTTCATCAAAGCAGACCGCACTCCATGCCAACTTCATAGATGATCCTTCCAGAATTGTATGACCAAAAAGCAAAAATCATTATAATGCAGTCAAGGGTGATAAAGTCTCCCTGAACCAGCTGGCACTAGCTCTCTGCTAAGACCCAGGGAGTCCTTGCAATTTGGCAAGACCTGGATACAAGAAGATATCAGGGCAGGATTTTATTAGATGGACACAGGCTGGGAGTGAATAATACAGAAAGAATCATTTTCTCCTCAAAACTTCCTTTAGACAAGGACACTCCACAGAATAAAAACCGAATTTTCAGCTGACTCCTATCTGCCTCAGCACAAGACAGTCTTTATTCTCAATAGTCTTGCACATGGGAGAAAGCACAGATGGTCTTCCCAGGTAGCCCCCAAACCTCTGATAATGGTCCAGTCTGCTTCCCTACAGAAGCGTGAGTGTTTAAGGTAATTCTGTAGGCAAACAGTTCAGATCAATGGTCAGTTCAGATCAATGATCCTTTCTTTACTGTCACCTTCAACATCAGGACTCAGCTTGACAGAACCTCTCTTAGTAAACTTTCAACAAAGCCAGGTATTCAAGTCAGTATTAAATACCTGCTATGTTCAGCCATTGACTTAGCTGTGTAAATTTGGCCAAGCCATTACAGATTCTTCATATATACATATAATGAGTTGGTTGGACTACATAAGGGGTTCTAAAGCTGGGATCCATAGGTAGGTGGTGCCGTAGTGCACAGATTGCTAGGACTAGAGTCAGGAAAACTCATCTTCCTGAGTTCAAATCCAGCCTTAGACACTAACTGGGTGATCCCCAGCAAGTCTTTCACCTTATTTGTCTCAGTTTCCTCATTTGTCAAATGAGCTGGAAAAGGAAATGGCAAACTATTCCATTATCTTTGCCAAAAAACCTCAAATGGAGTATTAGACACAACTGAAATAAATGACCAACAACAATAATATGAATCTGGATGGGAGAGAAGCCCCATTGCTATTTCAGTATAATTGTTTTCCTTTGTGTTTCTCAGTATTTTATTTTATGCATTTGAAAATATCGTGAGAAGGTCCATAGGTTTTACCCACCTGCCCAAAGGGTCCATGAGCCAAAAAGGATTAAGAATCTTTGGAAGAGGGTCAGCTAGGTGGCACAGTGGATAGAGCACCAGCCTTGAAGTCAGGAGGACCTGAGTTTGAATTTGAGCTGACATTTAACACTGTGACACTGGGCAAGTCACTTAACCCCAGTTACCTTAGGGGTAAAAAAAAGAATCCTTAGAAGAGATGGTCTCTAAAATCACAAGGAACTATGACAATGAAAAATGGTCCACTCTGCTGGAAGGAGAAGAGACTCAAATAAATACAAAAGGATTAATTAGAGAGGGTGACAGCTGTCCCCAAGCTGCTACTCTCCATCTTTTAATTTTGCCTCTCCTTAAACTTTAAATGTTTTTTGTTTGTTTTTTGGAGAGGGAACTGGAAGGATGATTTTCCTAGAAGAGGGAATGGATGTTTTTCCATGTTTTTGCTCAATATGCATACAACCCTGCACATAAATGTGCTTCTATGATGAGGGGCTAAAAGCTAGAGAAAGATAACCCTTTGGTCCTAGGCCAGGTGTCTGAACAAAAATGAACCATTCTGGGCCTGCGGGAGGCCTGGCAGGATCTGCAGTAGGCCGAAAGCCAGGCCTCTCTTCCCTTTCATCAACTCGGGGATTTTCAAAGACCCGGGCTATCCAGTGGCGCTAATAAATACCTTTGACTATATCTAAACAGACTCCCTTCTCCTGCAGAGAGCGCATGTCTGGCCGGTCCCCTCCCCCAGTCCCTCAGACCTGGGCTGCATTCCTGCCCCGAGGCCAGGAACACAAATGCTTGGATCAAATGAGCTGGGCACAAAAATGTTTGCATTAAATGGTTTGAGCGCCTGCTGCGTGGAAGGTCAGGTCAGTCCAGTCGGACATTAAAATGCTGGCCCTGCACCGATGGCTGCCTGGCGTCTTGCTCAACCAGGGGCGATGGATGAACAACATCCCCCAAAACGCCAGATACCTACCGACCATGCTGGCAGGAACTGAGAGACTCAAGTTGTTCCCCACCTTACAAAAGCCTCTTAACCCCGAGGGATGGGAGGGCTGAGAGAGGAAGGAAGGGCTGGAATTCTTATCCCTGAAAAGAAATGTCCTAAGGGATTCTGGGTCAGACAACTTGAATTCATCCTACAGCTGACTCAGCCATTTACTGCAAGCATGTGATCTCATCTCAATGGGATGTGACCCACCCAATTAGTGTGGGGCCTAAAGCGGGTCTCTGTGCTAGGGTCCAACTGGACTCATCCACAAAGGAGCCCGTCATTTTCTCCTTAAATTAGCTTCTCCTCCCAACTCCTGTTTGTCTTGAGATGACCACCTTCTTTCCCATCTCCAAGGTTTTTTCCACATCCTCTTTTATTTGGCGCAGAAAGCTTTCCCAGCCTGGCCCTCTCCCACCTCTCCAGACTCCAGGGGTTCTCAAACTACGGCCCCGGACCAGATGCGGTCCGCTGAGAACGGGTTATGGGGCCCGCTGAGGACGGGTTGTGCGGCCCGCTGAGGATGGGTTGTGCAGCCCGCTGAGGACGGGACAGGTTATGCGGCCCGCTGAGGACGGGTTATGCGGCCGCTGAGGACGGGTTATGCGGCCGCCGCCGGGTTATGCGGCCGCCGCCCAACGGGTTATGCGGCCGCCGCCGATGGGGTTATGCGGCCGCCACCGACGGGTTATGCGGCCGCCACCGACGGGTTATGCGGCCGCCCACGAAGGGTTATGCCGTGCTGAGGACGGGTATGCATGTTATGCAGCCCGCCTTTATGCCCGCTGGGGTTATGGCAAAATGGGCTGACGGGCGGAAACAGAGTGTGACCTTTTGTTTTTACTATAGTCCGGCCCTCCAACAGTCTGAGGGACAGTGAACTGGCCCCCTATTTTAAAAGTTTGAGGACTACTGTACCTTACTCCCCCTCCATACATGGCCTCCAGCGCAAGCTTCAGTGCTGCTCCTTGCACAGGACACTCCTAGTCCAGTCTCCAGGCGTTTCCTGTCCTTGGACCACAGACTTGGAATATTCTACCATCTCCTTAAAAATCCCTAATTCTTTAAATTCCTTAAAATTCTACCGGAAACCTTTCCCAGTTCCTCTTAATGCTAATGCCTTGCCTTTGTCATGCTCAATTGATCCTAAAACTTGCTTAAGATTATTCTCTTATTGTCTCCTCCGTAAGCTCCTTGAGGACAGGGATTGGTTTGTGCTGTTTGTTTTACTTTGTATCCCCTGATTTAGGACGGTGCTTTCCTCATTATTCAGTCCTTTTCAGTTGTGTCTAATTTTCCATGACTTCATTTGAGTTTTGGAGGTGTTTTTTGGCAAAAATACTGGAGTACAATGCCATTTCTTTCTACAATTCATTTAGGCAGATAGGGTTAATGAAAAGTAAAGAACTGAGCTAGTAAGAGTCTATGGCTGGAGTTGAACTCAGGAACGGGAGCCTTCCTGACTCCAGCAATGAAACCATTGCACCACCTAGCGCCTGAGACTTGGCTTATAGTAGGTATTAAATAAATACTTGATGGACTTACAGAGCTATAATCCTGGTTCTGACTTTCATCCATTCTTTCTCATCGAAATAACTTCCTAACTCAGTATTTTTTTTTTTAATTTTTAATTTTTAAAAATTATTTTATTTATTTATTTGCTGAGGCAATTGGGGTTAAATGACTTGCCCAGAGTCACACAACTAGAAAATGTTTAAGTGTCTGAGGTCACATTTAAACTCAGTTTCTCCTGACTTCAGGGCTGGTGCTCTATCCACTGCACCACCTAGCTGCCTCACTCAGTAGTTTTTAAATTTAAAAACCATAAACTTGTTTTTTTATATATATTTTAATAACTATAATTCAATATAATTGATTTTCTTTTTAATCCTATGTATTTTATTTTATAGGGGCAACCAGGTGTTGGACTTGAAGTCAGCAAGACTTGTCTTCCTAAATTCAAATCTGGTTTCAGATACTTACTTCTCCTGGTGCAAGTCACTTACCTCTGTTTGCCCCAGATTCCTTATCGGTAAAAATGAATAGAAAATGGAAAACCTTTTCAGTATCTGCCAAGAAAACCCCGATTAGGATCATAAAGAGTTGACCATGATTGAAATAACTGAACAATAGTAACAACCATATAAAGTAAACTGTGCCAAACCCATTTGACTACTTGGAAGCAGCTCTAGTCAAAGTATGACTGAACAACAACAAAATTATTTTATTTTATTCTGACAAGGGATTTTTCTGACACAAAAAAATCAAGAATACTTGTCCTAACAGAAATCCTTGCTCCCTATCTTTTCCCTTGCTAATTCACACTGGAAAAACTACCTAAATAATTTTTTCAAAGCATAGGGGTGACCTTTCCTACTCATGAAGCTTCAATAGCTCCCTATTGCCTTTTGGACAAAATAA
This sequence comes from Sminthopsis crassicaudata, assembly GCF_048593235.1. Classification (NCBI taxonomy): domain Eukaryota; kingdom Metazoa; phylum Chordata; class Mammalia; order Dasyuromorphia; family Dasyuridae; genus Sminthopsis; species Sminthopsis crassicaudata. Next base: position 65,977,918 of record NC_133617.1, on the reverse strand, counting down.
AAATGCTTTAGCTTGGGAAGTAAAGTCCTTTATTGTTTGGGTCCAGTCTCTCTCTGGATGTATTTCACATTACTCCTCTCTACCTGCACTACATTCTACCATCAAACTAGAGTTGTCGAAGTTCCCCAAACTGTCATCTAGGCACAATATAAATAAGAAAAAGAAAGCTAGCCCTTGCCCTCAAGGAGTTTACAATCTAATGGGGCAACATAATACAGAAAAGGAAGCTGAGAGCTTCCTTTTGGTGAAATGACAGAGACCAATAGTGAGTCTTCCTTAAGGTAAACTTTAAACTGCCCTAATATTGCAGTCCTAATATCCCCATTTACTGATGAGGAAACAGAAGCTGACAGAGGCTAAATGATTTAAAAGCCCAGGGTTGTCACATAGATTATATATGAGATTGGAGTGGAATTCAGATTTTCTTGACTCCAGAGGTCTCCTGCGCCATCTAGCTGTGGAATAAGGGTCCACGTGGACAAATGTTCAGTCCTCAGTCCTGTCCTGCTCTTTGGGACCCCATTTGGGGTTTTCTTGGCAATGAGACTGGAGTGGTTGGCCATTTTCTTCCTCCAGCTCATTTTACAGATGAAGAAACTGAAGCAAACAGGTTAGGTGACTTGCCCAGAGACACACAGGTAGTAAGAAGTCTGAAGCCACATTTTAACTCAGATGTTCCTGACTCCATGCCAGACATTTTATCCACTACAGAGTAACTAAAGACAGAAGAATAACAATAACCTTGCTGCTCGTAGAAAGGTTTTATAATTCTAAAAATCTGAAAAGAACCGGAGGCAGCTCCACCAAAATCAATGCTCAATGAATTCCGTTTGTCTGCTACATTGTGGAATAGCTTTGATTTTTCTAAGACTATTCCCCCTTCATCACAATAAGAATTCTTGCGTATATTACACAAAACACTATTAAAACTCATATTTTTCTAGACATGGCCAATGAAAGAATTTATTTTGCTTTTCATTATACGTATTTATTATATTACATATGTTTTATATATATGTGTGTGTGTGTATTTTTTTCCTTTCCTTTGCAAAGGAAGGTAAAGAAAGAAGGTAGATTTTTGTGAATTGCAAAAAAGAAAATTAATTAAAAATAAAATTCTAAACATTTCTTTCAGAACTATAGTTAACAGAATTCATAATCAAACAAGAAACAGTAAGATCACAAAAGATAAAATGGACAGTTTAATTACATAAAAATAAAAATCTCTTACGTGAATAAAATCCATCATAGGATAAGAAAAGTAATCATTAATTTAAATATATATATATATATATATCAAATATCTTTGATATCCAGGACATAAAGGAAATTGCTAGAGAAGCCATTCTCCAAAAGATAAGTAGTCAAAGGATACAATAGTGGTTATAAGAACAAATGCCATCTCTTAATAGCCATATGGAAATTTCTTTGAAAGAATGAAAATTAGGTAGTGAGGATATATAGTGGATAAAGCATTATGCCTGAAGTCAAGAAGATCCAAGTTCAAATCAGCCTCAGACATTTACTATGTGACTGTGGGTTAGTCATTTAACTTCAGTTTACCCCAATTTACCATAAAATGAAATAATACCACTTACCTCCCAGAGTTGTGAGAATGAAACCACAATTTGTATAGTACTTAACACATAGTAGATGCATATAAATGCTAGTTATTGTTATTAAATCAAAACTCAAGTTTAGTTTCTTTTTTAATAATATTTTATTTTCCTAAATATATGCAGATAGTTTTCAACATTCACCTTTGAAAAACTCAAATTTACTTTCAAAAAACTTTACAAGTATTTTATCCTCACCAAAACTCTATGATATAAGTTCTCCACAGTTACTATCCCCATTTTACAGATGAAAAACCTGAGGTTCAGCAGTTAAAAGACTTTCTTTGGGTCAGAGATGATAAACATTTGAGACAAGATCTTCCTTATTCTGAGAAAAGTAATCTATTTACTATATCAAACTGTTTAAGAATAAACATCTACACTCAGATTAAATGAAGTGACAAGCTTTGGCAGGGTAAAAGTAGGCAGACAAAATACTCTCCCCACCCTTTTAGGATAATGTTAAATGTTACATCTATTATGCTATATACATTTGCTATCAGACTAGGTCTTTGTTAAAGGAATAAGTTGGGGAAAGTGGATGGAGGTTTTGGCATGGATTGATTACTGTTCTTTGGTCTCACAGAGGGCCAAAATAATATCATGATGTTAGAGTGAAGTTATAGTGTTCACAACTGTGGCCCATGCTTGGAACGTTCTGCCATAGGTCGAGCACAAATAGTTCCCGTGAACATTTGGCATGGATTTTCTAACTTTGTGCATACTGAGTTTCTTTTGAGCTACTTTTATTCTGCTTTGTTCATTTTTTTCAGCACCTTTTTTATGAAGGCATGTCATTCCTGGCAGTCCTTTGCCAGTGTCTCCCACGTCATACAATCAATTCCAAAGTTCTGAAAAGAGAACTTGAGAGTGTCCTGCTTCTTTTGACCACCACGTGTGCACTTGCTTTGTGTGAATTCTTCTAAAATAGTGCTTTAGGCAAGCTTATGTTTGGCATATGAACAATGTGGCTGGTCATCAGTAGATTTTGAATGGTTGGCAGTTCAGTTTGAGAAAGGACTGGTGTCTGGTACCTTATCCTGCTAGGCAATCTTCAGAATCTTTCCAAGACAATGTCTTTCCAAGACAAACTTGGCCAGTTTACCAAAGTTGGAGTTAGAAACATTTTTCTAGAGTGACTGCAAAGAAAGGACGTATTCTGCAAAGCTGGGGTAGTTTTTTAAAATTATTTTTTAGATTATATATGTACATTCATTTTTTTACATATTTCCATAATTGTCATCTTGGGAGAGAAAAATCAGAACAAAAGGATAAAACAATTAGAACAAGAAAACAGAAGGGAAAAAAGGGTGAAAATAATATGTTTCAATCTATATTCAGTTTACATAGTTCTTTCTCTGGATACAGATGGCATTTTCCACTCAAACTTTATTGGAACTGAAATTGTTGTGAAGAGCCAAGTCTATCTATCATAGTTGATCATGACACAATAAAGCTATTCCGTGTATCATGTTTTACTATGTTCCATGTTTCTCTGGTTCTGCTTGTTTTAGCATCAGTTCAAACAAATCTCACCAGGCTTTTCTAAAATCAGCCTATTCATCATCTCTTATAAAATAACAATATTCCATTATTTTCATACACCATAACTTATTCAGCCATTCCCCAGTGGATGAGCATGGACTCACTTTCCAATTCTCTGCCACCATAAAGAGTTGTTTATAAACAGTTTTGCATGTATGGGTCCTTTTCCCTCTTTTACAATTTCTTTGGGACACAGAGCTGGGATGGGTTTTTCAATCAAAATTAATCTAGTCAATAAGTTTATGTGCCTATCAAAAGGAATGAATAACATGACAATTCAATTGCTACTTGCAGGAAAGTGCTAAGCCTTCATCACTGCCTACGCCTTACCATAATGACCCTTGATGAGGTCAAGGAAAAATTTTATGAAGATCTGAAGACCCTCATCAATGTGCCAAAAGAAGATAAATTTATAATTCTAGGTGACTTCAATGTTAAAGTAAGCTCAAATTGCCAAACATGATAGGGAATCCTTCGGTGTTAGAAACAGCAACATTAATGTTCACCCATTAAATCTATTAAAACTTTATAAAAGTAAACAAATAAGAGAGGATCTTTATCCTCAAAGGAGCTCATAGATTGACGTTCTACTGAAGTCAAAATTCAACAGACCTGATTTTCCTGGGACTTCTTCCTATCATCTTGATAGCGATTCTTGAATGTCACACAAAACTCTGTTAAATGGTTTTGGTTTAATATATAGAGAATTGATCCTAATTTATAAGAAATCAAACCATTCTCCAATTGATAAATAGTCAAAGGATATGAACAGACAATTCTCAGATAATGAAATTGAAACTATATGCACTCATATGAAATAGTGTTCCAAATCACTACTGATCAGAGAAATGCAAATTAAGACAACTCTGAGATATCACTACACACCTGTCAGATTGGCTAAGATGACAGGAACAAATAATGATGAATGTTGGAGGGGATGTGGGAAAACTGATACATTGTTGGTGGAGTTGTGAAAGAATCCGGCCATTCTGGAGAGCAATCTGGAATTATGCCCAAAAAGTTAACAAACTGTGCATACCTTTGATCCAGCAGTGCTTATATCCCAAAGAAATACTAAAGAGGGGAAAGGGACCTGTATGTGCCAAAATGTTTGTAGCAGCCCTTTTTGTAGTGGCTAGAAACTGGAAGATGAATGGATGTCCATCAATTGGAGAATGGTTGGGTAAATTGTGGTATATAAAGGCTATGGAATATTATTGTTGTGTAAGAAATGACCAGCAGGATGAATTCAGAAAGGCTTGGAGAGACTTATATGAACTGATGCTGAGTGAAATGAGCAGAATCAGAAGATCATTATACACTTCAACAACGATATTGTATGAAGATGTATTCTGATGGAAGTGGATATCTTCAACATAAAGAAGATCCAACTCACTTCCAGCTGATCAATGATGGACATAAACAACTACACCCAGAGAAGGAATACTGGGAAGTGAATGTAAATTGTTAGCACTACTGTCTATCTATCCAGGTAACTTATACCTTCGGAATCCAATACTTAATGTGCAACAAGAAAATTGGATTTACACACATATATTATATCTAGGTTATACTGTAACACATGTAAAATGTATGGGATTGCCTGTCATCTAGGGGAGGGAGTAGAGGGAGGGAGGGGAAAATCTGGAAAAAATGAATACAAGGGATAATGCTATAAAAAAGTTACTCATGCATATATACTGTCAAAAAAATGTATAATTATAAAATTAATAAAAAAATGATTTTGGTTTATTTTAAGCTCGTCTTAGGCAATGTGAGGATCTTGTTAAGAATAAACTTGTCTTGATTGTACTTATCATAGAAAGAAGGGATATTGAATGCCTATTCCAGCCTTTTGCCCTTCATTCTCTAAGGAAGGATTTTCATGCAAGACCTAAATCAAAGCTTACATGGAAATTGGGCAGAAGCTCTTTTGGTCATTTGAACAATCACTTAAAGAAATGAAAGACCAACCCCTTGCAACAGAAACAGGCTATTGACTGGTCTGCTGTCTCTAATCTCTCCCTGTCCAATCCATCTTTCACATTCTGCAAGAAAATTTTTGGACTGCTCCTTTGAATGATTATGGCACCTGTCCTCTCCAACTCAAAAACCTTAGTGACTCTCCATTTCCCATAGAATAAAGTCCAGCCTTTTTCATCTATCACTCAAGGGCCTTCACCATCCAGCCTCAACCTTTCCAACTTAATTTCACTTCTAATTTTTTAGCACAATGCCTAACATATAATAGGTTCTTAATAAATGTTTATGATTGATTGATTGATTAAATCTGGGCTGGAAAGCTCAACACCCAGACACATGCTGTGTATATACTGAAAGGTACTGAAGACATGGAGATGAAGTCCCATGTTGAAGCAGCTCCAGTTTGGAGCGCTATCTGGTGTCCCATGCAGGGACTGCACCCTCAATAGCCATGCAGATAAAAATCCTCCTCTCCCACTTTGCACATTTATAAATACTGAGAAAGGGGAACAATAGTCATTTAAAGCCAGCAAGGAATCATTCCTCTTAATTTTAGTACCTTCCCTCTGTTAAGTATTTCATATATATATATGTGTGTGTGTGTGTGTGTGTACATATATATATTTATAGGATTTCATACATACACACATTTCTTAGTATGTTGTTTCTACCATTAGATTATAAAGTACTTGAAGGCGGAAACAAGCCTTTTCTTTTTTTTGTATTTTGAGCTTAGCACAGTCCCTAGCACCTAGTAGAGGCTTGCTAAATATTGATTTATTGATTAATTAGATTAATTAAAAACAAATTTTATTAGAGTAACCTTATTTCCTTTTCAATTAAATTATTAGGGAACTGGTATTATATAACTAAATTTTAAAAATCTTCCATAATGGAAAAAACACTAATTTTAATTAGAACGGCTTTGACCTTGTGTAAGTCACTTACTTTAACCAGGCCCCCAGTTTTCTCTTCGCATAAAATAAGAAGGCTGAACTAATGGCCTCCATATTCTCTTTCTGAGATCCTAGGATATCTTCAGGACATTTTATAAAAACCTTTCACAATCTGGAGCATTATGGCTGAATGATCAGTTAGGATGATTCCTACTCCATATTTGCTGAATATTTGAGTCAAAAAATAACAATTCATGAATCCCAGAAGGAGATTTACATTGAAGTACCATAGGGCTCTATCATTGACCATTTTTTGACCATTTTTTCTTTTTTACCAATGACTTGAATGGAAATAAAGAAGATATGCTTATTGAATTTATGGATTTATGTTGGATGATAGAATAAAGGTCCGAAAAGATCTAAACACCCTAGAATGTTGGGCTAAATTAGAATAAAATGGAAAAAAAATCCTAAAAAGATGAAATTTAATAGGAATCAAAGGAAGACATCTCATAACCATCTAGTTCATACCTATACAAGTACTTAATTGGCTTCCATTCTCTCCCAAAGTAGCTTATTCTACTCAGATTGTGAGGAAATATTTCCTTACAGGGATGCCAAATGCATTTTTCTGCTACTTTTACCCTTTGTACCCCTTGAGGATCAGTAATTTTGATCCAAATTTTAAAATGTTTTAGAAACACCCCTCTTCCATGTATTCTGATGGAAGTGGATATCTTCAACATAAAGAAGATCCAACTCACTTCCAGTTGATCAATGATGGACAGAAACAACTACACCCAGAGAAGAAACACTGGGAAGTGAATGTAAACTGTTAGCACTACTGTCTACCTGCCCAGGTTACTTATACCTTCGGAATCTAATACTTAATGTGCAACAAGAAAATGGGATTTACACACATATATTGTATCTAGGTTATATTGTAACACATGTAAAATGTATGGGATTGCCTGTCATCGGGGGGAGGGAATGGAGGGAGGGGGGGATAATTTGGAAAAATGAATACAAGGGATAATGTTATAAAAAAATTACTCATGCATATATACTGTCAAAAGAAATTTATAAATAAAATTTAAAAAATAAAAAAAAATAAAGAAAGAAATACCCCTCTTCCTACTCAATAAAATATAAACTCTTTAGCTATTCAAAAATCTTCCAGTTTTGGTTCTATTTACCTTTCTAGCTTTATTTCACAGCTTCCTGTTAGTCACTTTTCAGTCACATCCAACTTTATGTCCCCTTTGAGAATTTTCTTGGCAAAGACACTGGAGTAGTTTGCCATTTCCTTGTCCAACAAAGTTTACAGTTGAGGAAACTGAGGCAAATAGGGCTGACTTGCCCCCTCTGTGTCTTTGTGGTTAGAGTACTGAATTTGGAAACAGAGGTTCAAATCCTGTCTTTGCTGTTTTACAATTTATATTACCTGGAGGCCTCAATTGCTTCTATAAAATGTTTCTTAAGGTTTCATCTTAAAGTGATGATATTCCTTCATCCCAATCTTGTCCTTGTGATTCTGACTCCTTTCTTTGAGACTCAGCCCAAGTAATCCATGAAGACTTCTACCACAGGCTGGGCTCAGTTTTGATCAGAACACAATGAGATTCACAAACCATCTAATAGTTTAAAAAAAAGAGGTTTTAGTCATAGCATAGAGATGACACTCAACATGCATTCATGGCTGGTTTGGGTGGGAGAAAGTTCCCTTTCAATGTTCTGGTCATGCTGGTGCATAGACTCAACAACTTTCAGTCCAGTCTGAACCTTTCTGACCCCATGGTCCATAGAACACCAGGCCCTTCTATCCTCGACTATCTCCTGAAGTCTGTCCACATTCGTGTTTATTTCTTTGATACGATAATATTATATCTAGTATCCATCTCATCCCAGGCTGTGGCCTATTCATTTTGCCTTAAATCTTTCCCATCATCACCATGTTTGCAAAGTGTCGCATCTTCTCATATCTGACCAAAGTATTTAAGCTTCAGCTTTAGTATTTGACCCTCCAGTGAATAACTCAGAGTTACACAGCTAAAAACAATCTGTGATAGGAATCAAACTCAGGTCTTCCTGAATCTAAATCCAGAACTCTATCCATTCACGGTATGTAATTTCTATATACTATTTTAAGATGCTTCATATCTGGTTATCTTTCATGGACAACAATTAACTATTTCTTTACATGGTATTCCTTATTTCTACTTAAGTTTCTTGAAGATATACACACTTTAAATGCTTTAGCCTTTTTTTTTTTTTCCCTAGTTTAACATAGTATGGCACACAGAAATTACTTAATGAATGTTAACTGACTGATTTGTAACTTCATTAAATTGACTGTTCCTTCTACCAATAAAAGTGGGATGGGGCAGGGAGGGAGAGATCCTGGGAGACTCCCATTGTAGAAACTCCGTGCACTAATTTAAATGGGCAACTCCTTCACAATTGACAACTTTTAGTTTTCAAGAGCAGCAAGTCATCCTTCATACCTGAAATTCACTTTCTGCTCATCTGCTTTTGTTGTCATTTTCAGTCAAGTCCGGCTCTTCCTGACCCCATCTGGAGTTTTCTTGGCAAAGATACTTAAGTAGTTTGTCATTTTCTTCTCCGGCTCATTATACAGATGAGGAAACTGAGGCAAAGTTATGTGACTTCCTCAGGGTCACATAACTAGTAAATATCTGATTCCAGATTTAAAACACTGGCCATTCTAATTGTGGGGCAGCTACAGGGTGAAGTGCTTCCTGCACCGGGTTTAGAATCAAGAACATTCACTTTCACGAGTTCAAATCTGATCTGACCTAGCTGCTTTTTCTCCTCATCTATACTTTTTAAATTGCTCTCTCCCTACAAGAGAGAAGTAACATTACCCTTGCCTTTAGTCGCATTATTTGTGTTTTTTTCTGCTCCTTGAGAAGAGGGATCCCCCCGCCCCGTTTTTGTTTCACCAGCAATTAGGTTTGGGTAAGATACTATGCCTAAAGTCTTAACTGTAAATACGGGTTGCTGTTATTATGGCTTGGGTAGTAAGTGACAAAGCTGGGATTTTGAACTCGGGCCGCTAGATCGCTTCTCCCACTCCCTCCCAGGGACAATTCATTCATTTAATGTTTATCGAGCACCTGCGGCGGCAGAGCTTTGTGTGCGGGGCGCCCGGGGGCAGCTGGAGAAGGTCTAGCCCCCATCACCGTCGGGTACAGCCGTAAGCGGCCGACTGAGACGAGCGAATACACAATATCTGCGTCGCTCTATCCTCGGCCTCAGATCCGGGAGGCCACACGGAGGCGCGGGAGAAGTGCCCACAAAGGCCCGGGCTGTGATGGGGGAGAAGGGCCACGGAGCGAGGTTAAGCCTGAAGGCCGGCCACAGCCTCCTGTTGCTTAGAGGTATCCCCTCCAAACACCGAGGGGAAGTCGAGGCACAGAGCGGGGAAATTCAGAGACCAGTTACCTCCCCAGCAGACTAAGCCCCCTAAGAGGTCTTTAAGATCCAGCTCTGGGGCTCGAAAGAATGCTTCCCCACCCTCAACCTGCCCCGCCCAGTCCCGCCCAGTCCCGCAAAGTCCCGAGGCTTCGGAACCGGGCAGCCACCACTTCCCCAAGTTGCAACATTCTAGCCAGCCCCGAACTCCCCATTGGCTGGCGTGAGGAAGGCCCCGATTCTAGATTCGCTCCGAGGGCCTGTCCATCAGGCGTCTCCTCTGGACTACTTTAAAAGTCCCTCCGCTCGTGATCTGCACAAGTTGGAGTTCCTATTGATCCCAGTCCAGCTTGCCGAATTCCGCCCCTAAGTCTTTGCTACTCCGCGTGGTGAGTGGTAGGTGACCATCCACGTCGACCCAAAACATTTCCCCTGGGTAAGTGGACTGGGGGGGGGTGACCCAGACAAGGTGGAGAAGGGCCTGGCTTGCCCCACGGACCAGGTGTGGCTTAGTTTTTTGGGTGCCTGTGCATTTGGGTGAAGGGTCAGTCGTTAATCCAGCACCTCGGCTTTCTTTGCCGATGCCATATGTGCCCACGTATGGAGCAAAAAGCACGCGCGAGCCACTGGCCAAACTCGCCACTCCAGGAGCTCCTACCCCCGCCCGCCCCCACTCCTTCGAAGGCCGCCTCTATTCCAGTTTCCTGGGTAAAAGTGGGCGGGGTGCAGGATACTTTGTTGAGAGGGCCTGGACCGGTCGCCGGGTACTTTGCCATCTCCTCCGTTGTTTATGGCCTTCAATGCCATCGTTGGGGTGAGGGCTTTACCAAGGAAGTAGATTTATTTCCCCCTTGAGCCTGCCAGTTAACTTCCCCCAGCTCCTTGTGAGAAGGGAGAGTTTCCTCACCTCGGGGACCCTTCATCCTTTCTAAGTTGCCTCGCTGCCCTTCCTGGGTCGAGTATCGGAAGGCAAGCCTTGACCTGGGGCCTGAAGGAGGATGTGAAGGGTCTAGGTGATCCCTCTTATTTGCCCCACTCTTCATCCATTATCAGCTAGTTCCGGATGGCTCCCATTTAATTCCTTCCTTCTCTACTACTGAAGGGGTGGAGTTGAGCAAAGTCCCAACCTGTGTGAGCCAGACCTGAAGATGCAGATCGAAGTTTTAGCAGAAGTCCCAAACCCCTCGAGACGGAAGATTTTAGGGCTACGCTAAGGTTTTATAAGCCCCCAATTAGAAGGGGCTGGGACTAGAAGGACTTTCACGTCCGGGGTCGCTTTGCTGAAGTTAAAAGAATAGGATTTGGAGCTCTAGTCCCAGCCTGCATAAGGAGTGCCCAGGAGCATGGCTCACACTCTTATGCAAAACAAAGGGGATAAATTAGCAATTTCTGGTCTTTTAAAGGCTTTTAAAAGTTACCTACTGCTTGAAGTCTGGGATCCGTTACTGTTGACTCTTTTGTGACCCTTTTAGGAGTTTTGGCTTTATGGAGTAGTTTGCCATTTTCTTCTCCTGCTTATTTTACTGATGAAGGAAACTTGAGCCAAGACAAGTAAATGACCTGTCCAGGGTCATACAGCTAGTATGTGTCTTGAGGCTGGATTTGAATTCAGGTCTTTTTAACTCCAGGCATGGTGTTCTATCCGCTGCACCACTTAGCTGTTCCTTGTATTGGTCTTAGGAGCCCTCTTGTTGAATGTTGTCCACCTCTTTGTAACTGAGATCTTACTTAGAAAATCACTGACTTAATTGGTCAAAGCAGTGTTTCCTTGAGAAAGTATTCCAGAGTTTACAAGTGGATAATCTGCCATAAAAATACTACTGTATTCCCTTAGCCCCTTTAATACTCTCCTCCTCCCAAATCCAGACATATTTATAGCCTGTCAAAATTAGGATATAATAGCTCTCCTTTAATTGAGGGAAAGGTCACAAGTCCTACTCACAGTTTATAGGGGAAGAGCAGCCATCCACACCCCTTCCCTTTACTTGGAATAGGTATGGAAATCGGGGAGGGGCTAATGCCCCTAAAGTTTAGAGCTCTTTCCAGCTGGTGAAACCACCCCTTTTTTCTCTCCCCCACCTTAACACACAGCTCTATTAATTTGAATCATTTCTTTCAGCCCCAAGTCAGTATGTAGGTAACCAGTCAGAAAATGTAAGATTTGTTTAGCCCTTGGTCTACCAATTAAAATTTCTTTATCCTCTTAATAACTGCTTGAATTGAGTTCCTTTCCAAGTGGATTGATCTCCTACAGGAAGCAGTTGGGCCTGGAGGCAGGGGAGGATAGTGACCTGAAGAATTCGAATTTGACTTTTTTTTTTTTCTTTTTTTTTTTATATAATTTTTTTTCCCACAGTATATATGCATGAGTAATTTTTTTAAAATAATATTATCCCTTGTATTCATTTTTCCAAATTATCCCCTCCCTCCCTCCCTCTACTCCCTCCCCTTGATGACAGGCAATCCCATACATTTTACATATGTTACAATATAACCTAGATACAATATATGTGTGTAAATACCATTTTCTTGTTGCACATTAAGTATTAGATTCCAAAGGTGTAAGTAACCTGGGTAGATAGACAGTAGTTCTAACAATTTACATTCACTTCCCAGTGTTCCTTCTCTGGGTGTAGTTATTTCTGTCCATCATTGATCAACTGGAAGTGAGTTGGATCTTCTTTATGTTGAAGATATCCACTTCCATCAGAATACATCTTCATACAGCATTGAAGTGTACAGCGATCTTCTGGTTCTATTCATTTCACTCAGCATCAGTTGATGTCTCTCCAAGCCTCTCTGTATTCCTCCTGTTGGTCATTTCTTACAGAGCAATAATATTCCATAACCTTCATATACTATCATTTACCCAACCATTCTCCAATTGGTGGACATCCATTCATCTTCCAGTTTCTAGCTACAACAAAAAGAGCTGCCACAAACATTTTGGCACATACAGGTCCCTTTCCCCTCTTTAGTATTTCTTTGGGATATAAGCCCAATAGCAGCAATGCTGGATCAAAGGGTATGCACAGTTTGACGACTTTTTGGGCATAGTTCCAAATTGCTCTCCAGAATGGCTGGATTCTTTTACAACTCCACCAACAATGCATCAGTATCCCAGTTTTCCCACATCCCCTCCAACATTCATCATTTATTGTTCCTGTCATCTTAGCCAATCTGACAGGTGTGTAGTGATATCTCAGAGTTGTCTTAATTTACATTTCTCTGATCAGTAGTGATTTGGAACACTCTTTCATGTGAGTGGATATAGTTTCAATTTCATCATCTGAGAATTGTCTGTTCATATCCTTTGACCATTTATCAATTGGAGAATGGTTTGATTTCTTATAAATTAGGGTCAGTTCTCTATATATTTTGGAAATGAGACCTTTGTCAGAACCTTTAACTTTAAAAATATTTTCCCACTTTGTTACTTCCCTTCTAATCTTGTTTGCATTAGTTTTGTTTGTACAGAAACTTTTTAGTTTGATGTAATCAAAATCTTCTATTTTGTGATCAATAATGATCTGTAGTTCTCCTCTGGTAATAAATTCCTTCCTCCTCCACAGGTCTGAGAGGTAGACTATCCTCTGTTCCTCTAATCTATTTATGATCTCATTCTTTATGCCTAAGTCATGGATCCATTTTGAGCTTATCTTGGTATATGGCGTTAAGTGTGGATCCATATCTAATTTCTGCCATACTAATTTCCAGTTTTCCCAACAGTTTTTTCTAAATAATGAATTTTTATCCCTAATGTTGGTATCTTTGGGTTTGTCAAAGACTAATTGCTATAGATGTACACTTTTTTGTCCTTTGTATCTAATCTGTTCCACTGATCGACCGGTCTATTTCTTAGCCAATACCAAATGGTTTTGGTGACTGCTGCTATATAATATAGCTTTAGATCCGGATTTGACTTTTGAATATGGAAAGTGGAAGGATGAGTCTGGGAGAATAATAATTGAGAAATAGCCCCTTCTTTACTGCCTTGGGAGTGCTGGAAGGAATCCCTTTGAAACTAAGGTGGCTCTGGATCCCTCTGTTATTGAACATGAGACAAAATTGAACTCAGGTCCCCTGACTCCAGATTTTGATGACAGTTGTTTTGGCTTGTGATTGAGAATTTCTGGGCCAACAGCCAAGTGATGGTTAGATATGAGTCAAAACTTGGGCATTACCTCAGTATTTAATTTGTGATCTCTACCTCCACCATTCCCAAGCCCTCAAGAATGCAGATTATAATCCACCCAAGCCTGCCTTTTAATCTTTCTCTTTCCCCGCTTCACAACCTTGTCATCCCCTGTTCTTAGTGTACAACCTGCTAACCTGTTATGTTACATTTTACCACCTTCTTATAGTTGACCCTTCTGCAGCCTTATGTAGTACCAGCTGTATAAGTAATTGTAGATCAGATCAGCCCCAGCTGTGCCAGCTTTGAAACAATGGAATCAAAGGCAGAGGCCAAATTCTGATACCTGGTAACTAGAAATGAATGGGTGGCAGTTGAAAGCACTTTTAAGAGAGCATTCCTGTTCTTAATTCATTCTTGTCTAGAAAGGACCCTTTGAGAGAAGGCTCAGGCTGTGCATTTTATGTTCTAAGGGAATGTTCAGATTTAATAAATATAAATACACAAATATCTACTTTGGTTATATGGAGGGCCAGATAGCTTATCGTGGATTGGTACCTAGGAAAAAGACAGTGTGGGACAAGGGTAAGGGGCAAGTCTCTCCTAATATCTGAACCTGTGCCTTGAGGCTAAAGAAAAATTTCCACCTGGAAAACAGATCATATATCATGGGGCAGAATGGGGAGACAGAAGCATCAAATGCCATTTTCATCCAGCCATACACAGAGTCACACCCTTCTCTGGACCATCGTTCATATCCTGCTGATTTTTGGTCAAGTGACCCTGGACAGCGTGTCCCCTTTTCTTGTTTTGTGTCATCTACTTTATGGGATGGGTTGTAAGAATCCAATGGAAATATATTGGTTTTGTGATAAAGGTGACTTGGAAGGGAAAGTTGTTCACTTTGGCTCCTTTTTGGGTTGGCTTGGAAAGCTAACTTGTTAAGCTGTGTCCACCCACTTTGAAGGAAAACACTTTATCGGGTTTATCATCATCTCAATGTTTCTAGAAGTCTTTCTAAGTCAGCCCTTGGAATATTCAAGAACCATAGTAGTAACGTCTGCCCTAGTTGTGCCCTAGCTAGCTCTTAAGCTAATGAAGTCAGGTTTAGCTGGAGTTGAATGATAGCTACCTGTTTCTAGGGCAAAGGATAGAAGTAGTCTTGGCTGGGCTGACCTCTGCCCAGTTTCTACGTGGTGTTGAACTTTAGCTCGATGAGAGATTTGTGAGGCAACAACTGTTCCTCTTTGACTTCTAGTGCCTTCTGCCTTGAAGATGTCTTCCAGTGAAATTGAGACGGGAGCCAACATCCCAGCCGCTGAAGAGCCGATGCAGCAGGTATGACCCTCCCATGAGCCAGGTACAAGGTGGTAGCAACCTGAGTTGGTGACACTTCCAGACTGGAAGCATCAAGGGTGAGAGAGAGGGGAGATTGCTTCTATTTCCAGATGTGTTTGATTGGGTACCTGGACCCAGAACCAGGGAGTAAAAGGAACTGTGGCTTAAGTGGCTGGGCTAGAATAGGAGACCCAAGTACAAAGCTTAAATGGGCTGTTTATATTCTGTGGGACTTTAGTCAATCACTCCTTTTTCACTCTGTCTCCACCCCATCTGTAAAATCTTATCTCACAGGTTTGTTGTAGAGAAAGCTTCATAAACCTTAAGGCAGCATAAGCATGTAGATGATAGACTGTGTAACAGGTTAGCTTTCCCTGGTCTCCAGTCTGCTTTAGGTGACAGTGTTGGGAATGGAAATTAGGAAATTTATTCCCTAAAGTATAATTGAGCTACTTTGATTTTCCGTGGGGAGGAGGGAATAATCCTGTTATATATTCAGCAAGGGATGGCTTGAAACTAAAAAAAAGCTGTTCTCTAAGGTATCTGGGTGTCACAGAATATCCTGCCAATATCACATATTATTGTCAAGCACTTATTTATTATGTGCTAAGTGTGGAGGACACAAAAGAAATGCCAAAAAACAAAAACTTGATCTTCAAGGAGCTTATATTCTAATGGGAAATACAACATATAAATAGGTACATATAAGAAGGAAAGTAAATTTTAGATGGAATTCTTAAAGGAACCAAGATGAGTAAGAAAGAAGCATTGCAAGGAAAGGACAATCAGAAGTGATGGGAGATATCCTATCAACCTGGCCAATCTAGCTAGATGGATCTGAGCACCACAACTAGAAAGAATCTCGATCTGAGTTGAAATCTAAGCTCAGATACTTACTAGCTGTGTGACCGTAGACAAATTGTTTAAGCTCTGTCTGCTTCAGTTTTTTTCAACCATAAAATGAGGATGATAATAATTGTATCTTCCCCCCCACCACACACACATACACAAAGTTATTGTGAGTATCAAAGGAGATAACTTTTGTAAAGTTTTTTATACTTTACAAATGTATTGTACCCATGTGTTGTTCAATCATGTCTGACTTTCATGACATTCTGGATCACAGCTTTCCAATATTGTCCCTGAGTTTTCTTGGTAAAGATACTGGAGTGTTTTGCCATTTCCTTCTCCAGCTTATTTTACAGATAAAGAAACTGAAGCAAATAGTTAAGTGACTTCTCCAAGGTCACATAGTTTAGTAAATGTCTGAGGCCAGATTTGAAGCCAGCTTTACCTGACTCTAGGCCTAGAGTCTATCCATTGAGTCTGGTAGAGGCTTAATAAATGCTTTGTCCCTTCTTTTCCCAAATCATGTTAGCTGTGGGGGGGGGGGGGGGGGAAGAGTAGATTAGAGAAATAGACCAATCCTTGTTCTTGATGAGCTTTAACTTGGTAGAAAAATGCATTCAATAGTCTTAATTTCACAGTAATCCTCCCTTCCCCCTCATACAGTCTAAACAACCACTAAGAGGATCTGGTGAAAGAAGACTAAATGGAGTTAATTAGGAGAAATTTGGAAATAGCAAAAAGCTTTTGTGGCAGAAAAGGTCACTGGCCTTGACTTAGACACTGATCTTAACTTGGGACAATTTCCTTCTTTTTTCTTGCCAACATTCCTTCTTCTATTAAATGAGGGGTTTTGACCAAGATCCTTAGAGAGTTTGACTTTTTAGAGGGAGGCAAGTCTGGAAGGAAGAGCCTGACCTTTAAAAGAAACTTCAGCCATAGCAAAGCCCTTTCTGTTGGAAAGTTAAAGCAAAAGGTCTAGATGGCTGGGAGAAGGAACCTGCCCCCAGTTACATGGCTAGAAAGTATTTTCAGCAGGCTGTGAATCATGATAATATCTATAATGCTGTATTTTCTCTCTGCCTTCTCCTCCCTCCACTCTTCCTTTTCTTTTCCCTTCTCCATCTCCTCTTCTCCCTCCTTCTCTCTCCCCTTTGTCTCTTTAGTCTCTTTCTCTCTCCCTCCTTCCACAACCCCCTCACCAGCCTCTGTCTCTTTTCCTCTTCTTCCTATACTATGGTGCCTTGATTTACAGCCAGTTTGACCTTTCTGTTTTCTATGTCAGAGTGTAGTCAACAGAGTGGTCAGTATGCCGCTTGTGAGTTCCACCTGTGACATGGTGTCTGCCGCTTACGCATCCACCAAAGAAAACCACCCTTATGTCAAGTCTGTGTGTGGTCTTGCTGAGCAAGGAGCGAAGAGTCTCGCCGCAGCTGCTGCCAGTGGGGCTCAGCCGCTCCTGTCCAAACTAGAGCCTCAGAGTGAGTAATGGCCTCCAGGAGAGCTCATTAGAAATATTGCAACTTCCTCTTGGGAAACGGGAATCTACCCCTAATTCTGTTGTAATCTAACGGTTTTGAGTATTAGAGCATGTCAGCACGTCATTAACTAGAGTACTACAGTGACAACTACGGAACCTTAGTATTTAAGGGATCTGATTTGATTATGTTGAGGTCTGTGACATTCTATTCAACCTTCAAAGTTGCTTTGAAAAGGGGGAAAAACATTAACAGCCCAAGGTTAAACTGGGGATTCTCAGAACTTGGCTACCCTGGTGATTGGCTGGGACAGCTGGTGCTGAAAATGTCTTCAGAAGAAGTGCCTTGGCAGGGCCTAGGTTTTGAGGACCCAAGGTCACCTTTGTGCCAGGAAGAATCCAAGTGGGCCTTTGTAAGGAGCTTTTGGTGTCAGTGAAAATTTAATAGTAACATTGTGTTTCTCCCTTTTCTTCCTCTTCAAGTCGCATCAGCCAGCGAGTATGCTCATAAAGGACTAGACAGACTGGAAGAGAAATTGCCAATTCTTCAGCAGCCAAGTGATAAGGTAGATACATTTCCTTGCTTTTCTACCTTTCCTGGGCCAAAGCTGGGAGAGCTGGGTTCTAACTCAAACTCTGTCTTAAATCTAGAACTCAGATGGTACTTGAAGGCCTAACTTTGAAAGGAAAGCTTAAGTTACTCCCATTTGACAATGGATGAAAAGATCATTCAATAAAGATTTTTTATGTGCCCAGTAAAACTAGTTCAAGTGGTATGACACTATTCATAGAGCCCTTATCCTATTTTAAGCCCTCAGCACCTCTCACCTGGATTATTCCAAGTGTCTGTTCTCTCCCATCTGTCCTCTACACATCTGCCAAATATTTAAAAAACATCTAACATGTCATTCAAATTCCTCTGGCATTAATTTCCTAGACCTATATTTTCTATTCTCCTGTACACTTGAATTCAGGCTAACTACTGGGCCTCTTTGCTCCAAAGGCTGAAGGACATGACATTGTCTATTTCTGTGTCTGTGTACTGACCGTTCCCCTGTGCCTGGAATGCTGTTCTATATGGCCACTTTCTGTGAATTACTGGTTCTGTTTTCCCTCTCCCAATTCAACAAATATCTTTAAAAAAATTTTTTTATAATTTCAATTAAATTTTTCAATGATGAAGCATTTATTATTATTCTCCTTCCCATTTCACTGCCCTCCACTGTAAAGAAAGACAGAACCCTTGCTTCATAGAAACCCTATCAAGGAAACAAATTTCCAAGTTGGCCATGTGCAAAAAAATGCATTCCTTACTCTTAATCTTAACTTACCATCTCTATCATGAAGTGAACATTGTTCTTTATCAGTCATTTGGAATCATGAGTGATTTTTTACCTTTAACTTTGTTTACTATCTCCAAACATGTAGCTACAAATATTTGTTTACTATCCTGCTACAAATATTTCTGTGTTTACTCTGTAAACATCTAGCTACAAACATATGTTTACTATCTCTCTCTCTCTATTCATCTAGCTATAAATATTTCCTTCTCCCTTCCCTCCTTGTCCTCAAAGTAAAATGTAGCCTCCACAAGGACCAAATTGTATCTTTGTCTCTAGGCTCCTGTGCATATTAGTGCCTCCTGGGGACATGTTTTACTTAATTCATGTTCAGGTTTGGGATTCCTCCTCAGTGTTCCTAACTCCCAGTCGATATTTTCTGCTGTCATAGTGCTTTTCTAACCTTGATCAAAGCCTTTTTCTATCCTACAAGATAGGGTTATGCTAGATCAAGCAAAAACTAGTTGATGGAGGAGAGATGTATAACATTGAAAGCAGCCACTAGATGGCACAACAATGGTACAACTAATCAAGCTGGAGACAGTATATCCACCCAGCCAACATCCTGCAGATCCCTTTGAACAATAACTTCATATTTTACCTTTTAAAAAATGTCATGTTATTCTTAAAAAAATTTTAAATTTGATTTTAGTTCATTTAAATTCATTAAAATCTATTTTAAAATAGATTTTTAAACTATTGTCTATTTTTAGTGTCCCAGTTTTCCCACATCCCCTCCAATATTTATCATTATCTTTAGCTGTCATCTTAGCCAATCTGACAGATGTAAAGTGGCATCTCAGAGTTGTCTTAATTTGCATTTCTCTAATCAGTAGTAATTTAGAGCATTTGTATATGACTAGAAATAGCTTTAATTTCTTCATCTGAAAATTGTTCATATCCTTTAACCATTTATCAATTGGAGAGTGGCTTGTATTCCTATATATTTGAGTCAGTTCTCTAGATGTTTTAGAAATGAGGCATTTATCAGAACTCTTGTAAAAAAAAATTTTTTTCCCCCAGTAAACCCTTGCTTCCTCTAGGCAGAGCTCTATGCTATGTACTGAAGATGCAAATGAAAAAACAAGTAGTCTTGCTCTCAAGAGAGTTTACTTTCTAAGAGGGAATAAAGTGGCATGGATTTCAAGTGGAGGGATCCTGATAGCCCTTAATAGCATCAAGAGAGTATGGTAGGGCAGCTAGGTGATGCAGTGGATCGAGCACCAGTCCTGAAGTCAGGAGGACCTGAGTTCTGGCCTCAGACACTTAACACTTCCTAGTTGTGACCCTGGGCAAGTCACTTAACCCCAATTGCCTCATTAAACAGCAAAAAAAAAAAAAAGAGAGAGTATGGTAATGTATCTAATTCCTTTCTATTAATAAAACTATATCAGCTTCTGATAATAAGCCATTTGATAATATCAAGAATTTTGGTAGTAAGACATCTCTGATGTCTTTAGTAGTTGTGGATGCTGAGGAGACAGGAGCTATAGCCACTTAGTTGTCTTTACTTGAGCCTGGATAGTGGTGGAGGTGCTCTACATCAGGAATATTAAACTTTATGCTCTGCCTCATAGGTTATAGCTGATACTAAGGAACTTGTATCTTCCAAAGTGACTGGTGCCAAGGATGCAGTCTCCAATACGGTTTTGGGTGCCAAGGATGCAGTCTCCAATACAGTTTTAGGTGCCAAGGATGCAGTCTCCAGTACAGTTTTGGGTGCCAAGGATGCTGTGGCCACCAGAGTGACAGAGGCTGTCGATATGACCCGAGGAGCTGTCCAGAGTGGGGTCGACATAACCAAATCAATGGTGACCAGTAGTGTCAACACAGTTATGGGCTCCAAAGTAGGACAAATGGTCCTCAGTGGCATGGATACTGTGTTAGGAAAATCTGAAGAATGGGTTGACAACTACCTGCCCATGACAGATGAAGAACTAGGTAACAATTTTTTGTCCTCAGCTTGCTTTGAGAAGATCCTTTAGGAATTAAGTACCAAGTTGTAAAGTAGACTTTTTAAATTCATAAAACCCCTCTGGGTTTAGCTCACATTTCTCTCTCTTTACAGGTAAGAGCAGGCAGTTCTTTATTATGTTTCAACCACAGAAATTCAAGCAAATTCTTTACATTATGATCTCACAAGGCACATATTCCTGTATTACTATGATTATTTTTAAGGCACTGAGTAACATCATTTAATTACACTAGTATTTTTATCACTCTAATGCAGTCTCCAATTGCAAGAAAAATAGCATCAAAGTAATAGATATGAGATAACTTTTTCCTTCTCTATTTTATAGACAAGGAAACTGAAACATGAAGTGACTTGTGAAGTCCTAGGAGTCAGGATTCTCTTATATTTTTATCAATGCTCCCTTTTTTATGTAATTCTAAATTTAATTTCTAAATGTAATTCTCCCCTATGAAGACTAAAAAAATGCAATTCAGCAAAAATTAAAAGTAAATTTAATGGCAGTGTTATGTGTAACGTTCTACATATTTTTCCTCAACTCCCAGCTCTGGAAGAGAAAAAAGGAGCTGAAAAGTGTACCTTCTCATCTATTGATTATCATGCTCAAGAATAACTCACCCAACTCTTGTTACTATCCCAAGGGGACCATTCTGTATAACCTGACCTTACCAGATGTTAATGTTTTTGGGTTTTTTTTTTTTTGAGGTTGGGGTTAAGTGACTTGCCCAAGGTCACACAGCTAGGAAGTGTTAAGTGTCTGAGACCAGGTTTGAACTCGGGTCCTCCTGAATTCAAGGCTGGTGCTCTATCCACTTTGCCACCTAGCTGCCCCAGTTAATGTTTCTTAGTATGCATTGGCAGTGAGTCCTGTGTTCCTTAAGTCAGAAAATCTTGAAACTACAGCTCTGGTGGAGAAAGAAAACCCTATTTCCTCCCAACTCACACACAAGCCCTTTCACTTTTGGCTTTTTAGAATTGCTTGCTTCCAAGTAAGGTTTAGTTATGATCTCTTATGCAAAGGGAACTTCCTTTATTTTCTCATTTCACAACCTTTCACTATAAGACTTCCTATATCCTGAAATTACTCTTGATATTTTTAATTCCTGTTTGGGGGGTTTGCTTGTTTGGGGACACTTCTGTACCTGCATACAATTTCTTTGAGGGACTGTCTTTTTGTTATAACTGGCCCTGGTTGGATTCAATTGACCCTTTAAATGAATGTATAGAAATCTCTCCTCCTTTCAGCCCTCTTAATGGCTGGATGTATTCTGGCCTTATCCCAAGAGATGAGGAGGCTATTCTTTGCCTCTCATTAGGAGGTTTCTTCCATTAGATTGTGAGATTCTTGAGGACTGGAAGTCTTAGTACTATGCATGTTACCTCTCCTAATGTTGATTGATTAATGTTGAACTTCTTCCTTCTTCCCCACAGCTAAGATTGCTACCTCTCTAGAAGGATTTGACATGGCCTCTGTCCAGCAACAGAAGGAGCAACAAGGTTATTTCGTTCGCCTGGGCTCTCTGTCCTCCAAGCTCCACCAGCGGGCTTACCAACATTCCTTAGGTAAACTGAGGCAGACCAAGCAAAATACTCAAGAGGCCCTCCTACAGCTCTCTCAGGCCATCAGCTTGGTAAGGTTTTACTGTTCAGCCTAGGATCCAGACAGTAAGCATTAAGATGGATTTGATTCTGTAGGACATCTTTAATAATAATTTTAGTTAAATCCTACAAGAATAATTCTTTCATGTTGAAAAGACTATTCAATCAATCAATGAACCAAAAAAACATTTAAGTGCTTACTATATGCCAGGCATTATGTTAAGGCACTGGGGATAGGCAAAAAACAATTCCTGTCCTTCAAAGAACTTCTTGCCCATAATATAATTTTGTAGCACAGAAGCACTCCATGGCTTGTCTCCCAGATTGACAAAGTCCTCAGACCTAATCCCTATGTGTGAAGGAATTAATATTCTTTATCTTCCCAGCAAATTTCTTGGAGGTCATGTTGTGTTTTTCTAAGGTTCTTTAGGCTATTCAGATATATAAGATGTTCTCTCTGCTGATTACTCAATGGTTTTTCTCTCAGGAGTTTTTTCTTTATCATTCTCTCACCCCCTTCTCCTTCTCTCCCTTTTGCAGATTGAAACTGTAAAACAGGGTGGTGTTCAGAAATTGCTTGATGGCCAAGATAAACTTCATCAAATGTGGCTAAGCTGGAACCAGAAGGAACTTAAGGACTCTAGTGATGATGTTAAACCTGAGGTAAGATCACCCACAAGTTCTTGTTTTTGTTGAGTTTTGGTTGACTGATCCCATTTGGGGTTTTCTTGGCCATGGGTACTAGAATGATTTACCATTTCCTTTTCCAGCTCATTTTGTATAGGAGGAAACTGGGGCAAACAGGGATAAAGTCTTGTACTCAGCATCACCCAGCTACTAAGTGTGTAAAGCTGGGTTTGAATTCAGAGATAGGCCTTCTTGATCTTACTATATCCATTGGACTACCCACAAGAGCAGGTTCTTGATTCTTTTCTAGAAGCAGTGCTTTCCATTGTTCTTCACCCTCTTACTTTCCCCTTGTATCTGAAAATGAGCACCAGGAACTAGCATGAATTTACTAAGAACAAGTCACAGAAGCTAAGAATGACCCAAATTAAAAGAATCTTAAATCATCCAGCCTCTCATTTTACAGGTGAGGGAACTGAGATCTGATAAAATAACTCTGCATCCTTTTTTTAATAAACCTTCTGGACTGAAAAATCTAGATCACTCTTGCCTTAGTATCCAAAAGTCTAGATGCCTATAACAAGGTATTCTCACTGAGAAGGTGTAGTGACTAACATATATTTTAATATGTATGACATATATTACATTACTTGCCATCTAGGGGGGAGGGGTTCAGGGAAGGAGGGGAAAATTTGGAACACAAGGCTATGGAAGGATCAGTGTTGAAAAGGTATAGTGAAACTTAGAAGGCCAACTTTATTTTTTAATTCAAGCTTTTTATTTTCAAGACATAGGCATATTTCAACATTCACCCTTGCTAAACCTTGTGTTCCATACTTTTTCTCCCTCCTTCCCCCATCCTAGACAGCAAATAATCCAATATGTTAGACATGTGCAATTCTTCTATACATATTTCCACAATTATGCTGCACAAGAAAAATCAGATTAAAAAGAAAAAATAAGAAAAAAAAACAAAGTACAAGCAGACTACAACAAAAAAAGTGAAAATATTATGTTATGATCCAGAATCCTCTCACTGCTAGAGAAGTCTTTCTTAGTCACAGATCTAATAGTGACACTGTCCTGTCTTCAGTGTGTCCCTTGTTAATTTCTGAAGAAAGGTCAGATTCCTCTGCCTCCCTGGTTTTTCCTTTGTCCCAGAGATACTTAACCCAAAGTCTATCATCTCCATTTAAATAAAAAGAATTTCTGATTTATGATTTTAATATAATTACATCTTTATGTATTTTCAACCATGAGTCTAAGTTCATTAGATTTTCCCAGATTGCCCAAAAGATCCAGAACACTATGAAATATAAGAACCTCTGCCTTGTAATAATGATAAAAAAAGAAAATGCAGCAAAATCATAATATGTTTACATCTAATATTATGTATTATATAAGCTTTTCATATTTCTTTTGGGGGCCATGCTTAGCTTAGTGACTTCCACTTTAAATCAGTCCCCAAATCACTGGAAACAGCAAAGTTGATGGGCCAACCTTTCCCTCTCTTCCCTCTCTTCAGCAGGTTGAGTCTCATACTCTTACCATGTTCCGGGATGTCACCCAACAGCTTCAGGGTAACTGCTTACAGCTTGTATCCAGTATCCAAGGCCTTCCTAGCAACATCCAGGACAAAGTACAGCAGGCTCACGCCCAGATTGAAGAGCTTCGGGCCACCTTTTCAGGAGTCCAGTCCTTTCAGGACCTCTCCAGTACCGTCCTGGCCCAGAGTAAAGAGAGAGTCGGCAAAGCCCGAGAGTCCCTGGATGAGATGATTGAATACGTTGCTCACAACACACCCCTCACGTGGCTTGTGGGACCCTTTCTTCCATCTGGCCAGACCTCTACTGAGTCAGACAAAACTCCAGAGAAAATGGAGACCAACTAGAGACCCCAGCCATGGCACAGACAGGGAAGGATAGAATCTTTACCCAATTTCTGAGATTCTTTATCAGAAAGCTAGACTTGTGTTTTAAACCTAACTCTTGGCAAGTGGGGTTATGATATTCTCAGCTTAAAAAAACCTGCTGACCAGTGTAGCCTATAGTTCACCCCAGTCTTGATTCTAATTAATAAGTGAGAGGGGAAATAGACCTTCCCCTCACATCTCCAGGGTCTAGATTTGAACAGAAAGTAGAAGTGTAACCTTTCTAGACCTCATCCCTGAGTAACTGGGATGTTGTGTCTGAACTGAAACCAGTAATTCATGCTTGTCTTTCCATGAACCCGTCCCTACTTGTAGAAATTATACTTTACTAATTGAATCAGGTGGTATAGAGGCTAATAGACTAGTAATAACCCTTTCATAAATAGTAAGAGGTAAACTCCCTGGTTTTGGTGGGGAAGAAATGGGGAGACATAACATTTTTCTTTCTCTGCTCTACTCCTCCAAACAACATTGCAGATAAACTTTTTTTTGATACTAAACTTTATTGCCTCAAATAAATCTTACTTGCATTTAACAGTGTGTGTTTCTGAAAGGGAAATGTTAAATATTAAGTTAAAAAAACAGTAGTATCTGAATAAACAATTTATTTAGCAGTGCAGGCAGTTGCAAAACAAACTAGATTCAATGCTGTTGGTAGCCAACAAAGTCTTTGGTCTTCACCTGCTTCACATATAGTTTGGAGGGAATGAAAAGTAGGATGAAAGATTTAATTCAGGACTTTGTAAACTTTTTTCGTTTGTATCCCACCTCAAGTAAACAGTATATAAAATAGGTATGCCAATCAAACATTTGCTAATAATAAATCATAATTTCATGGACCTTACATTCAATTACAAGATCCCTATATGGGATCTCAGACTATAGTTTAAGAAGCTGGGGGTTAAAGCACTTGGTTTCTTGCTGGAGACAGTGAGGTAGGTTGAAGGGAATGGGAAAAATTGAGAGAATGAAAAAGGAGCTGTTATGTGACATTCAACTCTTGAGAAGAGCCAAACTCCGGTGACTTTGAGACTTAATTTCACAAAGTGGCAGATAAAGGCAAAATTGAGTAACAGTTCTAGCAAGTTAAGTCATTTTCTGTTTGATAGTTTCTTCTTCCTGTGCCCTTTTTTTATTTTGCATGTGTGTGTGTGTGATAATAAAGATTTACAGTGTTTGGGGCAGCTAGGTAGTGCAGTGGATAGAGCACCAGCTCTGAATTCAGGAGGGCCTGAGCTCTAATCTGTTCTCATTTGCAACACTTCCTAGCTGTGTGTCTTGGGCAAGTCACTTAACCCCAATTGCCTCAGCAAAAAAAAAAAAAAAAAAAAAAAAAAAAATTTACAGTATTCTTTAATCTTGTTAAATAGGTACTTCCAAGAATTAACATTCTTATTTTACAGATAAGGAAATTGAAGATCACAAGAGGCTAGTATTTTGTCCAAGCTCACATACCCAACAAATATGGTAGTCTGCACACATTTATAAAGTCCCTTTGGGGTACTGGAGGTAATGATAAATTAAATTCATATTTCCAAGGAACCTACTTTCTGGAACCATGTAGAAAAGAAAATAGAACAGATACTAAATAACATGGGCCAGGATGGCCTAGCATTTAATTCAAAAAAGTATCATCAGATCCTATGAAGTAGGCAGTGGTTCTCTTCTTTCTCCCCATTTAACCAATTAAAAAAAAAAGTCTCAGCTTTACAGTTAAGAGTAGGGGTAGTGTTGAAAGAAAGCTAGTTGACAACAGCTCAATTTGGTCCTAGAGCAGCTTTCCTTTCCCACAATGGGAGACTACACCTTTGTCTGAAGTTGTGTATCTCTTTATGGAATGTGAAAATTAAGGGGTAGTGGTGGTGGGATAGAATAAGCATTAAGTGGTGCCTACTGTGTACCAGGAACAGTGTCAGAAGTTCTTTGCACATTTTATTTCGTTAGATGCTGTGGGTAGCTGAGAAAGCTAAAGTCCAGTTTTTCTGTAGCTCCTCTCTTTGCCCCTGACTATATGCAATCTTTCCCTCCTCCCTGCTTTCCTTACTGCTGAAATCAGGAGGACAATTTATCCTATTCAGTAGGTTGGAGTTACTAGAGTGCTAATCTGATTTAGAGTCCTGTTACTAGTCCCAAGCAACAAGTTCTGTTTAAACACAGGATATCAAAACTCTCATTCTGTCCCAACCCCCAGCAACAGCCACTGTGTGTGGAAAATCCTTTGCTGATGAGCTCAATCTATCATCATTAGTTCCTAAATTTGTGGTATTAAGTTTGGGATTTTGGTTCTGGTTCTGGGTTGTGGCGGCATTGACAATTTTAACCACAATAAATTGTGGCTGGCAATGGGATTCTTAAATAGGCTGACCTAGGGTATTCTAGGAATCATGATCTGAGAATACCATGCACTCAGGAGAGTTTTGAAGAGGTTGCTACTGAGAATCTGATGAATATTTGCACTACCTTGGACATGGATTTGCCGTGCTGCTCTAATTTGTAAATGGCAACAATCCACCTCCACCCTTATCTAATTAATCAGATGATTTGGTCTGGTTTGGTTTGGTTCAGGGTTAAAAACTGGTTTTTTTGGATTAATTCAAAAACGATTTTGCCAGCAAGGGCTTCTAATGTGTGTCTTTGTTTCTGTTAAAGTATTTGTATTTGTATAATGTTCAATATGTTGTGAGCGTTGTCTATGTTTTGTGTCTTGATAAATCCAAGTTGATTTCTTCCTATATTTAATCAGACAAAGGAAAAAATGTGTGAAGAATGAAAAATTTTCTGTGCCTTCACAAAGCTTTCAAAAAGAAAGTCTTCGCATTTCTAACTCTAGCTAAGTTAGAGATGCAAATAAAACAAATAAAATGGAATTGAGAAGACACGAACTTGCCTGGGTTCTCCCCCCAAAATCCCTCCAAAGACCTTTAATGCCCTAAAATAAATCCTGGAGTGGCAAAACCCACAAAAGCATAGGGTACAACAATGTTCTAGCTAAAAACAATTAAAATTTTGGCAATAAAGAGCAGGCCCCAGCAAATCAAGAGCAGATCTTGAAAGTGGATGAATGGATCACCAGTGGCAGCAGCTCTCAAGCTACTTCCAGGACTCTTAGCTAGACCGTAAAGGGTTTGGACAGCTGGTAAGAAAGAGATTACAGATGTCTTTTTGCTAGCACTGAGGTAGAACTGTTGCTTTGCCCATACTCAAATCTGGGTCACAGTCCTAAGTAGCAATCCCAGGGCAAGGAGATGCACTAGCATACCAGAGCTTGTGGGCTCCAGTGCAGCAGGGACTCATCATAATTCCAGGGTAGAAAAGAGTGCTTGTGATTGCTCACAGACCAGACCATAGGCCAGAAGAGTTGTAAACACATCTTTCTTTAAATCACACCACCTTGAAGTATCTCTGGAAACAGCTGTACAAAATCCTTGAAGTTTGGGACAGTGCACACTCCACTTTGGAAGCAGAGTCCCACCTTAGCAAATACTTAAAAGTTAAGAAATAAGCTGGGAAAATAATAAACAATAGAAAAAAATTCTGGCCATAAAAAATTACTATCGTGACAAGGAAGATCAAAGTACACACTCCAAAGAAGATATCAAAGTCAAAATTCCTACATCCGAAGCCTCCAAGAAAATATGAAATGGTCTTGAGCCAAGGAAGAGCTCAAAAAGGATTTTAAAAATCAAGTAAGAGAGGTAGAGGAAACCAGGAAGAGAAATTAGAATGATATAAGAAATTAATGAAAAATGAGTCAACAGATTGGTACGCACAATTGTGTGTGTGCACACACACACACAAACTAGGGGAAAAACATCTTAAAAATGGAATAAGGGCAGCTTAGGTGGCACAGTGGGTAGAGCACCAGCCCTGAAGTCAGGAGTACTTGAGTTCAAATCTGATCTCAGACACTTAACACTACCTAGCTGTGTGACCCTAGGCAAGTCACTTAACCCCAATTGCCTCAGCAAAAAAAAAAAAAAAAAAAAGGAATAGACCAAATGGCAAAAGAGGCAGAAAAATTCACTGAGGAAAAGAACTTATTAAAAATTAGAATTGGACAAATGGAATGTAATGACTATGAGATTTTAAGAAATAATAAAACAAAATTAAAAGAATGAAAAAAAAATAGAAGACATTGTGAAATATTTTATTAGACAAAGAACTGACCTAGAAACAAATCCAGGAGAGATGATTTGAAAATTATTGGACTCTCTGGAAGCCACAATAAAAAAAAGACCTAGACATCATGTTTATTTTTCTTCCTATATTTATTTTTTATAATTTAATATTTTTATTTTACCCAATTACATTAGAACAACTTTTTGCATTTGTTTTTTAAAACTTTGAGTTCCAATTCTCTCCCCTTTAAGAAGGTACATGTGAAGTTATGAAAAATATTTCCATAAAAGTTATGTTGTAAAAAACGAACATAGATCTCTTTCCCCTTTAGGAAAAAAAAAAAGATCAAGAAAAATAAGGTTAAAAGGAAAAAGATTGTGGCTTCACTCTGTATTCAAACACAATCCCTTCTTTCTCTAGGTATGGATAGCATTTTCCATTATAAGTCTTTAGGAATAGTTATAGATTATCATACTGTTAAGAATAACAAGCTCATTCACAGATGATCATACCAGAACATTGCTATTACTTTGTACCCAGTATATTTCACTTTGTTTGAGTTAATGGAGGACTTTTTAGGTTTTTCTGAGAGCATCCTGCTCATCATTTCCCATTGAACTAATATTCAATCACAATCACACATCACAAGTTATTCAGCCATTCCCCAATTGATGATCACCCCTTCAACTTCCAATTCTTTGCCAGGAGAAGAGAGCTGCTATAAATATTTTTATACATATAAGTCATTATCCTTTTTAAAAAAAAATTTTTTTTTGAGATTCATGCCTAATAGTGACATCACTAGGTTAAAAAATACTAGACAAGAAATTATCAAGGAAAACTGCCCTAATATTCTAGAACCAGAAGGAAATTGAAAGAATCCACCCATCACCTCCTGAAAGAGATCCCAAAATAAAAATTCCCAGAAATAGTATAGCCACATTCCATAACTCCCAGATTAAGGAGTAAATACTGCAAGCAGCCAGAAGGAAATCATTTAAATATTGTGCAGTCAGGATAACACAAGATTTAACAACCTTTATATTAAAGCATCAGAGAGTTAGGAATATGCTATTCAGGAGGTAAAGAAGCTAAGATCATTACCAAAAATCACCTACCCAGAAAAATTGGATATAATCTTTTAGGGGGAAATGGATATCAATGAAATAGAAGACTTTAAAGCTTTCCTGATGAAAAAACAAGAGCTGAATAGAAAATTTGACTTCCAAATATAAGATTCAAGAGGAGCATAAAAAGGTAAGTAGGAAAGGGAAATCATAAGGAACTTATTAAGGTTAAACTATTTACATTCCTTCATGGGAAGATGATACTTGTAACTTTAAAAATTTCTCATTATGGCAGTTAGAAGGAGTGTATAGACAGAGGGCACAGATGTGAGTTGAATATAATGGGATGATATCTTTAAAAATAAAATTAAAAAGTGAGAAAGAAGAATGGAGAAAGAGAAAGGTAAAATGGGGGGAAATTACCTAATATAAAAGAGGCAAGAAAGTATAATGGGGAAGGGAGGGCAAATAGCAGAAGTGGCAGAGAATACTTGAATCTTACTCTCATTGGAATTGATTCAAAAAGGGAATAACATATACACTTTCTTGGGCATAGTAATCTATCTTACCCTACAGGAAAGTAGGAGGGAAAGGGGTTAACAGAAGGGAGTGGAGGCTGCACATAGAAGGGAGGATAGATTGGAGAGGCAATAGTCAGAGAGAAAATACTTTTAAGAAAGAACAGAGTGGAAGAAGAGAGAGGATAGAATAAACAAGGAGGAAGAAGGATGAAGAAAAATAGCAACCATAAGTGTAGAAAAAAAAATTGTGAAGCAAGTTTTTCTGATAAAGGTCTCATCTCTCAAATATATAGAGAAATGATTAAAATTTACAAAATAAGAGCCATTGATCAAATGGCAAATGATGAAAAATCATGAACATCAGTTCTCAGATGAAGTAATCAAAGCTATCTATAACCATATAAAATGATTTAAATCACTACATATATATTTTTGGAGAATAAAAAAGCTTTTTATTTTTCCAAATGCATGCAAAGATAGTTTTCAGCATTCATCTTTGCAAAACCTTGCATTCCAAATTTTTCTCCCTCTTTTCCTCCCTCTCCTATATAGTAAGCAATCCACTATAGGTTAAACATGTGCAATTCTTCTAAACATAATTTCCATATTCATGATGTTGTACAAGAAAAATCAGATAAAAAGGGGGAAATTGAGAAAAAAATATAAGCAAACAAACAACACCAGTACCAAGAGAAGGTAAAAATATTATGTTTCCATCCATATTCAGTCCCCATAGTTTCCTCTCTGGATGTGGATGTTATTTTCTATCATAAGTCTATTGGAATTGCCCTGAATCACCTCACAGTTGAAAAAAGCCAAGTCCATCAGAATTGATCATCATATAATCTTCTTCTTGCTGTGTTCATTGTTCTCTTGGTTCTACTTACTTCATTTAGCATCAGTTTACATAAGTTTCTCCAGGTTTTTCTGAAATCATCTTGCTAATTGTTTTTTATAGAATGATAATATTTCATTACATTCATATACCATAATTTATTCTGCCATTCCCCAACTGATGAGTATCTACTCAGTTTCCAGTTCCTTGCCACTACAAACATTTTTCCACATGTGGGTCTTTTTTCCTTTTTTATGATCTCTTTGAAATACAGACCCAGTAGAGATACTACCAGATCATATATAATTTTACAGGCCTTTGGACATGGTTCCAAATTGCTCTCCAGAATGGTTGGATCAGTTTACAACTCCACCAACAATGTCTCAATTTTCCCACATCCCCAGCAACATTTATCATTATTTTTTCTTGTCATCTTAGCCAATCTTAGTCTAAATCACTAATGATTAGAGAAATGCAAACTAAAATATTACTAAGGTATTACCTCACACTTATTAGATTGACTAATAGGACAGAAAAGGAGAATGATCATGTTGGATGTGATATAGGAAAACTGCTCCCCTAGTGCACTATTTGTTGTGAAGTGATAGTACCATTTTAGAAAGCAATTTAGAACTATGCCCTAATATTTACAGCAGCTCTTTTCTGGTGGCAAAGAATTGGAAATTGAGGGGATACCCATTAATTGAGGAAGGACTGGCCCATTTGTGCTATATGATTGTGATGGAATACTATTGTGATGTAAGAAATTGATAAGCTGTATGCTCTCCTGGAGCAGACTTATACAAATCTGGAGAACATATATGAACTGGTACAAAATGAAATGTGTATTTTTTTTCTTTTTTATTATTACAGCTTTTAATTTACAAGACATATGCATGGATAATTTTTCAGCATTGGCAATTGCCAAAGCTTTTGTTCCAACTTTTCCCCTTCTTCTTTCCACTCCCTACCTTAGATGGCAGGTAGTCCAATACATGTTAAATATGTTAAAGTATATGTTAAATATGTTAAAGTATATGTTAAATACATATACATGTCCAAATAGTTATTTTGCTGCACAAGAAGAATCAGACTTTGAAATAATGTACAGTTAACCTGTGAAGGAAATCAGAAATGCAAGCAGACAAAAACAGAGGGATTGGAAATGCTATGTAGTAGTTCACACTCATTTACCAGAGTTCTTTTGCTGGGTATACTGTTCAATGGCAATTAGGATTCCTAATACAGTTACGATTAAGGCGGAGAGTTTTGTGAAGGTAGGTATGGTTATAGGGATTATTGTAGTAGGGGGTAAATTTGATGTTAAGTAGAAACTCTGCAAAGATACTTCCTAACACAAGTCGCATGATGGGGTTGATTATTGAACAAACGGAACTGATTTGGTTCATCTTATTGTAGAAGAGAGCCACGTCCATCAGAATTGATCATCATATAGTATCATTGTTGAAGTATAAAATGATCTCCTGGTCTTGCTCATTTCACTCATTCATCCTGCTGGTCATTTGTTACAGAACAATAATATTCCATAACATTCATATACCACAATTTATTCAGTCATTCTCCAATTGAGGGGCATCCACTCAGTTCCAGTTTTTGGCCACTACAAAGAGGGATGCCACAAACATTTTTGCACATATGAGTCCCTTTCCCTTTTTTATGATCTCTCTGGGATATAAGCCCAGTAGTAACACTGCTGGGTCAAAGGGTATGCACAGTTTGATAACTTTTTGAGCATAGTTCCAAATTGTTCTCCAGAATGGCTGGATGTATTCACAATTCCTCAACAATGTATCAGTGTCCCAGTTTTCCCACAATCCCTCCAACATTCAGCATTATCTTTTCCTGTCATCCTAGCCAATCTGACAGGTGTGTAGTCAGAATTGTCTTATGAAATACGTAATATTATATGTATTACCTAGCTATTTTAAGCAATACAATGGTTTAATACAACTCTGAAGGACTTAACATGAAAAATGTTATCCATCGTTAGAGAAATACTATCCATCCTAATAGAATCTGAATACAGATTGAAGCAAACTTTTTTTTTTTTTTTTTAACTTTCCTTTTTTTTTCTTGGGCTTTTATTTTGGTTTATGTGTTCTTTTACAACATGACTATTATGGAAATATTGCATAATTACACATGTATAATCTCTATTACATTGCTTAATGAGGAAGAGAATTTGTAAATCAGTTTTCAAAATGAATGTTGAAAACTATTTTTGCATGTAATTGAAGGGAAATAAAATATTAAATTAAAAAGTTATGTGACCAAAAAAAGAGAGAAAGGGAAGGGAATCTTCCCCCCCTCTCAATCTGCAGAAATTTATGGCATAAACTTGTTAGGAACCAAATTTGTGCCTAAAATGTAAATACTATGAATTTCCAAATTGTAGTTTGAATGTTTTTAATAAATGCTAAAATATGTTAGTAAGTTTTGGAGTACTGCTCTGTAGAATTCATTTTAAGGAAAAATAAAAATAAAACTTTGCAAAAGTTACATAGAAATAGATATTAGGGGGCAGCTAGGTGGTGGCAGTGGATAGAGCACCAGCTCTGAAATTAGAAGGATCTTAGTTCAAATCAAATTTCATTCACTTAACATTTCCTAGTTGTGTGACCCTGGGCTAGTCACTTAATCCTAATTGCCTCAGAACAACAACAACAAATAATAATAATTAGGTATTAGACTTTTAAATATTCTTTTCTCCAGGCAATGGAGAAGTGTTTTTGTGCAAGGATGAAAGTTATTTTACTAACTAGAAAAAAAAAGAACTGAAGCTAGTTTAGAAAGCAATATCAGTAAAGTTCCAAAGTGAAGCAATAAAATTTAATTTGCTGTTTGTAATTTGAATTTATTTGGTACTTATGAACTGCCCACTATTAGCTCTTTTCTTAACTACAAAAAGAAAAGAAGCTTGCTTACAACAAGAATCAATTTACAAATAAATAAAATTGGGCTGCTGGATGGTGCAGGGGATAGAGCACCAGCCAGTAAACAAAGTATTCCGGCTTCAGCTCACTTGACTCTAGCTGCATGACCTTGGGCAACTCACTTAATTGCCTTAAAAACAAACAACAAACAAAAAACCCTTCAATGAATAAAATTTAATTTGGGAGAACATTTTATGTTACCACTATTTTCTTCTGTAACTTAAATCACATAAATGTAATTGTTTAGGTAAACTAAAAGTAAAGTCATCTAAAGATTTTGGAATAGATCATGCATCTGTCAGCTCTAAAGAACCTCCAAAAGGTAACAATATTGCAATGAACTGATATTGTATTATAACAACTTGTACTAAAATTGTAAGGAGAAATTCAGTGAAGTGGAGTAAGAAAGATAAATTCTATCTATAGACTGGGATATGATTGAGAAGTAAAGACAAAAGTAAAATTAAGCAAATAGAAGAAAGTAAGAGAAATGTTAGATCAGAATATGGAAAGAAAAAAAAAGTGTCAGTTTTGAAGGATTTTAATCTAAGTCCACTAGGGCATATAAAAAGAAGGAAGGAAATTTTAATCAAGTAGGGATGAGGGAAGAAAAGATAGACCATGAAAGAAAGCTATTATCTGTTTGCACTAAGTGTAAATAGAAGATTTGAAAGTAAAAGATTTGAAATTTGAGGGAGGTTCTTGATCCTTTTTAGATAAATGGAATTGAAAAATGTTATGTTATTATTCTTTGTATGAAAAACATAGAAATACATTTGTAGTGTGGAATCACTTGAGGAAATCAAACCTTAACGGAAAAGACACTTCGTATTAAGGCAATCTTTTTAGGAGCTGCAAATTTTGCTAAAGGTAAAATCTTATAAAAATTACTCTATATTAGTTCTGAATGTAGTCAATATTTCATTCAATACTGCAATACTTTTGTTTGTCATAGAATGCAAAAAGTGTCATCTAAGCAGATCGGTCTTCCAGTAGAATCCTAAAAGTGATGAAATGCATTTTTTTCTATGTAAGATAATTTGGAAAAACATCCAACTAGGCTGATGTCATATGAATGACAATAAGTTTCATCTCATGTTTTAAATAAATGATATTGTGTAAGTTATTTCTGTGTTTTGAAATTTTCTTGTATTATGAATTTTGAGAAACCATTACATAAGAAATGCTGTTAAGAGGATAATGCATTTAAATTCTTAAAAAATTTAACCCCTTTTAATATGGATGCTGTGATATTATAAAGTTATTAGAAGCTATTGTCATAATGTTAAAACTTGTCAAATATTTAATTGGGTATATTATATAAGAAAAAATGATGACCTTGTAAAATCCTCTTATTTGTAAACTTGTCAGATTCCTTGGGACCATGTGCTTGGGCAAAATCACAGAACTTGCTAAATGTTATGAAATTCTGAAGTAATGAAATGCTGTACTGAGAAAGTTGGTTTACAAACACTGTCAAAGTGAAAGGAGAATTTATACATTTGTTTATGATACAGAAGTAATTTATATTAAAATTATATCTGGAAGTTTCTAGTATATTTTTCTGGGTTTAGAGTAGACTATCATATGGTCTTTCTGTGAAATTCTAGTATGTAATTAATTTCTTGATTTTCTTGATTTTTAAACCAGAATGAGTTTAAATTCAAAGAAGAAGAAAAGGATGCTGAGTGAATTTTTTTTTTTGAAAGATCTGGTAAACTTTTTGCTGTTAACTATTACTGCAACAAGATGAGAGAAATAATATCTACCCCTAAGCTGTGATTAGTGAAACTCGCAATTTGAAGTGAAATCTCTCTCAGGCCTGGAATTTCATCTCATTCTGACTTTTGAATTGAATTATCATTATCAGTAATCTATCATTCAAGGAAAATGCCACAAGCTGTTCAAATGGAGTGTGATTGGAGAGCTGCTACAGGGAAATCTGAGAGGACATAGGTGAATATAGGATATTCTTGACTCCATTATTTCTTTTTTGAACAGGAATATTTCCCAACTGGATAATCCTCAGCCTGACTCTGGTACTCTATAATTATGTATACTTTTGCTAGTAATTCAGTCATAATTTGAGTTCACATTTTCTAGACTCCAAGAATTCTCATCTGTTCTGCTCAGACATCTGTTTAGCAACTGACTTTACATAGGAATTTCCCATGTACCCTCACCCATCCTGCCTTCCTATCTCATTTGTTCCTTCAAAAAGACTTTGTGAGATGAGCAGTTATAGCTTCGGTTCAGAGAGATGGTTTTGAGGACAGATTTGAGCATCTTATTGTTCCAAAACCAGCTTTTTGAACCTTGAGAGTTCACCTGTCAGATTGGCTAAGATGACAGGAAAAATAATGCTGAATGTTGGAGGGGATGTGGGAAAACTGGAACACTGATGCATTGTTGGTGGAATTGTGAATATATCCAGCCATTCTGGAGAGTGATTTGGAATTATGCTCAAAAAATTATCAAACTGTGCATACCCTTCAATCCAGCAGTGAGCAGAACCAAGAGATCATTATACACGGCAACAACAAGATTATACGATGATCAATTCTGATGGACGTGGCTCTTTTCAACAATGAGATGATTCAAACCAGTTCCACTTGTTAGATGTTGAAGAGAGTCATCTACACCTACAGAGAGAACTGTGGGAACAGAGTGTAGAACACAACATAGCGTTCTCATTCTCTCTGTTGTTATTTGCTTGCATTTTGTTTTTTGTTTTTTTTCAGTTTTTCTTTTTCTTTTTTCTTGATCTGATTTTCTTATGCAACAACATAAATATGTATACATATATTGGATCTAACATGTATTTCAACATATTTAACATGTATTGGACTACCTGCCAGCTAAGGGAGGGGGAGAGGAGAAGGAGGGGAAAATATGGAACAAAAGGCTGTGTAAGGGTCAATGTTGGAAAAATTACCCATGCATATACTTAGCAAATAAAAAGCTTTAATAATAAAAAAATATAAAATTGCACTAAGATCTCTAAAACACCCTATATGTATGCATGTACACACATGTGTGGGGATTTATGTTGTGTACGTATATACACACTGTATAGGCATATATGTTGCAGGTACACACATAAGTAGAACGCTGTGTCTGGCAAATACTACATATGATTATATATTTAACATTATATGTTTATAATGTATATGTTACATATATATAATATGTAACCAATAAAATCCTAGATTTACAATAAAAAAGAGAGTTAGTTCATTATTTCCAGATTTATCCCAGAATGGGATCACCCAGCACCAACACTATGATCCTATTTTAGCCCACTCCTCTTCATGATTTGCAGGTTCAAGAAAGGTAAACTCATTTTCCCAAAGTTGGAGATAAATTGAGTCTTTGACACCTAATATCCCTAATTAGCTCATTATCTCCTCTAATAATATTCCACAATTATGTATATTTTCCCAGGAGAAAGAAAAATCTCTGAAGGCAAGGGGATGTTTTGTGCTTTTTATCCCAGTGTCAAGCACAGGATAAGAAGACAGTTAACTGCTTACTAAAAGAAAGAGACAGGATGAGAAGTAGTCACTTGCTCTGCTGTCTATCAAGTTTGACAGGAAAAAGCTTTGCCTTTGAGGTTTTCAGGCCTGTTGCTGTAGTTGCTATTGCATAAAACCAGGGGGTGCCAAGGAGGTAGTAGTCTGGTTTTTTGAGAGCGTCCAAGTTTGGCAGAAACCAGGTTTTAGGGAAGCAGATGGTGCTGAGGACAGAAGTACAAACCTTTTTAGAACTTGAGGTGGGGGAGGGGAAGAGTTGCACTTATATCTAATGATCATAAATTAAGAGCTAGTAGAGTAGTAGCTAGTAGTAGTAGTAGTAGTAGTAGTAGTAGTAGTAGTAGTAGTAGTAGTAGCTAGTAAATCCAACCCTCTTCATTTTTGCAGATAAGGAAACTGAGGCAAAGAGAAGTTAAGTGACACATTCAGGAGTCATAACATTGGTAAAGTTAGAATTTGAACTCAGGTCTTCCTGACTTTAAGTTCAATCCTCTGACTAAGGAATGGGAAAATCAGGGGTGTTAAAAACAGCATTAAGAGAAGTGGTGTGTAGACAGTTTCAGTTTGCAGTTATTTCTGTACTACTTTTAACTGTTGCAACAACAGACAAATTTATTTCTCCATCTATAAAATGGGGAGAATATTTGTAGTATCCATCTTTTTCTGGGTTATGAAAATGGAAAAACTGGTTTGTAAACACAGTGAGATTGTACTCTGAAGCTACTTAAAGCTTCCATAGTCGATCCAGTATCCTTATCTGAAATGACTCCAACCCTAACTTCCATTAGTAAGTACTGAAGGAAGTGCTTTGGGAATGCAAATATTAAGGAAATGGGAGAAGCTACTATCCTACCTCGGGACACTCCTCGTTTTCTCCCCTTTTCTAAGGCTTTGCCTTTCTTACTGATATATATATATATATCTTGGGTCTTCTTGAATTCAGGGCTGGTGCTCTATCCACTGCCCCACCTAGCTGCCCCCTCTTACTGCTATTTTTTTTTTTTTCATTTCAAACTACTTTAATAATGACAATTTTAAGAATACTGAAATATTTTCACACACACACACACACACACACACACACACACACACACACACACACACACACATATATATATATATATATATATATATATATATATATATATATATATACATACATCTAGAGAGAGAGATAGAAAGTTACTGCTATTTTAATAATGGCTAAGATTTGGGGCAACTGGGTAGTATGGATAGAGCACTAGGCCTGGAATCAGCAATATTTGAATTAAAAAATGACCGCAGAATTTATTAGCTGTATGACAGGGGGCACAATCTCAACTGCCTCTCTCTGTCTCTGTCTCTCTCCCCTTCTCGATAGATATAGATAGATAGATGCAAGTCATACAATCTCAATTGACTCTGTCTCTGTCTCTGTCTCTCTGTCTCCTCGATAGATATAGAAAGATAGATAGAGGCAAGTCACATACCCCCAATTGCCTATGTATATAACATTGTAAAGCCCTTATGCAGTTATCTGCCACATAGTAGCCACTATATATAGACAATTATCTCATTTGATTCTCACAACTACCCTGGGGGGTAGATGCTATTATTATCTGTTATACAAATGAGGAAACTGATTCTGAGAGGAATTTCATGTGTGACTAACAGCATAGGATCTACCCTACCTCCCTAGAGAGTGAGGGAAATTTCAACTAAGAAAGGAACCGGGGAGGAGTCGATCCAGGTCAGGGAGTACAAGAAAGGGCTCAATCACCTGTCTCATCTAGCTTTTCCCAGAACCCCTTTTGCCAAGGAGGGTTTGGGCTCAGAAGCAGCTAGGTAGACTTGTGGTTTAAAAGAAAAGGGATGGTTTGGGAGTCTGGGAAGCTGGCTTTCACTTTCAACTTCATTGTTTCCTGGCCCTAGGCCTTTTCACACACTTCTGAAATGCCCTTCCCCTTCACTTATGACTCAGTCCCCCAAGCCTTAAGGTGGCTTCAAGTCTTTCAGATCCTTCTCCACAGCCCTACCCCCGTCCCACCCATTTTCAAATTACTTTATGACTTACTCATAACAATAATTGGCATTTCTATAGCTGAAGTGGGTGTTATTATCCCCGTTTTACAATTAAGGAAATTGAGTTAGGCAGAGGTGGAGGCTTTATCAAGCCTGAGGGGAAATTCAAAGGCTGGTCTCCCAGATAACTGGTCCAAGGCTAATAACTTATTTTACATAATATTGTAACAGAATCAGATCCTAAATACAAGCGCTGGTTTCCCTTTTTCATTTGTTTATGCAAGCCGATACTTAGATCATTTTAGGTGCTTAATGAAATGATTGTGGACATTTTCCGTCAATAGGTGAGTTTACCCATCCGTAGAATAGGATGCTGGATGAGGGAGAGAGTGGGGATACATTAAGAAATGAAAATAATTTAAGAAAAAAAATTAGCCGAAGAGTAAGTTCTACTTTCATTACCCCTCTCCCGACCCTTTCCTCTCCTCCAGGTTGGTAGTTGGTAACCGGAGGCAATGGGATCCCGATAGGGACCGTTGGCGGCCTTTTCCCAGCTGGGAACTGGATGTAGTTAGAAGATCCCGGACACCCCACTGGGGGGGGGAGGTTTGACCGTCAGACAGGTTACGGAATTTTCACTGTTCTCCATCCCGCAGAGTTGGAGGCACCCCTCTCGCAGCGTTTGGAACTCCTTGCTGAATCCCTTTCCGAACTTTCTCTCAAAAAGTTCGAAATGACTTTGTCACTAACCCCGGAGTCACCCCCCCCTCCCTCCTTTAAATTCTTCTCTTTTCCCCACTTCATCCCATTGCACCCCCTCCGTCCTCCGAAACCTTTCTATCCAAATTCCAGGTGGAGCTGGATATTCCCATCCCCCAGGGTTTGGCGTTTAGGAGTTCTCCCTGTCTGGGGGCTCGGATACCCTTCCGGGCTCAGTATGTGTGCAGTTTGCGTTAAGTACCCATACTAGAGCAAGGCTCTTGCTGTCCCCCTCCTTCCCTTCCCACTTTGCGTCCAGAAACCGATCCGGCGTCCCGGGGAAGTCCCAAATAGTCCCCTCCTCTGGCAGAGAAAAGGGGGAAATCTTCATGCTACTCAAACATCTGAGGGAGGGGCCAGGTTGGACTTCGAACACGTCGCCACCAGCCACCATAACTCATCTGGCTGTCCAGCTTCCGCATCCAGCCTCCACCACACAGTCGCTGCTGGGCTCCGCCTTGCCTAGAAGGACCGAGACTGAAACCTGCTTTCTGGGGCAGCTAACGGCCCTCCGGGTGTCCCCCAATTCTCTGGCTCCTTCCCTCTGGCTTTTCTGTGAGCTCCAGACTGAGCACTCCGGTACTCCGGACTTCTAAAGAAAGGTAAGGGGAAGGTGATGTCCTGTGGGGGTAGGGCAGTTCGCCATTTCCTGAATGACGGTCATGGGGTGCAGCTTCTAGAGGACATTAGCAATAACCCTAAGACTACCTGACCTTGGGAGTGATATAGTTAAAAATGATATTTTTCTTCCCTTAGCTTCTAGGGAAGATGTAACCATAACGCTTGGGAATGTTACAGTTCTACAAACATTGTAGGCTGTCAGGTGGCAATCTGCTGGTCAGTAATAACAAAGTTTCTGAGACAATGAGTTGCACCAGACCACATCTCAAATCAAGAGCATATCAGTAACTTGATAACTTTTTCCTAGAAATTCATCTTCTTGCTCCTAGTTCCTTGCTAAATTCTTTAATTGGCATTGCAATGATAATAAAAGCTGTCCCTTCACTTGGAGACGGATCCAAGCCTGCAAATTTTTTTGAAGCACCGGTCTGGAGCCCCAGCCTTTTGGGGTCTCCTTTGAACTCCAACAACCCTGAACACAGGAACCCACGTGGATCCACAGCCTCTCCCTTGCGGTAGCAACTTAATTCCTCTCTGAGAGCAGAATTGAGAGAAAGAAGGAAAGGGCAGGAAGATTCCTATTAGGGCAGACATTACTGCCTCCAAATCTGGTCGCAGATCTAAGCGTCACACTGCTGATTACTGAGCAAAGGTTAAATTGTTCTCCCTTACATTCGTTTACTTTAGGAGTTTTTGATTTGTCTGGGGAACTGTATTTCAATAAAATTGGTTTCCTTTCTAATCCTCTGTATTTTATTTTATACATTTAAAAACATTATTCTGGGAAAGGATCCACAAGTTTTCCCCGATTGTCAAGGGACCATGTACGTAAATACCAAAAAAAAGTTAATAACAACTCCTGCAAGTTTGTTCAGCAATATTTGACTTTTCATATGATCCCATTTGGGGTGTTCTTGACAGAGATACTGGAGTGGTTTGCCATTTTCTTCTCCAATTCATTTTACACATGAGAAACTGAGGTAAACAGGGTTAAGTGACTTACTCAGGAAAACACAGCTAATAAGTGTCTGAGGCTAAATTTGAACTCAGGGCGATGAAATCTGTCAGTTTACATCTTACCTTTTCCAGTATTATTTCCCGGCCAAATTTAATAGTATTCTATGCTCTAGACATTTCTTGAGCTTTGCTGCATTGATGTCTTTGCTCTCTGGGTACCTTATACTTGAAATGTCTTCCCTCTTCTATTAAATTCCTAGCCAAGCTTTATTATTATTATTATTTTCCTGAGGCAACTGGGGTTATTTGCCCAGGGTCTCACAGCCAGGAAGGTCTGAGGTGAGATTTGAACTTCGGTTGTCCTGACTTCAGGACTGGTACTCTATCCACTGTGCCATCTAGCTGCCCCTCGTCAAGCTTTTAAAATCCCAACCCAAATGCTACCTTTCTCCTTGTTTGTCTGTGTTTACAAAAGTACTAGAGTAATAGGACAATTCTATCTTGACTTCACATTAAACTATTTCAGATCAATAGTTTTCAGTTTATTTTATTTTTAAAAAATCAAACTGGTTTTATTAGAGGATCAAAATACCTACATCTAAAGGGCTTTTTGCTATGTGCATAAGGAGCAGAAATGATAGAAAATTCCCGTTTTCCCTTCACTCTTTACTTGGGATACCGAGACCAGGGATATTTTGGAGAAATTTTCCATAAACAAAACTGACATCTTATTGGTTTTTAGGAATGGTGTAAGTGAAAGCTGAGGGTCAAATCCAAGGTTATAAATCTAGGTGACTAGAACTTATATTTTATTTTAAAAACATTAAAAAGTCACTAAAAAAGCTTTTTGAGCAGAGAAGTGACAAGGTCAGATCTGCTCACTATTAAGTACTTGATGAATTGAACTGGGGACAGGGACCCACCAGATACTAATGAAACTATCTACCTCTCCTCTGAGTAACTGAAATTTGTTGCTGTTTGCTGATGCTGGTCACTGGGGAGAGGAGATCATGTAGATCTTTGACTTTATGGATGAGTTAATAATTCATGGAATTATGAAACGGGGGCAGACATACTCAGTTCTTTGGGCACCCTCCAGAAACACGACAGTAGTTATGCTTTAATGGAGGCAAACAATATAGAAAATACAAACAGCAAAAGGGATACAGAGGCAAAGGTGGTGTTAGGACATGAGATGGGATGGTGAGCATTCAATGGAGATTAAGGAGGGCTTAGGAGGTGTGAATTTAAGTTTTCATTTTTATAGGTTTTTTTTTTTTTTTTTTCCCCTAACAGACCACCTTGGTTAGAGTCGGGAATTTAGGGTTAGTTCATTAACATCCAAATCATCTCAAAGTTATGGGTAAAATTTTAAAGTTAACATATCCATGCCATATTGTTTTCATCATTTTGATGTTCTGCTAGTCTGGAGCTGTGGAGGTCTGGGATTTTTCTGGAATTTACGTAACCCAGGAGCAGAACCCTGACAGCAAAGCCTAGATGGCTTTCCCTGATTCTGCACATTTACCAGAAGATGAATTTTGGTTAATATATGATATAGTTTGCAAATTATGATTCTTTGACCACTGGGATGATTTGTATGTGACTTCCAGGTTCTTCTCTGCAATCTAATTCCCTGCTATTGCTCCTTTATACTGATTACTTATGAACTTACTATACTGATTATAAGTGTGTGTGTGTGTGTGTGTGTGTGTGTGTACAGGAGTTAGGGGGGACAGAACAAGATATAATTTTATCACACTAGGTTTATCTTTTAGAGGAATGAGATATAGATAAATATAAATAACTATATAATTTAGGAAAATGCTGAGGGCAAACTAAGAGGGAAGTGATTGGAGGAGAGGTCTCCTTCATCTTAGAGGGAAAGAGGAGGGAGCACCTGACCTGGCTTTAAAGGAAGAAAGATTTTAACTGGAAGAGTTTGGGGGATGGGTATGGAGGGATTGATACTCACTCAGTTTGAATAGACTAAAGAATATGAAAAGGGGAGGAGTATAAAATAAGGCTGGGAGTTGATTTGGAGACAGATCATGGAAAGGCTAGTACTGCAAAGTAGGGATCTGGTGTTTCAAGTCATAGCTAAGGGGAAATTACTGAAGATGGTTCAGCAGGGGAGCTGTGTAGTTACAGCTGGGCTAAAGGAAGCTTATTTTGGCAGTTATATAGTGGATGGATTCAAGAAGGAGGCAAAATGCATCTAAGATTTCTCATTAGGAGGTCGTTTACATGAGAGGTAGTGAATGGCTTAACTAAGGTAGTTTTGGGTCATGAGAAGGGAATGGGTGTAAGAGATATCCTGAAGGTAAAATGGACACAAATTGGCTTCTGACAAAATGAAGGACTAAGAAGACACAGAGATGACTCTGAGGATTTTGTCCTGGGTGAGTGGATGATTCCATCACAGAAGTAGAAAAGTCTGGTGTAGTTTAAAGAGCACCAGCCCTGAAGTCAGGAGGACCCGAGTTCAAATCTGGCCTCAGAACCTTAACACTTCCTAGCTGTCTGACCCTGGGCAAGTCACAACCTCAAATGCCTCAGAAAAAAAAAAAAAAGTAGAAAAGTCAAGAAGAGGAACAAGTTTTGGAGAAGGGTTATTATAGCTCTATTTTAGACATGTTAAATACAATTCAAGAAGCATTTACTAATTATCTACTTTGTGCAAGATGTTATATACAAAGACAAAGAGGGGAAAAGAATGTTTGC
The DNA here is from genome assembly GCF_048593235.1 of Sminthopsis crassicaudata. NCBI lineage: Eukaryota > Metazoa > Chordata > Mammalia > Dasyuromorphia > Dasyuridae > Sminthopsis > Sminthopsis crassicaudata. Next base: position 65,933,088 of record NC_133617.1, on the reverse strand, counting down.
CTTTAAAGGACTTACATTCTATTATTATATTATATTCTATTATGAAATTATAAACAAATTAAAGACATATTTAAAAGTACAAAGAAATTTCTGGTGAAGAGAAGGACAATAAGGGAATTAAGGGAAAGAACCTCTAAGACCTGGATTCTAGGGACAGAGAACAGCCTATACTAAGGTATAAAAATAATAATTGAAATATTATGTGCAACAACATGATGAATATGGAAATATGCTTAAAAGAATTAAACATATTTAATCTATATCAGATTATTTGCTATCTTGAGGAGGGGGGAAGTAAGGGAGCAAAATCTGAAATAATCTGAAAACGAATGTTGAAAATTATGTGAATTTGAAAAATAAAATGCTATTGAAAAATCTTTTAAAATGTGTTCAAGTAGGCCAGTCAGTTTTGCCTGAAAACTGAGTGCCTGATGGTAGTGGGGTAGTCATTTGTGATTAGCATGCAAATTTATCTCTGATCTAGGATGTGAAGGACTTTAAATATAAAGGCAGTACTGGACACTCGATCCACTGATTCTGAATTCAGTGCTCTCTCCATTATACATAAATAGAGCTGGAGAGTTCTCCAGAGAGACATATTTGCAATTAATTATGCTATGTATCCTTTTGTTATTTATTTAAAAAAAAAACATAATTTACTTACCAAATACCTACAATGTACAGGACCCTATTCTAGGTTTCAAAGGGGATATAAACGATGAAGAAGGCACAATTCCTGCCCTCTAGGAGTTTATAGTCTAATGGGGTTTGGGGAAGGTATAAGAGATATATACAAATACAAAGTAGACAGTGATGGACCCACTCAGAGGTGATCCTAATCTTCATGGTTGTACAGATCTCACCAATTTTCAAGGGCTTCGGCTATGATATGTCTATCTCATGAGGACCAGCCTATTGAGCATGGAGAGGCTCATTGACATAAAGTTGGCCCTAGAATGATGGGGTTTTTTTTTTTTTTATGTTAGTGGAAAAGCCATAGTGATAGACTTTGTTTTGTCATCTGTGTTAGTAGAGAGGAAGAGTTCTCACCAATAAGACTGGGATTGTAGGTCCTTGAAAAAAAGAATGTGATAAGTGGGAGTACAAAAATCACTCTATTCTATTGGTAGAAGATGGTGACTTTGGGGAAGGTCTTATAGTGAAAAGTTTTGGTTAAGTTTTGAAGATTAGGGAAATAAAAAAATAATAAGCAGATTCTAGTGGACTGAGTACTAGACCTGAAGTCAGGAAGACCTGAATTCAAATAAAACCTCAGACTCATCCTAGCTATGTGACCCTGGGCTAATCCCTTTTTCTTGGTCTGCTTTACCTTCCTTTCGGTAAAATGGGGATAATAATAGCACCTGCCTCCCAAGAGACTTGTGTGGATAAAATGAGATAATTTTTATAATTTTATGACTCTTAAGGCATTGTATAAATATATCTATTAGCAGGTAAAATACTACACTAGAAGTCCGAAAGATCTGGATAACCTATTTCCTTCTCTGTAATATAAGTAATTTGGATTTAAGGACTTTGAAGGCTACTAAAGGGACCTAGGATAAGGACTGCTTGTTTGGAATTGGAACAAAGAAAGAGTAGATGGGTGGGAGGGGAGGAGCCACTAGATAAGATAGGATGGAACCAGGGTTGTGAAAAGTATTAAACTATGAAGTTTGGACTTTGGGTTTTGACTACATCAGAGCCCTTCTTCTTCTTCTTCTTTTTTTTTTTTAATTATATATATTTTTTATAATATTATCTCTTGTATTCATTTTTCCAAATTATCCCCTTCCTCCCTCTACTCCCTCCCCCCGATGACAGGCAATCCCATACATTTTACATGTGTTACAATATAACCTAGATACAATACATGTGTGTAAATACCATTTTCTTGTTGCACAATAAGTATTAGATTCCAAAGGTACATGTAACCTGGGCAGACAGACATTAGTGCTAACAATTTACATTCACTTCCCAGTGTTCCTTCTCTGGGTGTAGTTATTTCTGTCCATCATTGATCAACTGGAAGTGAGTTGGATCTTCTTTATGTTGAAGATATCCACTTCCATCAGAATACATCTTCATACAGTATTGTTCTTGAAGTGTACAGCGATCTCCTGGTTCTGCTCATTTCACTCAGCAACAATTGATGTAAGTTTCTCCAAGCCTCTCTGTATTCCTCCTGCTGGTCATTTCTTACAGAGCAATAATATTCCATAACCTTCATATACCACAATTTACCCAACCATTCTCCAACTGATGGACATCCATTCATCTTTCAGTTTCTAGCTACAACAACAAGAGCTGCCACAAACATTTTGAGAGCCCTTCTTTAGGAAGATTGGTACGATGGAAGGCTTAATTTACAGTCCTTGTTCACACTATGTGGCCACAAATAAGTCGGGGTCCCTCTTTGGGCCTTTTCATTATTAAGTAAAATGAGGTTAGACTTTGCCATCTCTATTATTTTATGAGGCTGACAGCAGAAAGATAATTGACTGGAGCCAGATGAATCCTGGGATAATGATGATGGAAGTAGAAATGAAGAACACGGGAGTACTGCCCTCTCTCACTCAAATCCAACTCACTAAGCTAAGAAAGGAGAGGTAGAGGGGCTCTATCAGGGACTGCCCAGGGCAAGGACATGATGCTTTGGAGTCTAAACCACATATAACTGCTGATAGAAAATGGAGTTTCCTGGAAAGTGAGCCCTCTATAAAAGAAGGCTTTAGGAGAAAGTTATTGCTCCCCCTCTAATCAGAAGGAAGGGGGAGCTGAGGAGATGTTGAGTCAGAAGTTGAGTTATTTCGCATAGTGAGATGAGATTTCAGGTGATCAATTTATCTTGGGGGAGGCATGATCCTCAAGAAGTCCAGCCATGTAGAGCTATTGATGAGACCTGTAGGGGATGTGTTGGCTCGCTTTAAATATTTGCAGGGCTTTTTGTGGAAGATGGATTAGATTCATTTTCCTTGCCTCAGAGGACACAAGTAGGAATGATGGATAGGTGCTATTGGGAGGCAGATTTAGAATGCTGTAAATTAACATCCTAAAAGTTTGGAGTGGTCCAAAAGAGGCACAAACTGCCTCTTGAAGTAATAAGTGCCCTAAAATTAGAGGTCTTCAAGCATTGGTTGGATGACCCACTTGTCAGATCAGTTGTTGATGTGATTCTTGTTCAAATGTGGATTGGACTGCATTATCCAGAAGCTCCCTTCTCATCCTTCCATTCTATAGCACTCTAATTTGCCTAGTTGGCGAATGGAGCTGCTAGTACTAGTCGCAGATTATTTTTCATCCTGAATTCTGGAAGAAAACTAATGATATCAGGAAGGTGATGTTGGCTTGCAAGTGAATTGAATTTAAATTACTATGCTAATAAGTGGCAGGGCTGGGATGGAAACCCAGATCAGAGCAGGGATCAGTCTATGAGACTACAGTTTCCCTCAGTAAGAGAAGAGAAAGAGCCAGATTTTGCTCTTTTCTCATGTTAGCCATTATGTGCCTTCTCCAGGACCTTATAATCACACATTCCTCAGGCGAGTCCTGTACAAGTACCATAGAGGGAAGGGAAAGAAGGAGCAGCTGTAGGACTTGTCCCCAGGGAGCTTTCAGTCTAGTTAGAACAGATTCGCACCCAGAAAATAATTATGTTCCAACCTATTGTATGGATGCTAAATTCAATGAGAGTTCAGAGAAGGAAAGGCAACATCCTATGGGGGAAAAGCCCTGGGACTTGGAGTAAAGACTGGATCACATCCTAATTTGACCACTTCTAACCCATGTCACCTTGGGCATTTTTCTTCCTTGAGCCTCAGTTTTTTCACTGAAAAGAGGGCATTTGACCAAATGATATGTAAGGTTCCTTCTGGCTTTCATTCCTCTGAATACCAGCTCTTACTCTCACTAGGATGGAACCTTAGTCAGTGTCCAAATTTGTAAATTGGGGATAATCTTTCCTCAGAGTAGTTGTGAGTAGAGTTTGCTGTATAGTTTAAATTTCTTAGAAAGGAAGCATGTTATCAGAAAGAGCTAGGATAAGACTTCCTGCAGGAAGGTGGTTGGGATTTGAAAGAAAAAAAATTGTTTATTGATTGCTAAATTCTGGGGATACAAATAGAATAACAAGTTAGTCTTTGTTCTCAAAAGATATATGTATATATATATATATACATATATATATATATATATAATAGCTTTTTACTTTTCCAAATATATGCAAAGATCATTTTCAATATTTGTCTTTGCAAAACCTTGTGTTCCAAATATTTCTTCCTTCCCATCTCCTTCCTCCCCTTGACAGTAAACATGTGCAATTTCAAGCTACATGTGTCAAGCTTGATCCATATAAGAGCTTTTACCTTCAAATCACATGGAAAGGTCCCATAGTTTTTGAGATACAGACACAAAGCACACATTAATGTATCATCTTTAATATTTCTACTGTCCTGTCCATTTCTGATGAAGAATTGCGGGGCAAGAATGTTATTTGTGGAGGCAGGGGTTTTACATCCAAGGAAGCCTCTGCCAGAATGTCTCTCTATCCCTGAGATGATGGCTGCTGGGGCTAGACTGCCACAGTTACTCCTAAGGTTCTTAGGGTCCCAGATTGACTCTTGGGGTGTGTTTGAGGGGAGAAGTGGTGGTTGGGATGGTGCTGGTAGTATCGCTCTCATGGCTCCTGTCTCCCTGAGCTGATCAGCTCCTTGGAGAAATGGAGGAAAGGGAATATTACTGGGTGGTGGTGGTAGGAATGGGGAGGGGAAACATGAGTAAATTCTAATTCTGTTTCCATTCTGTTTGCTGCAGGTGCCGGTGAAATGCCTGAGAAAAGGATGCCTGAGGTATTGGGGTAAGAGCCAGAGGACCTCCCCACCTCAGGCAGACAGAGCAGAACATGCCATGTCTAACCCTTCTCCAGGGGGCCAAAGATGGGGGAGGACATCCCAAGCCTGAAGGGAGCCTTTGACATCTTAAACAGAGCTGGGCAGGATAAACTCCTCTACCTCAAACACAAGCTGAAGCTCCTTCAGCCAAGTGCCAAAGGCAGCAGCCTGCTCTACGCCATGGTCCTGCTGACTTTGGGACAGAACACAGAGGCCAGGATCCTCCTGGACTCTCTGAGAGGAGATAAGGTGGCACTCTCTGTGGCCAGGATCTGGGAAGGCCTTGAGCCCGACCAGCTGGACCTTTTGCCATCTGAGGAGCAGGCGGACATCCAATTGGCTGTTGCCCGCATTTACCAGTTACTTCTTGAAGGGAAACTATGTGAAGATTCGTCCCGGAACCAGGCCTACTATGCTGCTTTACGGACCCTCCACCAGTGTCACGATGCTCGCTTGGACAGTGTCTGGGCTGAGGTCCAGTTCCAGTGCGGCCATGATGTCCATGGAACTGAGAGTTTCCAGACCCTCAGGTCAGATATGGGCTGCCTCCCAGTGTCCCCAGAGCCCTCCTCTAGGATCAGTAGTCAACCCTGGCCTATCAGGGCGAGGTCAGACACCCTGGCAACTGAGTCATCTCCCTTGCCCTTACGTTCTACTGGTAGTCCTGCCTCTTTCCCCAGCAAACTGGATATCAGTCAGTCCCCCACTTTGGCCTTCCTCACCTGCCAGCCCCAGAAAAGGGGTCCTAAAGGCCCCAGTAAACTGTGCGGAGACCCTCAGACAGATTCCACAGAGGCCTCTGGACCAGAGGAGGCGAGCTGCCAGCCTTGCTTGGATCCAGCTGCCTCACTCTCTGGGCAGCTGGACAGCTCGGTCCCGGTGGTTTCTGGTCCTCAGGCTCCCAGCCCCTCCACACCCCCATCTCCTGCACCCTCAGTGGCCCCGGAGACCAGCAGACATTCTGTGAAAAGTTATGAAGCACTTTCTGACCCCACGTCTCCAGAGCCCGTCTCGACAAAGCCTGCAGAAATTCTTGAGAGTTTTAGGGTGCTCCCAGGATTGCCCCCCATTGCTAGAGAAGAGACTACTACCCTACTCTCTGTACAAGAGGGTGATTTTCCTAAGAAGGCTTCCAGTCCCAAGCCTCCCGTCGTCCCCCAGGATCCCTCTCCATCCCTGTCATCTCCACTGCCTTCAGGACCTGAGCTGGACATGGGACAGCGTTTCTTCAGCTTTGTGATCCTCCACGCCCAGGAGGATGAGGCCATCGCCTTTCGGGTCCGGAACACCCTGGAGAGCCTGGGCGTGCCCGACGGAGCCACGTTCTGTGAGGAATTCCAGGTCCCTGGCCGTTTTGAGCTCAGGTGCTTACAAGATGCCATTGATAACTCGGCCTTTACGGTGCTCCTGCTCACCAGACACTTCGATTGCCACATGAGCCTCCACCAGGTGCATATGGCATTAATAAACTCCATCACAAGGAAGGAAAAAGAGAACTCCGTCATTCCCTTCTTTCCCCGGGAGAGCACGCTGAAATCTGCCCAGGTCTCCCCGCTGTTGAGGGGCCTGGTGAGTCTGGATGAGAGTTCTCCTGTGTTTTCCAAGAAAGTCAGAAGCACCTTCACCTCTCGGAGGCTGCAAGCCCAGCGGGAAGTGTGGAAGAAGCAACAGGAAATCCAGGCGATCCAGGAGCAGACCCAGCAGATGGTGGAGGACAGGAAGAGGGTCTCTCAGAAGAAGAATGCCCTCTCTGACTATTCACACCACTATAAACTTCTGCAACAGCAGATACAGAACTTCAGCTTTGCGTTTCCAAATCAAGCATCCTTTGCTTGTGGCTATAATATGCCACTGCTACCTCCTTGGCCACATGGTCTCTCCCCCCACTTTGCCCCTGCTCCCTCGGCTTTCCCGGCCAATCAGTTTATCCCACCTATGCCTTTCCCCCCTGACCCCAGCTCAGCCCCGCAGCTGGACCCACAGAATGCTGCAGCCCAGCCTCTTATCATCCATAATGCTCACATGGTACAATTGGGTCTCAACAACTACATGTGGGGCCAGAAGGAAGGGCAAGGTCCTAATGAGGAAGAGAGAACTGAGGAAGATTGAGAAGACCCTGGTCACGTCTGGAGCCCTCTAATTATTTCCTAGGTTGTGAGGATGATTCTTTTTGTGTGGCCCACAGAATGGACTAGTCCAACTGTCCCTTGCTACCACCATTGGTCTGAGGAGCCAGGAGAGCAAGCAAGGGCCAGGGCCAGAGAAATGTCCACAGCTAGGGCCACAAATTTAGAACTGAAAGGCACCTGAGAGGTTCTTCAGTCTAATTTTATAGATTAGGTAACAAAGCTCAGAGAAATTGAGTGATTTTCTTGATGTCACACAGTCAGTGACTAAAATTGGGATTTCAGCAGAAGAAAGCATAGCTATAATCCTGTTCATTGCCTGTTCCTGCCCCATGTCCCCTGGGGGATTCAGCAGCTGCAGAATTGAAGAAACGTACAAAATAGTTTGAGTAGAGAGATTTAGCATTTTCCTCTTCCGGTATTGTTGATCCTTTTCTTTCTGGGGTGTGGAGAGGAGGCTTCCAGCTAAATATCCCCCAGCTGCTCAGAACATCATCAGGGAATCAAAATCTGATATTGACCTTTTATCTGGTAACCTCTCCTCCTTTCCATTATTCTCCATCTAGACTCCATCATTTGTGAAATGGGTGCCATGCAAGTTATTCTCCTCTGGTTGGGCCTTCTAGGTTTGAGAGTTAATGTTTTTAAATGTATGTGAGGGAAGGGAAGTGGACAATTGTGGGAGAGGTCATCATGAAAAGACTCTACTTTGTGCCTAGAACTAGGCACTAGGACAGTTTTTTGGGGGGGATTTTTGGATATAAATTTCAAGGGGTCCATGAACTTGAATGAGAAAAAAAATGACATCTTTTATTTTCATTACTTTCTAACTTAAATGTAGCATTTACTTCCACTATAATGCAAACACCAAATGCTTTCTGAAGAAGAATCCATAGGCTTTACCTGACAGCTAAAGGGGTCTGTGACATACAAAAAAGGGTTATGAACCCCTGGCCTCGATGGAGGGGAGACAAGGGGAATGGACAAAATTATATATATGTATGTATGTGTGTCTTTACCTGTTAGGATTACCAGGTGAAAACTCAGGTTGTCTGGACAGTGACAAGGTGAGAACTCACCTGGTAATCCTAACATTTACCTATATTAATTTCATTTTCAAAGTGTGTCATCTATCTCTCCACCCATTTATCTATTTATATATGATGAAAAAAATATAGATTAATATAGTTGAAGACACAGGTTTCTTCTCTTGAGAGATTTATCTCCAACCACCCAAGCAGAACTGAATCCATCCAGTGTATGATTTCGGAATCCTCAGTGCTTTATCAAGCAAGAAAATGATTTTTAAAAAAATATTTAAGTTGGACTTAAAGCCCCTTCCAACTTTGAAAGTTCAAATTTCAATGAAAAGTGTGTGACATCTTTCTGCCCTTGGGTTCATAATGACCTTGGAAGCTACAACTTAACTTTAGGACTAAAAGGACCAATATTTTGTCAGGGTAGGCGGTTCTCATGGATAGATACAAAGCCTTAATAAATAGTTTCATTAGTTGCTACAGTTGAAAAAAAAATGGATGTCCAACCTGTGGTTATGGACATCTCCAAACCCAGCCAGGCTAGTCTTTTGGTGACAGTTATCCTCCAACCAATTCTTAAAAGTCCTTATAGGAAAGCCTCTGGACTACTGAGGGCTGCTCAGCATTCTGGGTGGAACTTTTGTGATACTAAGAATACCATGATGCACCGATGAAGAAATGGAAGAAGGCTTCAGTAGAACTTGGCGTAATGCTGACAAATGCCATTTTCCTTCCATGTTGGTGTTTTGGCGACAATGAGCAGTTGAATTGAAGGTTGATTCAGTTCTTGGATAATAAATATTTATTGAATACTTTCTTGTGTCTTCCAGTGTCCCTTGTTCTAAATCTGAACTAAAAAAAGGGAAACCAAACTTCTCAAGCAGGGAAAGTTGTCTAAGGAGCAAGTCCAAGCTCAGGCATAAGCTAGGTCAACTGCTTATGGCAGATTAGTAAACTATTAAGGGCTCAATTTTGGCTGAAGAGTGTGTTTGTATTTTAAATATTGGAGATGGGAGGGATGAAGAAAGGAGGTACATTTTTTTTATTTTTTATTTTTATTATATATTTTTTTATAACATTATCCCTTGTATTCATTTTTCCAAATTATCCCCCCCTCCCTCTACTCCCTCCCCCCATGACAGGCAATCCCATACATTTTACATGTGTTACAATATAACCTAGGTACAATACATGTGTGTAAATACCATTTTCTTGTTGCACAATAAGCATTAGATTCTGAAGGTACATGTAACCTGGGCAGACAGACATTAGTGCTAACAATTTACAATCACTTCCCAGTGTTCCTTCTCTGGGTGTAGCTGATTCTGTCCATCATTGATTAATTGGAATTGGATTAGCTCTTCTCTGTGTTGAAGATATCCACTTCTATCAGAATACATCCTCATACAATATTGTTGTTGAAGTGTACAGTGATCTTCTGGTTCTGCTCATTTCACTCAGCATCAGTTGATGCAAGTCTCTCCAAGCCAAAGAGGTACATTTTTAAGGCTTTTAAAATATGACAGAATCATGATATTTGGTTTCAAATCCCAATACTTACAAGCTATACGACCCCAGTGGGCCAATCATCTAATTTCTCTGTCATCTCACATATAAAATAGGATTGGAGGAGGCACACAATAATTCCTGTAACTACCCACATCAAAGACATGTTTTGGAGGGAGTAACTTATAAACCTTAAAGCACTCTATAAATGTGAATTATTAGTATTAAGTAATATCAAGTTACATAAAATAGTCTCTGTAGGTTAATTATTATGTCAAATTATTAGTTATTAATCAAGCATTTGTTAAGCACTTATAGTATCAAGCACTGTTAGCTGCTAGGAATATCAATACAAAAAATTGAACCAACTTTTAGAGGTGCTAACATTCTCTTAGAGGAGGCAACAAAATAATTGTATGTAAATGCATGTATATTGTGCATATATATATATATATATACATACACACACACACATATATATATATACACACACAAACACATAGAATTATGTATGAAATAAACACAAACTTGACAAGAGAAAAGAAAAAAGCAATTGGGATCAGGAAAGGTTTCATGTACAGTGAAAAGTTATAGTATGTGGGATGGATTCAGATATGCTGGAGCTTCTGTCAGGGGGAAAAGAGGTTCCACCTACTCAAAAATCCTCATTTTCCAGCCAGAGTGTGGTAATCCTTTCCTCTGGGAGTTGAGGAAATTTGGAATGGGGAATTCAGACTCAATATAATGGAAAATTTCCTAAAAATCAGAATTCTCTCTTAGTGAAATGCATAGCCTTAGGGAGTTTCCTGTTAGTAGAAGTCTTTAAGCAAAGCATAGGTAAGCGGTTTTTTCTGGGATATGTGTGGGGGAGGGAGAGGAAGGTCCCTTTCTCCATAACCTTTTCCCCTACCTGGGCTTTGCTGGTACCTGAAATTCCATTTCCAAGGCGTCATTCCTTTGTAATTAAACATTGCATTTTCCCTATGACTTTAAAAACATAACCTAGCTCTTAGTAAATTTAAAAAAAAAAAAAAAAAAAAGCTGGCTCAATAGAAGACTGTGTTCAAAATAAGACTCTGGTACGTAATAAACCCAAATAACTTTGGGCAAGTTTAGCTTTAATTTTCTGCTAAGTAGAATAGTGGATACAGTACCAAAATTGTAATCAGGAAGATCTGACTTCAAATATAGCCTCAAACATTAGCTGTGTGACTCTGGTCAAGTCATTTAACCCTGATTGCCTCAGTTTCCTCACCTGAAAATGAGAAGGAGAATGGCAAACCATTCCAGTATGAATGCCAAGAAAACACCACATTGGATCACAGAGTGTTGGACACAAATAACTGAACAATAAGCCTATTTCAGAAAAGTGGAACTGAGGTGGTGAGTCTTGGAGTCAGGAAGCCTAAGCATATTCCCCCTACATGGAAAAGTTTTTAACTTCTTAGTAAGGCAACTTGAAGATTTAAGACTGAAAATGGAGAAGAATTACTGATTTGGATCTGTAAGTATTTCTATACCAAGAGTTCTGAATACTGATGACAGGATCCCAAAGTTGCCTGGGATCTTTTTTAAAGATGGGTAAATTAGGATTTAGGAAGAATTGCCTCTTGTTATGACCAAGTTAGTACCCTGGATATCTTAGAATCAGCCGGAGTCAGGATAAGCAAAAGTCTTTATTCTTGGTCTTTTGGGGATTAGATATAGGAATCTCCACACCTCCTTTCTCTCTCTCCACCACCAAAGAATGATCCTCCCCGTCCTACTCTACCCTCAGATCTCTCTTCCCCTTCTTTGTCCACACCTACCCATTGAGCCAGCACAGAGCTGAGTAGAGTCATCCTCCAAGCATATGTTAATAGAGAATTGTCCAATTGGTAATTATCTCTGTTGAGGGCATCTGCTCCGTTCTAGCTCTTTACAGCCTCTGGCTATATCTAGCAAATACTGGAGGTAAATTGAGAACTCTGGTCTGACTAAATAAATGCTTTAAAAATTTTTTTTTAAAAAAGTGCTCTTATAACATGACAACTCTTAACTAGAGAAGAACTTCTGGTTCTAAAAAATTGCATGGAGTGATGACCTTGAATTAGAAAGGCATAATTCAAATCCGTACCTCAGATTTTATTGGCATAGGAATTTATTGGCCCAAGGGGAAAAACTCCTTCTACCAATGCAGGGCAGCCCCATCTATGTGATTTTGGAGTCTTGGAAAGCCACCTAGCACAATTAAAGGTTGAATGACTTGCTTAGAGTCACATCTTGTCAGTTAAAATCCTACCTTCTACAAATAGCCTTTCCCAGTCCTTGACCTTGATGCTTTCTCTGAGACCACCCTTGATTTATCCTATATATACCATTCTAATAATATGTTGTTTCCTCCATTTTCCTCCAGTAAAGACTGTATTTTGCCTTTTTTTTTTTTTTTTTTTTTTTTTGGTATTCCAAAATGCTTAGCACAGTTCCTGGCACACAGTAAGCACTTCATGAATGCTTATTGACTAACTGGCACTTCATAAATTCTAATTGACTTGCTGATGAAGCATTTGGTGTCAGAGGTGGGGTCTGGGATAAGGGCTTTCTGGCTGACTACATCATATTTCCTAAGTATGTTGTTGAACTCTGTTTACAATATGATTGGATATAGCTTGTTGTTTCAGATTAATATTCAAGCAGAATCTTAGGAAATGGGCAGGAAGTGATATAATAGTTCCCCTTTCTGAGGCCCAGAGGCACTATGAGGCTGGTCTGAAGCCATTGCAAGGAACTGACAAAGCAGGACAAAAAATCAAAGTTCTTTTCACCAGACCATTCATTTCGCCAGTATTATAAATGATTCTCCCACATTAGCAAGTACCCTATCAAATTCACAAGCTGAAATACCATACAAAAGCCAATAAAACCATATCCCCTTCACAACTCTGCACTAAGAATAAATGAAAAGCATTTTTAAATAAAATTTTTATTTTTTCAATTAATAAAAGTATTTTCTCTCCTCCAACCTCCTTCCAGTGGAAATAAAAAAGAAAAACAATAAAAATTTGGTAACAACTTAAATTCTCAATTTGTCTGTGACCAGAAAAAGGTCTCTCTTTCGTACCTGAGTCTATCACTCTCTGTGAGGAGGTAGTGACATTAGTCACTGATGAAAAGCATTTCCTTTTTTAAAAACTTAATATTTTATTTCCCCTCAATTATATGTAAAACCACTTAAAATTTTTTTTTTGAATTTTCAATTCTTTCCCTCCTTCCCTCTCCTCACTGAGAAGGCAAACAATTTGGGAAAAGTTATGCATGTGCTGTCATGCAAAGCATATTGAAAAGCATTTCTTAAGCTTTCTTAAGTTTACTCTAGGTCAGACCCTGTGCTAAGTCAAGAATGTACATTCTAATAAGGGGAGACAGCATGGAAGAGAGGAAAGGGGCAGCTTCAGAAGGCAGCTTTGCTCTAGGAAGTCCCAGGATGTTAAATGGAGTCACAGAGAACACTTTTTAGAAAAAGTGGTCATATTGAGTTAATTGCTGCTAGAGTGACTGGCTGGCTAGAACGAAGTTAGCAAGAGGTGATGTAGTTTATGAGTTTGTCTTGATGACAATCAGGATACCTCAGACCCATTCAGAAAGCTGAATGGACATGGTCAAGAAAATGGCCTAGGTGGACAGTTAGATAGGATGAAAAATCAGGCAGTTGGTAATAGTAATCTCATACATAATCCATTGGGGAAGGAAACATGTAAACAGATATGTAGAAAGAAGTTATTTGCAGGAGAAAAAGGAAAGAATTATGAGAAAGAAGGCAGTAGAGTTGAGAGAGGTTGGGAAAGGGTTCCGGTAAAAGATGGGTTTTTAGTTGAGACTTGAAGGAAGCCAGAAGGTGAAGATGGAGAGAATGTTCAGAATGGAGGACAACCATCATAGAATAGAGAGATGGAGTGTCCTTTGTGTGTTGCCTTCCCCATAAGATTGGAAACTCCTTGAGGGCAAGTACTGTTGTTGCTTTGTCTTTAGAATTGGGAAATATATTTGGGATGGGAAACATGGAATAGGGACTGCCCTAAATAATATCCAATGTTCATCTTGAAATTCCATTTTCTAATATCTAACAGAAGAGAACTGTGGTATGGTGAAAAGGAAGCTTGGAACGAGAATATCTGAGTTACTGTATCATGTACCGTCTCTCAATCTCACTTTTCTCATCTGTAAAAATGAGATGGTTTTAACCAGATGATGTTTCAAGTTCTTACTAGGTATGTATGATCTTATAAAACCTGAATCTGATTCCTAATCCTATTGCCAGGGGAAATATCACCCTGGGTAAACTACTTAACTTGTCTCAGCCTCAGTTTCCTCCTCTGTAAAATATGTCATAGGAGGATTGTGAAGAAAATCTTTCGTAATCCCAAAGTTGTACAAAAAAAGTGAGTTTTTATTTTATTCCTTCCAACTTTGATATTTTGTGTCCTACATTTTAGCAGATGTTCTGTGGCTGAGCGTGTAGGATATTGGAAGTTCTAGAGATGTCTTAGCTTCCCTGAATATATCTAGGGTGTCTGCCCAGATAATAAGTAATGTTGTGTTTGGAAAACACGGAGATCATCCACTGTGTCGGGGCCATTGCCAATCATCTTAATCTCGGTCTTGCCTTTGGATGAGAGAGGGAGGCTAATGACATTGTCTTATCTTCATTTCCTCAAAAATGTGGTTGCTCTCAGGAAACACAGCCAGTCCTCAGGGCTGAAGCCAGATCCCTTCTCCCCACGTTCCCAGTTGGCTTCAGAGAATTTCCTCCTCCAAGCCATCCCCTTTTGCAAAGCAGGAATCTGAGGTTTGGAGAATTTAAGCAAATTATATTAGGTTACACAGCAACTGAGGCTGGTCAGAGGAGTTTGATCTAACCCGAGCACTTCATTATGGAGAAGAGGGAACTAAGACTCAAAGAGAGAAGCATTTTCCCCTTTGGTAACTGGTAGTGATGGACTCGCACTGGGGTCCTCAGATGTGCCTTTCCATTACCCCCTTCTCCTAGGTCCAAGTCCAGCTCACATCATGGAACTGTATTAAATGATGATCTCATGATGAAGCCACAAAAAATAAAAATGAAAAGAGAGATTGCTGAGCGCCCACCTAGGTCTCCATTTAGAGAGGAAAGTTCTGTGTTGAGAGTATAATCCAGAACTGAGTTTTCTTGTTTTAATGGGAAAGGAGGAACAGCTATGAAGGGAGGCCGGCAGCAGAGGTCACTATTGGTCAGGATTTTCCTGCTGTCCAGCCCCAATCTGTTAAGTCTCACGAGTGTCATGTCATTTGGCTGGCTTTCTTCCAACCATCCAGCCAAGAGCTGCAAGCCCAGCAGCCTCCTCTTCCTTCTCCGTGGGGTGAGGGGGGGTGGGGTGAAGAAGAGGAAGAGAATTTTTTTGGAAAATGAGGAGCAAACCAGCTTGTCTCCTTTCCCCCTTTTTGAAATTTAATTTTCTGTTCTTCTTAGTAAAATCTATTTTATCTCCCTCATACACACCTATCTCCCCCATGGGGAGGAAGGGGATGGAAAGAAAAACAAAATTCTTGTAACCAATATGCATAGTCAAGCAAAATAAATTCCCACTTTGGTCATATCCCAAAATTCTGTCTCAGTGTGTACTTTGAGGACCTCATTTCTCTTTCAGGAGATGGGTAGCTACTTTGTAGCACTAGTCTACTTTTTTTGTAATAAATATTCCTGAGCCTCTCCCAAACCCTAACTCTAGTCCTAGAGGCTAAGCTTAATAAACTTTGTCCCACTTCCCCCTACCAGACCTTCAAATATTTAAGGTCATATGATTTAGAGCTGGAAAAGACCATTAGGATCATCTTGTTCAATCCTTAGTTGTTGTTGTTGTTGTTTCCTATTAAAAATAAATATTTGGGGCAGCTAGGTGGTGCAGTAGATAAAGCACCAGCTCAGGAGGACTGGAGTTCAAATGTGACCTCAGACACTTAACACTTCCTGGCTGTGTGGCCCTTAGCTTTGCAGAGGAAAGAATTCAGAATAAGAGAGAAGAACTGTTGGATGTATTTGGGGAACATCTTCTGCAATCCCAGGAATTGGAGAGGCTGAGATCACTAAAGCTCCAGTGTTCTAAGCTGAACAGATCTTTGCTCTAAGTTTAGCATGCTGGAGCCAACTTGTCCAGGAGAGAGAGAGACAAAGAGTCACAGAGACAGATGGACAAGCAGACAGACAATAGAGACCCTTCACCCTTGAGTCTGCTCTCCAATCCTTCCTAAATGCTGTGCCCACCACTGAACACAGTACTCCCAAGTTGATTTGGCTAGGATACTATATAGAAGAACAATCCCCTCATTATTCTAGAAAATTTTGCTTGCGTAGAGCACCCTGGTCAGATCCCATTAGCTATCACATCACAGCCTTTTGTCAAACTTTCCTGACTACTCTTTATGTGTTCCCTTGTCTCAGTGTCAATGTGCAAAGAAGTTTGTCAGGTTCTGGGAGTGGTAGAGGGGAATGGAAAATCTTGAGCAGTCACGGGTCCCTCTTCATGTACTTTCCTTTCTAGGACGTTGCTCCTACTGCTAAGGTCCGGGTCATCCATCTCTTTAATGCACAGGGTGAGAGCTGAGCTCAACAAGGTCTGGGAATAGAATTACAGGGTCACCTAAAAGATAGCCTCTGGTCTTCATTTTATAGGTCAGCAAACCAAGGTTCAGAAAAGAGTAGGTACTTTCCTGAGATCACACAGCCACTAGGACCTGAACCCCAATCCCCTCACTCTTTGGATGTGTCGAAAAGCTTCCAGAGAAAGTGGCAGGTGCTGCTGACCCTGCCAGTCCCATACCTCTGCCAGGGGCCTTTTATTTTTAACCTGACTAATGGCCACAAACATGGTGATGGGTTTTTAATAGCCTTCTGATCTCACAAGAGTCTGTCCCTGGTTTCTTGTTTCCAGGGGGATTTTTTTGTCTCTTTCCTCATGAAGAAGGGACAGCTGATACTTCCCTGAGAGATTTGGGCTCTGGTCCCAGTTACCCCTCCAGCCTTTCTTGTCCCAGCTCTTCTGTGGGTCCACTCTGTTCCAGCCAACAGTTTCCTCCCTTTGCATTTCACATACAGTATTCGTTCTGGCCTCTGAGCTTAGACACGTGCTGTTTGTTCCTCTGCCCCAAAGATCACAGGATCCCCGATTTAGAGCTGGCACCCATATGGTTCAAGTTCTATTTTCTAGATAAAGAAAGCAAGATGGGGCTGGAATGGGGAGGGAGGGGAAGTTAAATTATTTCCCCGAGATCACATAGATAGTATCAAAAAAAGATAGAACCTGAATCCAGATTCTTTCATTCAAAAGTCTACCATGTTGCCCTAAAACACTTAAATCTGCCCACCGAGCTAGCGACAACTAGGGGGGTTGCCATAGAGTACCCAAGTTCAAATGCACCCTAAGACACTTTCCAACTGTGAAACCCTAGGGAGGTCATTTAACTCTGTTTGCCTCAGTCTTCTTATTTGTAAATGAGCTGGAGAAGGAAATGGCAAACAGTTCTAATACCTTTGCTAAGAAAATCCCAACTGAGGCCACAAAGAGACACCAAAAAACAACAAGAAAAATGAACAACAAAGCCCACTTAACTATTTATATCCTTATCCTTCTATAACCAGTGGCTTTCCCTGGCTCCATTAAATAATCTCTAGTGATCATTCCCCTCACTGTCCTCTTAATAACTCTTCATACCCCTATATGATCCAAAACTAGACCACATATTATCCTTAATATCTGTTCCTAATGTGGGAGACTTCTATAATAACAATAATAACAGCTAGCATTTCCATTGTATTTTAATGATTGCAAACTGCTTTCTATATGATTATTTCATTCGATTTAACAATTATGCTGTGAGGTAGGTGTTATTATTATTTCCATTTTACAGATAAAGAAGCTGAGGTTGAGTAACTTGCCCAGGATTACACAGCTAAGTAAATATCTAGGTCAGGATTTGGACCCAAGTCTGCTTGACTCCAAGTCTATCACTCTACCCATTGCACCATAGCACTCCCTGAGGAGACTAGGCTCAATCATCAAAGACCTGGGCACATCCCCCCAAAAAAGAAGAAGATATATACCTGCCATTAGTTCTCATAGTCTTCTTAGGCAGCTGGTTTATAAAATGGGATGGGGTGGAGTGGAGTATTTATTTCTATTTTGTGTTTATCTGTCCTTTTCAAGGTCTAAGGTGGTCTTGGGGCAACAGAGTTTGAACTGTGGGGATTTTGGAGCCTGAATTACAGTTGGCCAAAAGAGTCAAAGTAAGAAAAGTCAAATACCAGTATCTGTGATTCTCTGGTGAAGAGCACTGAGACAGCTGTCCACCTCAAACAACAACAGAGAGGTCTGCTGTTCTGCTGCTTTTTGTGGGGTAGCCATGTGTCCAGATTATGACCAAGAACCTCTCAAAGACTAGATGTCCACTACCCTCTTCTGGTGACTCATAGGAACAAAAATTCCAGCCAATAGGAATCTTGAAACTAGAGCTGATGCTTACAAAGGGCAAGAAAGTAGAAATCTTAGAAGCACAAATTGGATTTTTATCTCTCCTGTTGAATTAAGATTAAGGACTTCAGAAAAGAAAGGCACGTTTGGGAAGTGAATAGCTGGCCAAGAAGATGGTTTCTAGAATTGGATTAGGATTTCTAGAATATGATTTAAAATAAAGCAATCATGGGTTCCTGTCCAGCAATGGAGAAGACTTGACAAAAGTAGTCAAGAAGGTATTTGCCTAGAGTTTTGAGGGTTTTAACCTGAAAAGGAAGTTCGAAGGAGAAAACTGCCTATTTATAGCTATCAAACTTGCTTCAAATATAGCTTCAAAGTAGAAGGAAGAAAAGCAGAAAACATTCAGAAATTCATAGGAGAAAAAAATATCCAAGAAAGTAGCCAGAGTAAAACACATGGCCTTAGAGTCAAATATATAAATTTACAGAATATGGGAAACTAGCATAGTGAACTAGTAATTACTGAAAGGAAGAAAATTTGCTCTTATAAGCATTCATTAAGAGTAGGACAGCAATTATGACTGGGATATGTCTCTGGAAGAGTATCTCATTTATTTTTTATTTTTATAATAATATTTTTTTATTAATTTTTATAATTATAACATTTTCTTTGACAGTACATATGCATAGTAATTTTTTAAAACAACATTATCCCTTGTACTCCCTTCTGTTCTGAATTTTTCCCCTCCTTCCCTCCATCCCCTCTCCTAGATGGCAGGCATTCCCATACATATTAAATATGTTATAGTATATCCTAGATACAATATATATGTGCAGAACCGAATTTTTTTGTTGTTGTTGTTGCAAAGGAAGGATTGTATTCGGAAGGTAAAAATAATCTGGGAAGAGAAACAAAAGAAAAAAAACCCACAATGCTCACAGTTTACACTCATTTCCCAGTGTTCCTTTTCTGGATGTAGCTGATTCTGTCCATCATTGATCAATTGGAATTGGATTAGCTCTTCTCTATATTGAAGATATCCACTTCCATCAGCATACATCCTCATACAGTATCATTGTTGAAGTGTATAATGATCTCCTAGTTCTGCTCGTTTCACTCAGCATCAGTTGATCTAAGTCTCTCCAAGCTTCTCTGTATTCATCCTTCTGGTCATTTCTTACAGAACAACAATATTCCATAACCTTCACATACCATCATTTACCCAACCATTCTCCAATTGATGGACATCCATTCATCTTCCAGTTTCTAGCCACTACAAAAAGAGCTGCCACAAACATTTTGGCACATACAGGTCCCTTTCCGCTCTTTAGTATTTCTTTGGGATATAAGCCCAGTAGTAGCACTGCTGGGTCAAAGGGTATGCACAGTTTGATAAACTTTTGGGGCATAATTCCAGATTGCTCTCCAGAATGGTTGGATTCTTTCACAACTCCACCAACAATGCATCAGTGTCTGAGTTTTCCCACAGCCCCTCCAACATTCATCATTGTTTGTTCCTGTCATCTTAGCCAATCTGACAGGTGTGTAGTGATATCTCAGAGTTGTCTTAATTTGCATTTCTCTGATCAATAGTGATTTGGAACACTCTTTCATATGAGTGGAAATAGTTTTAATTTCATCATCTGAAAATTGTCTGTTCATATCCTTTGACCATTTATCAATTGGAGAATGGCTTGATTTTTTATAAATTAAAGTCAATTCTCTGTATATTTTGGAGATGAGGCCTTTATTAGAACCTTTAACTGTAAAAATGTTTTCCCAATTTGTTACTTCCCTTCTAATCTTGTTTGCATTAGTTTTGTTTGTGTAGAAACTTTTTAATTTGGTGTAATCAAAAGTTTCTATTTTGTGATCAATAGTGGTCTCTAGTTCTCCCTTGGACACAAACTCCTTCCTCCTCCACAAGTCTGAGAGGTAAACTATCCTATGTTCCTCTAATTTATTTATGATTTTGCTCCTTATGCTTAAATCTTGGACCCATTTTGATCTTATCTTAGTATGTGGTGTTAAATGTGGGCCCATGCCTAGTTTCTGCCATAATAGCATTTTATTTTTCAAAATACATGCAACGATAGTTTTCAACATTCACTCTTGCAAAACCTTGTGTTCCAAATTTTTCTCCTTCCCTCCCCACCTTCCTCTTCCCCTAGACAGCAAATGATCCAAAATAGGTTAAATATGTACAATTCTTCTAAACATATTTCCACATTTATCATGCTGCACAAGAAAAATTAGGTCAAAAGGGGAAAAATGAGAAAGAAAAACACAAACAAGCAAACAACAACAACAACAAAAAGGTGAAAATATATGTTGTGATCCACATTCAGTACCCATAGTCCTCTCTCTGGATGCAGATAGATGGCTCTTACCATCACAAGTCTATTAAAATTGGCCTAAATAGCTTCATGATTGAAGAGCCACATCCATCACAGTTGGTCATCACATAATCTTCTTGCTGTGTATAGAGTTTTTTGTTGTTTTTTTTTTTTTTGCTTCTACTCACTTCACTCAGCATGAGTTCATGTAAGTCTCTCCAGGCCTCTCTGAAATCATCCTCCTGATTGTTTCTTGTAGAACAATGATATTCCATAGCATTCAGATACCATAACTCATTCAGCCCTTCTCCATCTGATGGGCATCCACTCAGTTTCCAGTTTCTTGCCACTATAAAAAGGGCTGCCACAAACATTTTTGCACAAGTGGGTTCTTTTCCCTTTTTTATGATCTCTTATGTATCTCATTTAAAAGTAAAACAAAACAGGGTGGATAAAGGGGGAAGTGAGGATAAAGTGGTATTGTATATATTAATAAAACATACTCTTATGAGGAAATCCAGTGGCCAGAACAAAACTTATGATAGGGCACCATTTAGACGGAGGCCAACAGAGGCAGAAATGAAGGCCATGTTTTTGTAAATTGCTACAGATCAACTGGACAGAAAGAGGAAATAGGTGTTATGTTTGGGGATTGGATCACAAGCTTGACATGGAGGCTTCAGTAATCCAGACTACTTTTGGATATATCTCTCTTACTAAAAGCAGAAAATCTAAAAAATTATTGATTTGACTGAATAATAATTTCATTCTTCAAAAAGTAAAAGACCAAACAAAAGAGACTTCTTTTGGATCTGTTTCTCACCAACAAGGAAGAGCTGGTTGTTGGGGTGGAATGAAAAGACTATCGGAGGAAGCAATCATTTTATCTTAGAATGTGTGATAGAGAAGGAGAGTGAGACAGGAACATTAAATTTTTGGAGAGTGGATTCCAAAGGATTCAGAGAAAGAGGCAAAATAGTGTGAACTGCGATTCTATAAGGAAAATTAGTCTTGGAGGATGCAGTGCTTTCAAGAATGAAATTCAAGAAATCATTCTGATAAGTAAGAGAAGGGGAAATTTGAAAAGAATAATATGGATGCACAGAGATTTGAATTAATTTAGATTTGAAATGGATGTATGGTGAGAGAACAAGCATTTTTTGAGCATCTACTAGGTTCCAGGTACTGTGCTAAGTGTTTTACAAATATCTTATCTGATCCTCACAACCCTTTGAGGTAGGTGCTGTTATTATCACCATTTTATGGTGGAGAGAACTAAGGCAGACAGAGATTGATTAGTCCAGGGTCCCACAGCTGGTAAGGGATGAATTTGAATTCAGATATTCCTGATTCCAGACCTAGTATTGTGTGCACTTAGCTGGCTTTAGGAAAAGTAGGTAATGAATGATGGCTACAAAATATGGCATGGTAGTTTAAGAATAGTAGTAGCTGGTAAGGAAAGCCAAGGACAACAAAAAAGGAACATTTAAGTTACATGACTATTAAGATGGGGTTGCTAAATGATATCTCATACACAGTGAAGAAGGGCTGTCCAAAAGCCCTTTTGATTCTTCTTTTTTTTTCTGTTAAGGAGACCAATCTTTATGCTATAAAAGACAGAATTAAGTTACTATAGGGAATTAATCCAAGATAGTAATGAAAGTGTGTCCTTGGTAAGGCCCAGTGGTGTAATGTACTAGCATGCTGAAAACTCTGGGAGATGTGATGGCTGAGTTACTGTGATGATTGCTCTTTGGAGGATCAGGAAAGAAAGAAGGAAAAAAGGAAGGAAGAAGAGAGGGAGGGAGTGAAAGAGAAAAAAAAAGGAAGAAAGGAGGGGCTGTAAGGAATAAAAGAAGGAAGTAAAGAATGAAGTGAGGGAGGGAGAAAATGGAAGGAGGGAAGCAGAGGAAAGGAGTGAGACAAGAAAGAAGGAAGAGAAGGGAGGAAGGAAGGATTTATTAAGTCCTATTATGTACCAAGCACTGTGATAAATACTTATACAACCATCTTGGGGAGACAGATTCTATTATTATATCTCCATTTTACAATCAAGAAAACCACAGCAAATAGAGATTAAGTGCTTTGCCCTGCATCAGCAGGAGAAGTACTGCTAGATTGCAATAAAACCAATGTCTCAATTACTATTATAGCTTTTTATTTACAAGAAACATTTACAAGATATATACATGGGTAATTTTTCAGCATTGACAATTGCAAAACCTTTTGTTCCCCTCCTTTCCCCCAGATGGCAGGTAGTCCAATACATGTTAAATATGTTAAGGAATATGTTAAATATAATATATGTATATATGTCCATATAGTTATTTTGATGTACAAAAAGAATCAGACTTTGAAATAGTGTACAATTAGCCTGTGAAGGAAATAAAAAATGCAGGCAAACAAAAACAGAGGGATTGGGAATTCTACGTAGTGGTTCATATTCATTTCCCAGAGTTCTTTCCCTGGGTGTAATTCATTACTGTTCTATTGGAACTGATTTAGTTCATCTCATTGTTGAAGAGAGCCATGTCCGTCAGAATTGATTAGCATACAGTATTGTTGTTGAAGCATATAATGATCTCCTTGTCCTGCTCATTTCACTCAGCATCAGTTCCTGTAAGTTTCTCCAGCTCCTTCTGAAATCATCCTGCTGGTCATTTCTTACAGAACAATAATATTCCATAACATTCATATACCATAGCTTATTCAGCCATTCCTAATGAGCATCCACTCAGTTTCCAGTTTCTTGCCACTACAAAGAAGCTGCCACAAACATTTTTGCACATATGGGTCCCTTTTCCTCCTTTAAAATCTCTTTGGGATATAAGACCAGTAGTAACACTGCTGGATCAAAAGTTATGCACATTTGCAATGTCTCAATTATTAAAAAAAAAAAAAAAAAAAGGAAAGAGGAAGTTTGCAATCTATACAAATCTAGAGTATTATAGGCTTCTTTGATAGTATTGGTCATGAAGAACCAACATAGCTTTCTCAAGAGCAAGTCATGTCACACTAACCTTAGATGAGGAGGAAGAAATAGATCTAGTTTCCCTAGATTTCAGGAAAGTTTTTAACAGTCTTTTGTAGACAAGATAGGAGAGCTACAGATTGTAACAGTTCATGTAGGTGGATTCAGAAATGATTGGATGGTTGGACCCAGAAAGTAGTCATTAATTTTTTTAACATCAACTTGACAGGTTTCCATTCAGTGGGGTACCTCAGATACAAGCTTGTTACTGTACTAGTAAACATTTTTATCTGTGTTAAAAAGAAAAAAGGCACATAGATAATGCATTTCTCAAACTTGCAGCTGATACAAGCCTAGATGGGAAAGCTAATACACTTAATGACAATGACAGGATTCAAAAAAGTTCAGTGGGCTAGAATATTGGATAGAATCTAAGATTGGATTTATCCAACAGGGATAAATGACAAATTTTACACTTGGATTCCCCCAAATCAGCTACACAAATACAAGATGGGACAGCCATGGTTAGGCAGTAGTTCACCTGAAAAAGATCTAAAGCTTTTAATAAACTAATATGAGTTAACAGTGTGATGTGGTAGACAGGAAAGTAAATTTGACCTTGAACTACATTGAGAAGCATATCCTCCAGAAAGAGAGAGGTGATAGTTAGCAAGCATGTCAATAGCACAATCCAGGTATTGTGCCAAGTGCTGGGAAATACAAAGAAAGGCAAAGCAGTTCCTGCCCTCAAGGAGATAATAGTCTAATTAGGGAAACCATATGTAAATAAACAAACACACACATATGTATTTGTGTATATGAACACATATACAAATATATATATGTATACACACATACACCCCCATACAACAAATATATATATGTATATATATCCAGAATAAAAATATATAGACATAGCCAGAATAAGTGAAATATAACTCAGAGGGAAAGTACCCTAATGAAGTGGGGGTAAGAGAGGTAGGGAATCAGGAAGGGTCTCCTATAAAAGCTGGGATTTGGATTGAGTTTTATATTCTGACACATTTCAATTATCTCTAAAATACTGTGTTCAGTTACAGGCGTCATATTTTAGGAAGGGGAAAGTTAGAGAATACTTTGAGGAAGAAAATCATGTTATATGAGGGTTGGTTAAAAGTCCTGGGCATAATTAACCCAGAGAATAAAAGACATGGTAGATATGGTAAGTTGCCTTCAAGTATCTGAAAGACTGTCACATGGAAGAGGGATTAGACTTGTCCCATTTGGTCCCAAAGGGATGGATATGTGGAAGATGCATAGAGATGGGCTTAAGTTAGATGTAAGGGAAACCTTCTTAACGAGGTGAGCGATCCAAAAGTGGGCATGCTGCTGATCTTCAAGCAAAGATGGGAAGACCACTTATCAGATAGATTGTAAAGGACTAAATGGCTTTTAGGGTCTTGTCCAGATTTCTGGTCCTATGATTTGGAAGCTTTTCAGTTCTACCATTCCATGTTTTATATTCTCAGAACATTCTAGCTTCAACACTACAGGGATTTGTCCCATTTCTCTATGTTTTATTGGGACCATCCTAAGGATTCCAAACTGCTCCATATTTTAATGGATTTGGGCTGTAGAAACAAACCCACTTTATTCATCAACCACAATTCACCAAACTTCTCCAATCTGCAAGACATTATCCTTAGCCTGCAACTACAGGAGGATAGCAAAGATTGGTAAGACCAGTCTCCTGTCTTTTACAGAATTTTAGAGCAAACACAAATAATATGTACAAATAAACAAAATACTAATTGGAATTCAAGTGCAGAGGAAAGTTCCAATATAAAGCCTACTTTCTCAATTTTTCCTGAGCCTCCAAAGAATTTTGTTACTTTCCCCACTTTTTATTTGAGTCATCAAGCTGTTCATTCAAGAAACAGTTATTAAGCATTGAATATGTGGAACATGGTTGTTCACTACATACACAATAATAATCATGTGAATGAAAATAATGCTAAAAGGTGGTTGAAAAATGAAAAAAACCCAACAATGGCGCTGTAGTACAGTTGATATAGCATACATACCTCCTCCAGGCAGAGAGGTGGGAGTCTGCTATGGAAGAATATTGCATACATTTGCCAATGTAATCACTAAATCAGATATTCTTGATTAATTTTTGTTTGTTTTTGCTATCTTCAGGGATGTGTTACAGCCAGTTCCTATGACTTACCAGATCTGATTATAAAATTTTCATTGCAAGAATTGGAATAAACTCTTTGGAAATTCACATGGGCTTGATTTATTGTTTCATAGTTATGGGCTTAAGAAACTGATGGAGAAAACATTAATGATGTAGATAAAATTTAAAAATGTGCCCGGTACTTTCAAATATTTACCAGGATACCAGAATCCCTGGTTCTAAGGAAGGATTCTCTACTCCCATCAGAAATTATGATGTTACAAAGAAAAAAGTATCAATAAATAAACCAAAATTATTACAAGGAACAAGGGGAGAGAGAAAGAAAGAGAGATTCAGAGAGTGAACATAGATTTTTTTCTGGTGTAGAGAGGGTAGTGTCTTTAAAGCAGTGGGCTCTCACCCCCAAGCCTGTAGAGAGTCCCAGGGGGGATGTCAAGTTTCCTTTTTGGCTAATGATGCTCCATCAGAATCTCTCTATCTTTAAACCATGGCCTGGTAAGCCTGTCATAAACACTGCTCATATAACAGGTCTGGAATCTGAGGACAGGGGTGGGGTTGCCATACAAGGGAATCAAGGCATTAGCCAGGGAAATATCTCCAAGGAGAAACATGTACTCTCCCTTGGCTTGCTCTGTCCTCCACTGCTTGCCAGCAAATTATAGTCTCATGGAACTGGAGAGTTGGAGACCACATCCTGATCAGAATATTAGACACAAACTCGCATGTCCCAGTTTTTAGAGATGGAAGGACCCTTAGATACTAGCTGGTCACAGAATCATAGAGTTGAAAGAGATCTGAGAAATCAGAAATCATTGACTCCAACTGCCTTATTTTCAAATTCTACCACTTACAATTACTAGCTATGAAACTTTGGATAAATCATTTGAATTGTGACTCAGTTTTCTCATTTGTAAAATGAAGGAGATAGACTAGGTGCCTCTAAGATCCTTTCCAACTTTAAATCTATGAATCTCTGAAAGATATTATCTGTTCCATACATTTTGACCTTTTTGAATTTTAATCTGCTCCATGGATTTCTGTAATCAGAAAATTCATCCACTAGAAGTTAACCTTCCAGTGATGGGATCCTCCACAATGAATATTAACATCTTCCTATAATTATGTAGGGTTTACAAAGCATTTTCCTGACAAAACTTCTGTGGGTTAAGCTATAAAGTGACATTATTCTACTTTGTAGATGAAGAAACCAAGATGTCTTTCATGCAGCTGGGAAAGCTGGTCATGAGGTAATACTTTTTAAACAATGGGGACATCAGAGGAAGTCTTCATTATATCTCATTTCTCATCGAAATGATCTTTCCTTTCCCTGAGTCTCTCTTGCACAGGCAAGTCAATCCAGTCCCTGGGATGCCTTCCCTTCATTCTTTCTTCAGCACTTCAAAAGCACTAGGACTTCATATCCAGATGTGCCCTGTTGTCCAGTACACGATCTATCCGTAGATCCACAGAATCATAGAGCCATAGACCCATGGAGTGTGTGGTCTGCTGGTAGAGAACTTCAGAAGCTCATGTTTTCTCTAAGCCATGTTAAACTTTCCCTTTGTGCTTTTTATCTATCTGTAAGGTCTATTTTTCAAATAGGATTGCCTCCTCTGATTCTGGCAAAGAAGGTCATTCCTCTTTCCTTCTTCCCCTCACATTGTTTCCTCTCATAAGTTCTTAATGAAGTGTTTCTCTTCAATTGAAGACAATAATTATTGAATTAAGAGAAATAATTTATTTTATTTTTTTTCCTGAGGCTGGGGTTAAGTGACTTGGCCAGGGTCACACAGCTAGGAAGTGTTAAGTGTCTGAGACCAGATTTGAACTTGGGTCCTCCTGAATTCAAGGCTGGTGCTCTATCCACTGCGCCACCTAGCTGGGAGAAATAATTATTAATAACAATTTGGGGAAGATTCAGAATTCCCCCTTTTTCTATTTTTAAGATCTCAGTTTTCTTTCCTTTATCCCACCTCAGACTTTTTTTTTTTTTTTTTTTTTTTTTGCTGAGGTAATTGGGGTTAAGTAACTTGCCCAAGGTCATACAGCTAGGATATATTAAGTGTCTGAGGCAGAATTTGAACTTATGTCCTCCTGCCTTCAGGGGTGGGATTCCATCTATTAAACTATCTAATTTCTCCCCCCTCCCCAGTCTTACAAGGAATCTCTGGCCTAAGTTGAAATCCATTCAATCAAACTTGACTGGAGACACACTTTTTTGTCTATGTTGCCTAAGGCTGCAGGTGATCTAGGTATAGAGAAAATCTGTCTCACAGTGATATGATGTCCCTTTCAAGCCCTCACTGCTTGAGCAAAAACTTTTAATATAATCAAAATTATCCATTTTTCTTTTCATAATGGTTTCTAGTTCTTCTTTGGTCATAAATTCTTCCCTTCTCCAAAGATCTTAGTGATAGAATATCTTTTGGTTATCTTAATTTGCTCACTATAAGTATTTGCTCATTCTAACCATATTTTATAACTTTGGACTTTGTAGAAGGGCCAGAGCTGGGGAGTCAGAGCCATAGAGCTGTTGATTAATTCTGCTAGTCTCAGTATATACTTTATCAGATACTATATCAGCCTTTATGTCTAAATCATGAACTCATTTAGATTTTATCTTGGTATTGGGTGTTAAATATTAGTAAATGCCTAGTTTCTGCCATTCTATTTTCCATTTTTCCCAGCAATTTTTGCCAAATAGTGACTTCTTTTCCAGAAGCCGGAGTCTTTGAGTTTATCGAACACTAGATTATGACAATCATTGACTATTGTGTCTTTTGTACCTAACCTATTCCACAGATCACTAGTCTATTTCTTAGCCAGTACCAAATGATTTCAATGATCAGCACTTTTTAACATAGTTTTAGGTCTGGTATGGCTAGGCCACATTTGCATTTTTCTCATTAATTCCCTTGATATTCTTGACTTTTGTGCTTTCAGATGAATTTTGTTATTTTTTTTTCTAGCTCCATGAAGTAATTTTTTGAGTTTGATTGGTATGGCGTTGAATAAGTAGATTAATTTAGATCCCATTATCATGCTTATTATGTTAACTTGGCCTACTCATGAGCAATTGATATTCTTCCATTTGTTAGACCTGACTTTGTGTGAAAAGTGTTTTAGGATTGTGTTCATATAGTTCCTGGCTTTGTCTTGGCAGGTAGACTCCCAAATATTTTATATTGTCTACAGTTATTTTAATAGGATTTCTTTATTTCTTGCTTCAGCCCCTCATTGTAACATTCATTCTCTCATTAACTGTGAACCAATGAAGGTTGATTCCCACACTTGCCCTTTGAAGGGTATATAAAATATGAGCCTGCCACCATGATTATCTTTAGTCTAAAAGAGATGGCCAAATGACCATCCTTTTATTATTAAATGTACTGGTATGGTTAATAAAGATGATTAAATTACCTAGACAAAAAAGTAAGCAGCTAGAGGGCAGAATCTGTAGTTTATATCCCTTTATTTTGTCACCTAGGATTGCCTCCTTCTCTGCATCTAAGTAAAGTTTGTTGTGAATGATTCCTACTTTTATGGTTATCATTCTCATGAGATCCTAGATCTCTTATTCTTCTGAATGATTTCTATTATTTTGTCTACCTAGATAAAAAAGATGGTATTTTGTCTGGAATGGCACTACATCTGCAAGTTAATTTAGGTATTTTTATTACAATAATACAGTCCTTGGATAATGATAACTCAATCTGCCAGTCACAGATTGTTTTATATTCTCACTTTTGCATATTTTGTCTCTCCAAAATCAAATCCTTTCAGTTGGCAGAAATAGCATCTAGCCCAAGGCCGGCATATCGTAATCACTTACTAAAGCTCATGGAACAGAGAGCCAACTACTGTTTATGACAAAAAAGGACAGAAAATGGACTTCTGTTACTCTGCCTACAAGCTTATTGCCCAGCCTGGGATTTTTGCTAGCTTGGGGAAATGTGAATTCTCAACTTCTTCCATTTTGTACTTAGCTGCCCAATCTCCAGAATGGTAAACACATTTCTCTAGGAATAGTCAACTTGGGCCACCTTTGGGGACATCTAGAGCAAATTGATTTTTTCTCAAAAATTACCATTAGCATGCAATTATAGGCTTTTAAAATGTTAAATGATATATACATATATATCTGAGTTCTAGTCCTGACTGCCAATAACTTGCTGAGTAAGTCACTTCTTTGCAGATTAATTTCTGTCAGATAAGGGAGTTGAACTAGATTGATATCCAACTTTGACAGTTTATATTCATATTTTTAGCAAATCTGACAATCTGTATTCCAAGGTCCCTACCAAATCTGACAGTCCACATCTCAATGATCCTCCCAAACCTGACATTCTGTGTTCCAAATACCTTCCCAATCTGACATTCTAGGTTCTAAGGTTCTTCCCAAATCTGACATTCTGTATTTCAAGATCTCTTTAAAAATCTATTCTGCATTTTAAGAACCCTCTCAGTTCTGATATTCTGTATTCTTTCTAACTCTGAGATTCTATGTTCTAAGGATCCTATATATATATAATATATATATAAAACATTTATAGAACACATATATATATGTTCTATAAATGTTTTAATAATATATATAAATATATAAATGTTTTAATAATATATATAAAACATTTATAGAACATATATATATGTATATATATATATATATATATATATGTTCTATAAATGTTTTAACTCTACTAATTCTAAGGATTATCATCAGGTGGGAATGTCCTCCCTCCTGGGCTTCCAAAGGTGTCATCTTCTTGTATTTATTTGAGTTCATGTGCTACAGCCATGGCAATCCTCCAACAAAGGCTCTCAATAATAGAGATAATAGAAATCTTTGATGTCTGCATAGAGATCATATTCTTTTGTTTGTTGCCATGGAATCCTGAACCCTATGGACAGAAGGATGGGGGTGGAGGAACAGAAAAAAGTACCATCAAACTCTACCCACAACTATTCCACTGGAAATGAGTCCTAATGGGGAAAACCAAGGTAAAAATATCACAGTGAGTCATTTTTCCAGTATAGATTAGCCTAGGGAGACAGACCAAAAATAAATCTGTGAATACTGGAGATGGGGATTTAGCCAGAGCTAGCACTGGAACTGAATGTTGTTCTGTCTGATGCAGTGACAAGAAAAGATACCAAGCTTGCCATAGAGAGGTCTGTCCTTGTGCAGGAAATGGGAACATATAGCTCTATCTCTCACTGATCAGATTTTAAGTCATAGATCCATTGTAGACTGAGGAGAGGTCCCATAACTAGGGGTCATTGTCTAAGGCAAGATGATGTTGGGGGGCCCTAGACTATGTACTGAGTGAGATTTTGCAGAATTAATCAGCAGCTCTGTGGCTCTGACTCCCAGCCCTGGCCCTTGTACAAAGTCCAAAGTCATAAAATATGGTTAGAAAAATGAGCAAACACATATACATGTGTGCATGTGCATGCATGAGCACACAATACACACACACACAGAGAATATCTTGTATATCTGTAGTAGCTTATAAGAGGGACTCAACACTGCAAATAAGGATTACTTCTTACTGAGGTAAGAAGAGTTGTTCTGGGATACTCATTCAGAAAGGAGATATAAAAGGCATTAAGAATTGGGGATGGGTAATAAGATGGTGAGAAGATTGAAGAAAAAAACGACCATGGAAACCAAAAACTGTAAGACTATTTGCCCCAGCTCCTCAATATGATATTTGAAGCCCTATTTGAGTTACCTAGTGACTCCCTCCCTTCTTTTTCACATTATAAAACTCCCTTCCAAAATCTTCTAATCCAGTTTCTTAAATTGTGGGGTCTTATAGCTGCAAAGTTATGAGTTATCAGTAAATGTTTTATTTGTATACCTATTTTATATCCTTGATTACCTGGGGTCATGTAAGAATCTCAGGAGAAAAGGGGTAGTGAGTGGAAAAAGTTTAAGCAGCTCTGGTCTAACTGAACCAAGTTATCTGTCACCACATGCTTACATCAGACCCAAAGCCTAATCTACCCTTCCTTTATGACTCACTAGGCAAAAACCTCACTTATTCTTCAAATCCTCCTTCCAAGACTGCCTCCTTTATCTAGAATCCTCCCTGATCTACAATGCTGGGATCCATTCTTCCTTCAAGCTCTCATTCCCATTGTGTTCCAACTCCTATGTACTTATTTGTCTCATTCTTGTCACTAGATAAATTTATAAATTCCTTGAGGGTAATGTCTTATTTTTGGGATGACTCGTGTTGGTCTTGTACTTTATAATTTATAAATCAAGTTCCTCATAAAATCCTGCAAAGACATTCAGAGCAAGTAATACTGGCTCCATTTTTTAGATGAAGAAACATATTCAGAGGAAAGGCCTGACTTATCCCAAATCACAAATCTAGGTCATATAGCTCCAAGTCCAATGCTATGATGATAATGTTTTTTATATCTCCCAACCTTTATTTAACATGGTGCTTAATAAGCCTTTGTGCTGAACTGGGTATCCCTGACATCTCCTCAAATTCTAGCATTACAAATAAAATGTGAAAAGATGATGGTTGTGGGAAAGGAGAAATCTGAGGAATTCTCCCTCCTCTTTCCTCACCTCCATTGTTCTGTTTAAAAATTGCCATTGGGAAGAAAGATTGGCATGTCAGGTTAACCCTAGACAACTTAAGTAAAACTCCGTTACCTAGCTGAACTATATATAATCCATACATTGGTATAAACAGGGCATCTTAAACTTTTTCCATTTGTGACTCCTTTTGCAAAAGAAATTTTTATGACTCAGGATATGTAGTTATATAAGATAGATATATAAATTAATATTAACTGATAGTAAATTATAATTTTGCACCCCTCACATTCAGTTAGCAGACCCCACATAAAGTTACAAAACAATTTAAGAAGCTGGGGTATAAACCGAGCCTCATGTCTGGAATCCATTGTATTTATCTTTCAAAATTCTCTTCTTCCTTCAGGCTCACAAGCCTCAGGATCCAAACCTTCTTGGAAGCTTTTATCATTCTCATCCAAGCAAAGGTGAGGCTCGCTCTGCTACCCCATTTGCCACAGCCCTCTATCTGGACCACTCTTTCATTCTCTTTACTACAGTTATTTGTGGACATTTTCCTCCTATTTAGAGAGAAAAGGATATCCTTGTCTTGCTGACTTGGATTATTTCTTGTTGTGAAAAGACCAGACAAGGACATACACACACAGAATATTGCTGAACAAAATACAAAACTTCCTGATTTCACATTTTTCAAGGTTGATTTCAGGTCAAGTTTACATGCCCCTTAACTAACATTTTTCAGGGACCAATTTTCAACATTTCCAAGTCACATTTTTCTCTTGTCAAGGTGTCAGGGCTGTTGTCAGCACTTCATATTCTAACAAGACACATCCCTTTATGTGACCTGATTGCTTGTGTAATACAATCTGTAATTTGTTAGGGACAGTGCTGTGCTTTCTTACAGCTCAGAGAGCACTTTGGCACAATGAATGGACCTCCAACTGTTTTTATTTCATGCTTTTTGGATTTAATACTAATATGAACATAAAAATACATCCACCACTGAGTCATGATGCTGTTATTCTGGGACCTTCAATTTACACAAAGAATTCAGCCTTGGCCATCATAGGGTCAGGCATATGGCATATTCCGTAATTCTTTAATGCACACAATTTTTTAAAATGTACACACAACTTTTTGAAGGTTATTTCTTGAAAAATATACTTATAGCATTATTTTTTTTAAAAAGCCAAAAGCACTTTACAATCTTGAATGCCATACAACAATCCTGTGAGGTAGGATAGTATCCTCATTTTACAGGTTAGAAAAACAACACAAACCCTCTGAGGTTAAACTCAAAGGTCTTTTTTGTCTTAGTGCTTGGGTCCCTAAGATAATCCATGCCATGAATTCAGGGAGCCAGCACTTAAGAGGGGGAAAAAGAAAAACCTATCCAGGGTTTGTCCTTTTCTCAAGCCAAACTAGATTTTGGGGGATTAGGAAGCCGTGCAAAGGAAGACTGTTAACCATTCAATAGTAGCTTCAACCACTAGGTTGGTGAAATATAGCTTTCTAGGTTTATTAGGTCCTTTTTTCTCCTGAAAAATATTTGGAGAAATTTAATATGAGCCACCTTTTTTTTCCCCCCCTTTTGTAGTTAAAGTGATGTACACTTGGTTACCACCATCCAGTTCTTCTAAGAATAGGATAAAAATGATAGCATGGAATTTACAGTGACTGTGTTGGCTCAGTTATAATCATAGCACTAGACACATGGCACTAGGAAGCTACAGAGAGAATCCCATCTTAATATTTGGGCATCAGGACACATCATTTTATGGCCTCTATCACAGTGAGAAGGGTCATAGACATTAGTGACTACAAAGGGGCTAACATCTGAGTTTCAGAATTAAACCAAACTTATGGAATGGCTGATTTATAAAAATCTACCACATCAATCAGTTCAAAAATATAAATCAACAGGTTTAAGGTTGCAAGTTAAGCTGGTGAAAAGGCACTTAGTGGGGAAAGGGATTATTTTCTCCCTCAGTATGCCTCCTTTCCAGGGCAACAGTGCTCCTGGTATAGTCATTAGGTAGACTTCACTTTAGAGTTCATCAAAAAGGAAGTTCCTTCCCTTGAGATCCAGACACATGTCAGTTGCCTTTTTTTGGGGGGTGACAGTCAACATTGGAGAACTGCAGATCCGGAAGGTTAAATCCAGTAGTCCAAAGACATCATTCCCAGCCTTCCAGAAGCACTACCAATTGCCCAGGCAAGACACTTCCCTAAGTTGTTTTTGATCAGAGCTAACTTTCTAACCTTGCCTTAGTTTAGAAGTTGTCTACGCTAATTCACAAGACAATTTTATCCAAAAGTGGGAGGCTGTTTGATAACTTTCTGAGGTTCTTGGAAGCCTTAAGACTCCACTGGCCAATGGATTGCAAAGAAAGTCCAAGGGGACAAAAGAAATCACTTCACAACCAAACCTCCTGTCAAGTTATTGATATGATATATATTACCGTGGAGTTCAGGGGGAGCGGAGAAGTCTTAGTCCTGAAATACAAGGTCAAACTAGAATGGGCAGAGGCACCCTCCCCTATCCAACCCATTCACCCACTCCCCAGCCCCTTTGCCACACAAATGAGCAACCACCAAGGAATTCCCAGGCAACTCAGTCTAGTGTCTCTTCTTTTTAATTACTTAAATATCGGAGCTTAGGCTCACACATTAAACAAGCTTATTTTATTATTATTTTTTTTTAGTTTATTCTGCATTCCAGTGAGAACATTAACTGCATTTTCCACCTTGATAGAAGTTAAGCTATCTTATAAATAAATCAATTTATAGTTTAACACTGCAAAACTAAACGACAGACCTGGTTTCCTTAAAAGGGCAGGGCATCAAATTATCACCATCCTGGTCTTTGGTGGCCTACAAACACTAATCTAATGGTGGCTTTTAGATATGCAGTACAGTGGATTAGTGTCAAAACTTCACTCTCCTGAACCTGACCTTTCTCCCAAAATGAAGAGGGGCAGCTGTTTAACCTTTTCTGTTAGACCTTCACTCTGGCCAGGCCAATAATCTCCCTGCTGCCTGCCAAAGCCTCTGTAGTCAGTCATCTCTCCTGAGAAAAAACCCGTGATGGCCTGTTTTCCAAGACCACCTGCTCTTGCCAGCACTTAGCCTCCCGCTATGGGAAAGTTTTCTGTAAACTCAAGTTTTAAAGCCCGTCACTGATGGCCTAATGCTGACATTCTAGTTGCATTTTCTTTATTATAAACTACTGCCTTATGTGGGACCTTCAGTTCTGGTAGATGGCTTTAAAAACAATTACAGCCCCCAAGTCATGGAGTCTATCAGTTAAATGACAAAATGAGCATGGAGACTGATACTGGGTAGGAAATGTTCTCTGGCTTTAATATGGAAACAAAGCTTTGGTGGCTCCTTCTGTATCAGAGAACCGGTGTTGAGCACAGCCCCTTGAACATAGTGCTGGTTCATGGCTTCTAAGCAAGAGAGTTGGGGGGTTCTCCTACCGAGAGGGGAGAAATTGGGAGGCCCATGTGCTAAGGGTGGAATGAGGTTTTAAAAATGGAACTGTCTATAGAGCTTTATGGATTGAAGCCAGACTTCCATATTAAATGTAAAGCACACACAAGTCTTCACACACCATTTTGACCTGCATCGCCCATACCAGGGACTGCAAAACAAATACTGTTTTCAATCAAACGGATCTGTCAGTGGGATTGGGGGGAACCGCAGAAATCCAGCTTCACAAACAGGCAGCAAAATCTTAGGACTTCTGCACAACACTTGCGACCTGGCCACTCAAAAAATAAAAGCCAAACCAACTGAAAGCTGTGTTAAGAGGTGGCCAGTTCTACTAGGCTCCAGCTGACCCCCACTCCATGGTAACCAGGACAACACAGAGTAGCTGGGGACAGACTAGGAAAAAGAAATCGCCTTGCTTCTTGAATTGCAAAATTGCGCCACTGCAACCGACCCATAAGTCAGGAGATAGCTTCTCAAGAGCCCTGACAGCTGAGTTGATTGGGCATCCAAGGGGAAAGAGGGCAATATACCATTTTCTGCTTCTATCTCATATTCCGGTGGGTTAGGAAGGCCATGGCTTCCGTCTCTCTGCCCCTATGGTAATGTCAATGTGAGCCTCCCAGCACACGGGAGGACAGGAAAACGCAGAACTCAGGAAAGAACGTGGCGTTTCTTTCTCCCTTCTAGCAATAATTGAATTGATTGGGGGAAGGCAGCTTCCTGGTGCACTTCCCTGAAGGCCTTTATGGTGTACTAACTCTGGATTTCTCTCTCAAAGGAGAAGTCAGTGGGGAATACGGAAGCTCTAGACCCCACCCCGAGGCACATTTTACCAGAAGCCGTCCCACACTATCAGGGGAGGTGGGAGATAGACGGTGTTACACAAAGCCCTGGTACCTCCCTCTCCGCTGAGGATGGATGGTGAGCAAGGAGGGATGGTGAGTGGTGACCCCCCTCCCCCCATTCAGTGCAGTTCAATGAAAGCCTCCAGTTCTTCGGGGATGAAGCCTTTGTACGGGACCTTGTGCTTATCTAGGGCACGGGCTGCAAGGCACTGGAGGGTAATGTAGTTGAAGGGCTGCATGGTGCTCTTGCTGAGCAGCTTTTCATCCAGCAGCTCATAGGCGGTTTTCTTGAAGGCATTGGTTGCATCCATGTGGGCGCCGGCCTCCATCAGGGCACTCATGATCAGCGGGCAGTTGTTCTGGGCGGCTATGTGCAACGGGGTGTTGTTGTCAAAGTCCCTGCTGTCCGGGTCGGCCCCGCACTCCAGCAGCACGTTCACCACGTGCAGAGAGGGGAACTTGCCCACTGGGTAGCGGCCCACGGCGGTGGTGTCCTTGTCCACGGCCATGTGCAAAGGAGTGAAGCCGTTCTTGCCGCGGGGACTGCATTTGAGAAGCCTGTAGACAGTCTGGCGTTTGAGGTGCTCTTGTTCTGGGGTACATTCCACTTTTTCCAAAAGATATATTAGGTGGAGAATGATAGCTAGGGCTTTGGTGAACTGGGAGGAGTCCCCGGGGTCTTTGGGGTGCTGCAGGGCCCTCTCCACCTCCCGCACTCCCTTACTGAGCACGCCCATGAGGTCAGCGAAGCCGATCTGGGTCCCGAGGCTGCCCTTGGTGGTGCGGTCCTGCAGCACGTAGGAGAAGAGTTCTGCGAAAGACAGGAAGCTGCTGGCCGTCATGGGGCTCAGGGGCTCCAGGTTGCTCTGCTGCATGTCCAGGGCGTACTTCCACAAGTGGATGCACCTCTCGAAGTTGCCCGAGTCCGCGTACACGGCCCCGCGGTAGCGGATGTAGTAGGACGTGTCCGGGTGGGAGGGCCCCAGGATGCGCTCGCGGATCAGCAGGGCCTGCATCCTCATCTCGTCGGGGTCGGTGATGAGCGCCTCCAGCTCCTCCGCGGTGTTCACTTCCCGGGAGTAGTCGTAGGCCAGGACGAGCTGCTGCGGCTCGGGCTTGGGCAGGTACTCCCCGCCCTGGTGCCGCAGCTCCATGGCCCGCCGCCAGTACTTGAGGGCGCCCAGCAGGTCCCGCTTCTTGTCCACAAAGGTGGCGCCCAGCAGCTCCAGCGCCTCCACGGCCGCTTCCCGGCTGGTGGGGCAGCAGCTCTCGTACGGCTCGGGGGACTGGGCGGCGTCGGGCGCGCGGCTGGTGCTGGGCCCGGCGGTCTCGCGCGGCGCGGGCTGCAGCTGGAGCTCGGGGGCGGGCTGCTCCTGGATGAGGTACTCCACGATGTTGGTGTGGCCCGTGACGCTGGCGGCCAGCAGCGGGGTCATGCCGTAGCCGTCCCGCTCCATGCGCGCCTTGCAGCCCAGCAGCAGCTGCAGGATCTCCAGGCTGCCGGACTCGGCGCAGTCGTGCAGAGCGGTGTTCCCCTTGGCGCTGCGCCGGTTCACCTGCGCGCCCTGCTCCAGCAGGTAGCGCGCGATCTCGCAGTGGCCCTTGTAGCAGGAGATCATGAGGCAAGTGTGTCCGTGCCGGTTGGCCACCTCCAGATCGGCCTGGTGCTCGCCCACCAGGTACCGCACCACGTCCAGGTGGCCGTCAAAGCAGGCGGCTCGCAGCGGCGTGGAGTTGGTGCGTGTGGTGCGGTTCACGGAGGCGCCGCGCCGCAGCAGGCTCTGCACCACGCCCAGGTGCCCGGCGGCGGAGGCGGCCCACAGCGGCGGCGCGCCCTCGATGGTCTCGCCATCGAAGTGCACCGAGCCGCCCGCTTCCACGCTGGCGCCGCAGCGGTCCACCAAGTATTCCACCACGTCCAGGTGGCCGTAGCGGGCGGCGATGAGCAGCGGCGTGCCCCCGGCGGCCGGGCCCCCGGTGGCCCCGGCCGCCGGTTCTCCGGTCAGCTCGTCCAGCTCCTCACGGCTGCGGCCGCTCAAGAGTTTCTGCAGCAGCTGCAGCTTGCCGTCGCGCGCGGCGTTGTACACTGCTGTGCGCAGATCCATGGCGTGCGCCGCTCCCCGCCCATCGGCCGCGCGGGGCCGGGGCAGGGCCGGGCCGAGCCGAGTGGAGCCGATCCGAGATCGGTGGCGGGCGAACTAGAGCCCAGCAACCTTCACCCTCTCCCCGGCCGCCATCTTAGGCCTGCCGCAGGCAGGACAAAATGGCGCCCGATGGCGGGGAGGAGCCTATGGGGGCTCGCCGCACGCGAGGACCGCTGGGAAATGAAGTTCTTTCGGTAGAGACGGCAGCCGCGCAGAACAAGAATCCCGGAAGTGCTAGGAGGAAGCGGGGACCGTTCAAATGAACCAGAGGAGAGAAGGGCTGTGTGGGAATTGTAGTTCCTACCGACGAGACTGTGACGGTTGCGGGGCTAGGTTGGTGATCTTGTCCGAACTATGCTTCCCAGCATGCAAAGCGGTTCTTCCGTCCCACTCCCCTCTCAACTGCTGGCCGAGAAAAGCGAGGAATCTTTGGATAGGCTAGGCTCTTTCAAACGTCACCCTCCTTTGACCAATAGTAAATGGACGATCACTCTCTATACGTTTACTCCTGCAGCGCCCGCCTTCAACCGCCTTCAACCACCAGACAACTCCATTTCCCGGCAATCTTTGGAAGGAAGAGAGCGGCAAGAGAGCCAATCAGAAGCTTGGATGGTAGACCACCTTCGGGTTGGGCGGATTGAGGCGGGGTTTTGTTGTTAATTCCTTCTGTGGGTGGTCTGTGAGGCCCTCTCGGGTAGGAGAGCGATAGGGGGCGCTGGGCAGCGCCCAGGGCGGCTGGGGAGCCCCGGCAAGATGGTTATCCTCTGCGCCACAGAAGACCCCGGCCTAACTCGCTCCCGCTTTATTTCGTCTGTGTCGCAGGCGGGACCGTGTAGTTAGGGACGCAATCGTCCCAACGGTCCCTACAGTGCCTGGGGTGGGGATGGGGTAGGATACGAGGTGGGGGGTTGGGAAGGGAGAAGGAGCGAGGCTCACTCGGCATGTATTTGACCTTCTAAATCTTCTAATCAGTAAGACTGAAGTCCGAGTAGAATTCGGACAATTAGCGTTTATTAAAAGGCCGCTATAGCCAGGGCTACGCCAAGAACGAGATGTAGAAGAAAAAACAAACTAACAACAACAACAACAAAAACCCGGCCCTGCCCTCCAGAAGTGTGGGAGACGGCATAAAAAACACTGTGCAAAGTACAGCAAGGAAAAATGCGATCCCAGGGGAACCACTGGCGCCGAAGAGGATCGGGGAAAGTTGCTTCTAGAAGTTCGGACTTCAGCTGAAACTTGAAGGAACCGGAAGGTGCAAATAACAAAAGTGAAAATGCCCACCCTCTAAAGGTCACAAATGGGCCGCTAGTATTACGGACTACAGCTTGTTCAACTGATAAATGTTCCAGTGGAAAGGTAGAACGCCTGGAGTTCGGGAAGACCCAATTCTGCCGTAGATTTAACTTAATTCTTGGCAAGTCGCTCAACTTTTCCCCAGCCTTACGGTTCTATCTCATCTGTAAAATAAGCGGGTTGGATTCCCTGGCCATTCATTCTAGCTACAGATCCAGCCTCTGCTTTCCCAAAGCCCTGAGACCTGAATTCTCATATGGGACCATCCTAGCGCAGAAGAACTGGAGGTTAACTCTCACTTTAGAACAGTCACTTGTCCTCTAACCCCTTTTATTTATTTATTTTTAATAATAAAATTTTATTTTTCAAAATATACGCAAAGATAGTTTCCAACATTCACCCTTGCAAAACCTTGTGCTCCAAATTTTTCTCCCTCCTCTCTATCCAACTCCCCTAGATAGCAAATAATCCAATATAAGTTAAACATGTACAATTCTGATAAAGATATTTGGACTTTTGTTATGCTGCGCAAGAAAAATACGATCAAAAGAAAAGACAAGCAAATAACGAAAAAGGTGAAAATACAATGTTGTGATCCAGTCAGTACCCGTAGTACCCTCTGGATGCAGAAGGTTCTCTCCATCACAAGTCTATTGGAATTCTCTTGAATCACCTCGCTGTTGAAAAGAGCCACGTCCATCAGAATTGATCGTCACATAATCTTGTTGTGGTATATAATGTTCTCTTGGTTCTGCTCACTTCACTTAGCATCAGTTCATGTAAGTCTTTCCAGGCTTTCTGAAATCGGACTGCTCATCTCTTATAGAACAATAAAATTCCACTATGTTCATATAATTTATTCAACCTTCTCCAACTGATGGGCAGATTTCCAGTTCTTTTTCACTACAAAAAGGGCTGCCACATATGGGTCCTTTCCCCTTTTTTTGGTGATCTCTTTGGGATATAGACCCAGCAAAGACATTATCTAGAATGATTGGCTAACTTCATAGCTCCACCAACAATGTATTAGTGTTCCAGTTTTCCCACATCCCCTCCAACATTTTATCATCTTTTCCTGCAATTTTAGTCAATCTGAGAGGTGTGAAATTATCCCTTTTATAGAAAGGGGATACAATCAGCCAGGGATTCCGGACTTTGAGTTTGTGAACTTGTTTTGTAACAAAAAATTTTGGTAACTTTCAATATCGTTTATTTTTGCAATCTTATTCATTTAAAAACATTTCTGAGGAGTTCATATAAGATATCAGACTGTTAAGAGTTGTCTAAAACATATTAAAAAAATGTATAGAATCCCTGAGTTAATTCCAGTGATTTGCTGTCATCCACATGATCAAATAATAAAATCCTGTTTGATGCTCAAAGCACATGATGTGAGAAAAGGCAGCAGATACTTCCTAGATTTATTAAATTGTTCACTTTCAGAAAGTGAATGTAGGCAAAAGAAATGGTTTTAAAAGGTCTATGAGGCATAAATGAGTCACTCAAATTATATTTCTTACCTTCTGAATGGGTAAAGGGAAAGAATATATAAGTGAAAATTAAATTAGTAATGCATGTTTGTAAGGCTTTTATTGTCTATACGGTATATTGACTGAGTCACTTGATTTTTTTCCATATCCAAAAGAAGTTTTTGGTATGTTTTTTCCATCCCCTATCAGGTACAAATGAATCACTGAGAATATAAATTCACTGAACCAAAAATAGCTGACATTTATGCCACCCACCCTGTATGGTAGATTAATATGATGGAAAGGGCTAAACTTGGAGAAACACTGATTGGTTGATCATGGGAATCATTTCTCTATGCCTCTATTTCCTCATATATAAAGTAGGGTTATAATACCTGAAGTACTTACCATACACGACCATTTTTGAACCTCAGATGAGATAATGTTTGTAACAAAGCTTAGCAAATCTTAAAGTGGCATAAATGTCAACTATTTTTGGCTCAGTGATTCATTTGTGCTTGAAGGGGGGGAATCTTTTTCTAACCTTTTGAATCCTTTGGCCCAAATTCATTTCCTGGAAGTGGGTAATCTGATAAATCTGGGAAGTACATGATGCCTTTTCCTATATCATGTTACTAAAAGTTAAATTCAGAAACAAACTAGATATGGAATCTGAAGTTGAAGCTTTCATTATTTTAGCCAGACTCTGCTATAAAAACTGCAGGAGCTAGATCATCAAATGACTCAGAGACATACCTTCTATAAATAACAAAAGCCTCACACATATATTATTTTATTTTTTCAGTTAGAATTTCTTTCTACCCCCTAGCCTAGACAATGAAATAGTAACAAATATGATAATCATCATATATATGAAGTCATACAAAGAATTTTCACTTTAGCCATGTTCTATGTTTAAAATTGTTAGTCTAAATTCTGGGTCCATTAATTTTCTTATCTGGTGATGCATAACATTTTTCATCACAAGTTTGGGCACTCTGGTGGATCATTATGTTGATCAAAGTAAATAAGTCTTTTTTTTTTTTTTTTTTTTTTAAATTAAAGCGCTTCATTTTCCAAATCATGTATGGATAATTCTTTGGCATTAACCCTTGCAAATGGGCTGTGTTCCCATTACCTTCCAATTTCTGCCCCCCCCATCCTTCTCCCCTAGATGGCAAGTAGTCCAATATATATGATCCCCTTATTTCCTGCTTTTCTTCGAATTTTGATAGGATTAGTTTTGTTTGTGCAAAAACTTTACAGTTTTTTGTAATCAAAATTATTCATTTTGTCTGCCATTATTTGATTGTACATATTTTTGATACTCTTGTACTGTAGTTTGATATCTGGTACTGATAGGCCCTCTTGCTTTGCCTTTTTTTTTTTTTTTTCCATTGATTCTCTTGCTATTCTTTACTTTTGTTCTTCCAAATGAATTTTGTTATTAGTTTTTTCTAGCTCTTTATAGTAATGCATAATAATTTAGGTGGCATTGTCATTTCTGTTATATTGGTTTGGCCTATTCATGAGCAAGTAATATTTTATTCATCTATTTAGTTATGTCTTTACTTGTGTGAAGTGTTTTATAATTCTTTATTTAGTTCTTATGTATCTTGGAAGGTAGACTCAAATATTTTATGCTGTCTGCATTTATTTTAAATGGAATTTTTCTTTCTCTCTGCTGGAGTTTTTTAGTAACATATAGATAGAAATACTGATAATTTGTGTAGATTTATTTTGTATCCTATGATTTTTTCTAAAGATGTTAATTGTTTCAACTACTTTTTAAATTTAACTCTCTAGGATTCTCTTAAGTATCTATCTATATCTATCTATCTATCTATCTATACTATCATAGCATATTCAGAAAGTGATAATTTTGTTTTCTCATTACCTCTGGTTATTCCTTCACTTTTTGGGGGTCTTATTGCTATAGTTAGAATTTCTACTAGAATATTGAATAATAATGATGATACATGGACATCCTCGTATCACCTCTAATTTTACTCTAAGGCATCTAGCTTATCTCTATTTCAGATAATATTAGTTTTAGATAGAAACTATTTTATGAAAAACTCCATTTATTCCTATGCTTTCTAACTTTTTAAATTAGTTTTATAATTATAATTTTTTTTCACAGTACATATGCATGGGTAATTTTTTTTTTTTTTTTTACAACATTATCCCTTGTATTCACTTTTCTAAATTTTCCTCTCCCTCTCTCTGCTCCCTCCTCTAGATGACAGGCAATCCCATACATATTAAATGTGTTACAGTATATCCTAGATACAATATATGTCTAACTTTTTAAAAAATAAGAATGGATGTTATATTTTGTAAACACTTTTTTATTTATACATTGAGATAACTATGATTTTTTTGTTACTTTTTACTTTTGCATGTTACTTTTTGTTACTTAATTAAGCTGAGAGATCTTAATATTGACATATTATTTTTTAAAAATTAAATTACAATTATCAAAAATGCTGTTGTAATTAAAGTGCAAATTAATTTTAGAACAGTACTGAGTTCATTGTAGTTTTTTAAATTAAAAATAAATAAATAAATAATATTAAAATTACTGTACTATGGTGGCATGGAAAATATTTTAAGAAAGGTTACGTATGCTAAAAAAAAAAAAAAAAGTTGGAAAAGAGTGAAGAAAGCATTAACTTTTAATTATATTTTATTTTTCCAAATACATGCAAAGATAGTTTTCAACATTCACCTTTACAGAATTTTGTGTTCCAAATTTTTCTTCCTCTTCTCCCCATTCCCCAAGATAGCAAGCAATCTGATATAGGCTAAACATGTGCAATTCTTCTAAATATATTTCCATGTTCACATTGTTGCACAAGAAAAATCAGATCAAAAGGGGAAAAAATAAAAAACAAGCAAATGAACACAACAACAAAAAAAGGTGAAAATATGTTTTGATTCACAATCAATCTCCGAAGTTCTCTCTCCAGATGTGGATGGCACTTTGCATCCTACAACTGTTGGAATTGTCTTGAATCATCTCATTGTTAAAAAGAGCCAAGTCCATTACAGTTGGTCATCCCATAATCTTCTTGTTGCTGTGTACAAGAGAACATTAGCTTTTAAGTTATGGATCTGTTTCCAAATCCTAGATCTGTTGCTTACTACTGATGTGTAATTTGAGTAAATCACTTAACTTCCCTCTGCCTCAATACCTTCTTCTGTAAAATGAGTAGAGTAGATGAGATGGCATCTAAAAACCTTAAATCTAACCATCTCAGGGGCAGCTAGGTAGTGCAGTGGAAAGAGCACCAGCCCTGAAGTCAAGAGGACCTAGGTTCAAATTTGACCTCAGACACTTAAGACTTCCTAGCTGTGTGACCCTGGGTAAGTCATATAACCCTAATTATCTCAAGAAAAAAACCAAAAACTAATAATCTCTGTGGTCTATTTCAGCTCTGATATTTAATGAGTCTGTAACCAAATAACTCAGGAAAAGTCATCTAATCTCTTAGCTTTAGTTTCTTTAGTTTCTCTACCTGTTGCATGGACTGT
Organism: Sminthopsis crassicaudata; assembly: GCF_048593235.1. Classification (NCBI taxonomy): domain Eukaryota; kingdom Metazoa; phylum Chordata; class Mammalia; order Dasyuromorphia; family Dasyuridae; genus Sminthopsis; species Sminthopsis crassicaudata. The sequence continues at coordinate 65,888,213 of NC_133617.1, read as the reverse complement.
TCTATCTATCCAATCAGTCAATCCACAAATATTAAGTACTCATTGTTTGCCAGGTAAAAAGCAAAAATAAGTCTTAGTCCTTAAGGAATTTGAATTCTAATGGAAGAAACAACATATGCATAGATAAAGAAGAGTAGTCTAAGTAGCAGTTGGGGAGATAGGGAAGGCTTTCTGCAAAAGGTGGCCAGACTTGAAAGAGTTTTAAATGTCAAATAGAGGCATTTAGGTGGTCCTAGAAATAATAGTTACTGGAATTAATATTAAGTAGAGGAGTTACATGGTCAGACCTAAGCTTTAGCAAAACCACTTTGGCATCTGAATGGAGGATGGATTGCAAACACTTGAGTAAAGAAATTATTTTAGTCTTAAGAGAGACGTGAGGAGGGCCTGTACTTTGCTGAGTAGTAGCTAAGTGAATAGAGAATGGAAGACTCATACAAGTCAGGTGTTGAGGAGATAGAAACAAGATTTGGCACCTGAATGAGTATATGAGGTTGCCTGGTGAGGAGACTAGTGGTATCTTTATCAGTAATCTGGAAATTAGAAGAGATGTGGATTGTGTGTGTAAATGAGTTCTGGGTGATGTATAAAAAGTTTGAGAGACATAATTTCTGGGTAATTTTATTATTCATGGTAGCATAGAATTAGTAAAAGGAGTCAGTGATGTTCTCAAATGACAAAAACTTCTTTCCTAAGGGTGGCAATTGACTGGTTAACAAGTAATAAGAGAAAATATTATGATGAGACATGGACCTCTTCTAAAGAAGAGCTTGGTTATATAACTTTGATCATGTCATTTACATCTAAATTACCCCAAATTTCCAACAATCTAGACAAAAAATTTGGTATTGATAAGATTTAGATTTAGGGAACCAAAATGAGATTAGGATTTCTGGTAGTCAGGGAGTTAAATGGAGAGGCAGGTTCTCTAGTGGCAGGTTCAAGGCTCAGGGAACCAAATGGAGAGGTTTGGCTCCCCTGCAACCTCTTGGGATTCAGCGCAAGAGTAGGGAGTTTTGGGGACTTCCTTCAGGCGGCATAGAGCTTCTCTGTAAAGGAATTTACAGACCCAAAAATCTAGATTGATAAAAGAGGTTTATTATGGGGATTGGAAATAAGGTTAGAAATCCTGACAAGAGAGGCATAAAGTCTAGTTAGGGAAATAAGTAGGGGTAAAGAGAGGATAGCATTGGAAAAGAATATTCCAGTGTACAGAGGACCTTGACATAGCAAGTATGGCATAGCTGGCATGTTTACAACCTCTGCAAAGAGAGGATTTTAAATTGGCACTTTTATAATAAGAGTTTTAGCTACAAGCTGAAGGGAACTCGTGGGTGGAGTTCTACAATCTGGGATTCAGCTTGAGCTGAATTTGAATAGCTGAATTTGAATAGAATTAAATGAATTTTAGGACTGTACTGAGCTCACTTAGATAACAAAGAAGAAACTGTGTGTCTGAGGGGTCCCTCCCTGAGGCAGAGTTGAAGGAGATTTTCTCCTTGAATGATTTTTAGAGTTTTGGAGTCCCCTCTTCAGAAGCAGTGTCATATTTTATATTCTTGGGCTCAAAGATCACTGAAGATGGTTACTATAACCATGAAATTAAAAGACCCTTGCTCCTTGAAAAAAAAGGTATGGCAAATCTGGACAGCTTACTAAAACTGAGACATCATTGCCAACAAAGGTCCATTATAGTCAAAGCTACTATACATCCAGTAGCGATGTATAGCTGTGAACATTTCCCAGTAGCGATGTAAGGAAAGCTGAACACTTCAGAAACAATACTTTTGAGTTGTGGTACTGGAGAAGACTTCTTAGACAGTTAGATAGGAGATTAAATCAGTCAGTACTTAGAGAAATTAATTCAGAAATGAATTCCAGTGAAGGAAGATGAAATACTGAAACTAAAGCTTAAATACCTTGGCCACATAATGAGGAGACAGGACTCACTGAAAAAGACCCTGATGTTGGAAAAAAGAAGAGAAAAAAGGAAAAGGACAAAGCAGAGGATAAATTGGATAAATAATGTTATAGAAACAATAAACATGAGCTTAGACTGACTTCAGGTCATAGTGGAGGATAGAAGGGCTTAGCATACTATGGTCCAAAGAATCATAAACAGTTCAACATGTCTGAACAACTGAATGAACAAAATCAGTGCCTGACTCATATATTAGCAAACCACCATTCTATATCATTTCAAATATTCTCCTCTTTGTTCTAATATAATATATGCTCCTTGAGGATATAATGCTCCTTTTTTTTTTTTTTCTATCCCTAGTACTTAGCACAGTTTCTGTAACATAGAAGGTGTTTAATAAGCATGTTGGGGGCGGTAGCCCCCTTTGATATTCCTTGCTTAATCTCCAACTTCCTTTGGGCTAGTTTTGGTTTTCAGCCCCCATTCTAATGATCTGAAATTCCTTTCTGGGGAGAGACTGAAAGAGATAACAATAGAGAATTTTTGTCTTATTTACAATAATAAGAAAATTCCTGTCTTATTTACAACAACAGAGAATTCTTGTATTATTGACAAATATCTCTGGAACCTCTTGATAACATCTCTGTGCAAACATTGTTTTGATGACTCTAGTTATCATGTATGTATATAAGGAAGGCTGAAAAATGAAATCTTTGCATTTGGTGTATACCAGCCAATGCCCGTCAATTGACGTCCCCTTTTGCAGGCAGATTTGGTCTTCCTGAAGGCCAAATGCCTGTCTATCCCTTTACTATCAATACTTTGTTTCCATACAGCATTAAGTAGCAAATTCATTTGCTGCCCACCCCGCCCTTGGTTACTTTGGGGACGGAAGGAGAGAGAGAAAAGGAACTGACCCATCTCGGTTAGAATCTGTTTACTCCTCATCAAGCAGTTATTGATTCTTCGTGGAAGAGGCAGCTTTTTTTTGCCAAAGTTCATTACTCTGTTGCATCTTTGAGCCCCTGGTCCCTTCTATCTTCCTCTAGAAGCTTACCTTTCTATCACTCATTCAATAAGCATTTATCAAGTGCTTCTATATACACTGTTAATGTATTGGGAATACAAAACCAGACTTAGTTAAATGCTTTCTTAAAATGGAACTAAATTTCCCTGATCTTTTTGCCTAGTAAGGAATTCTATAAAAAAAAAAAAAAATTAGATAGGCATGTTCTTAATGGTCTCATGCTGACTTCCTTTGTATTCACTAGCCATCCTTTTAATAGTATTTTCTAGAATCTTTCTATGAATCAAAATCAGGCTCAGTGGCTTATAATCTGCTGATTCTGATCACTTGTCTTGTTTGTAGATCAGGATATTTTTCCCTTCCTCAAGTTATCTGTCTTGCTCCTATTTTCCTGATCATTTAAAAGTTAATGACAATGGCTCAGTTATCATTCCCACCAGTTACTTCAGTATCTGCCATTGATTTCTGTAGCAAATTATTTGGATGCGCTGAGATGAGTAAACATTTATAAATGAAAGTAAAAATGTCTGTCGACACACATGTGTATGACACACATGTAGACATGTCATATACAATAATATGTGCAATGTGTAAGACTATGTGATGTGTTCCATAAAATATGCAATATATGTTCCACACACATTTGTATATGAAAAAATATATATAGACATACATATAGATAGATTCATTTATTCCTCCAGCTTTAGGGCTGGCAAGAGCAATTAGAGAGGAGATTATCATAAGCAACTAGTTTCCAAGTGTAGACAAAGAGTGGGGTAGGGAAAAAATTTGGCAATTTCCTCTTTTTGATGATACATTCTCATTGCTATGGGAACCAGATGCAACCAATATTTTTCTTTGAAGGACCCATTAAGAATTACTAAATAATAATAAGCTGTCTATGACAGAAGAGGAAAGTAGCAAAAATGCTTGCCATTCTTTGATAGGAGCATTTTGGTTTAAGTGCTCTGGCCTAACATTTCTCAGCATTCTTTACCCTCCACTGCTCTCATGCTCAGAGTTGCCTGTGGTGTATCCGTGAGGTTAAGCAGCATTTTCTCAGTTGAAAACAGGAGTCTACTGATATCATGACAATACTCATTTGCTCTCTGCATTCCCCCTTTACAAGTATGTTGAAAAGGAAAACTGGACTTTAGAGTTCAGAGACTGCAGTATTGATCTCAACTTCTGCATGGCAGAGATTTCATTGTGTAACTTTGGGCAAATGACTTCTGCCTTGGCCTTTTCAGCTTGGCTTCCTTCTTGAGGTAACTAGGTGGCATAGTGGATAGAACACTGGGTTTGAAGTCTGGAATATCTGAGTTTAAATTTGAGTCCAAATTTAGGATGCTAGACAATTCCTTGCTATGTGATCCCTGGCTGCATCATTTTACCTCTCTGTGTCTCAGTTTCCTCATCTGTAAAATAGATGGGTTAGACTTCTAGGATAAAATTCCTTCTAGATCTGAATCCATGATCCTAAACTTTCCCATGCATTCTGTCCTCCAAATTGGATAACTCTCTGCCTTCACAATGTGTTTTGAATTGTCCATTCTCTTATGCTTTTCCCGATCTTTGGAATACCCTCCTTCCAGCTCTTTCCTGTCCATCCTTTAAAGCCCAACTCAGATGCTATCTCTTTCATGAAGCCTTCCCTGATCTCTCTGTGAGATTCAATGACTTAAATCTCCCATAGTACTTTATTTTTTTTTAAAGAACAGCTCTTGGGGCAGCTAGGTGGCGCAGTGGATAGAGCACCAGCCCTGAATTCAGGAGGACCCAAGTTCAAATCTGATCTCAGACACTTAACACTTCCTAGCTGTGTGACCCTGGGCAAGTCACTTAACCCCAGCCTCAGGGGAGGAAAAAAAAAATAAAAGAATAGCTCTTTATTTTCAAAATACATGCAAAAAAAATTTCAACATTCACTCTTGCAAAACCTTGTGTTCCAAATTTTTCTCCCTTTTCCCTACCCCTTCCCCTAGAAAGCAAGTAATCCAATTTATGTTAAGCTTGTAAATTCTTCTATATATATTTCCACAGTTATCATGCTGCACAAGAAAAATCAAATCAAAAAGAAAAAAATGAGAAAGAAAAGAAGCAAGCAAACAACAATGAAAAAGGTGAAAATATTATGTTGTGATCCATATTCAGTCCCCACAGCCCTTTCTCTGGGGGCAGATGGCTCTCTTCATCACAAGCCTGTTGGAATCGACCTGAATCTCATGTAGTACTTTTGTTTGTAACTCTTTAATGGACTGATATCTAATATTGCATGTTATCTATTGTAACATGCTCTCCTGGCAGTTACAATTACTAGACTGTCCTAGACCCACCAGAGTACCTTTGACCACTGTCCTTTGCAGTGTGAACTCTACCCGGCTCGCCTCCTCTGAGGCCTTCAAAGGTCTCTGGTCACAATCTCTTAAATCTATAGCTTAATAACCGGTAGCGCACTCAAGGACAGCCACGTGTAATCTTAAAAGCCTTTATTATACCTACTCACATAATGCCCTAACTGATGCCCTGACTTGTTGGTTCCCGAGTGAACACCTGGTCAGAAGACCCACGTGTTCACTACCAAAACCCTTACCTCTTTTGGCTATCCATCTTGGCTTGGCCACCCAGGCTAGGAAGCCAAGGTGAAGAACGCCAGGTTAAAAGAGACCACCTGCTGCCTGCAGTGGGCTTACATAGGGCCTGTGAGGTCACACACACAGCCAATCAGCGAGAGAGTCACCCATTACGAAGCTATCTCAATATGGCCAGGATCCCGCCCAAGGGCAGTCCTAATATCCACAGAAATTACTTCCGGGCCTCAATCTCCCGATTTGCTGTGGCACCCATTTAAAGGCCCCTTACAATCTATGTGTTGGAATCTAATGCATCTACTAACTAAGCTCATTGAGGGAAAGGGCTTTGCTTTTTTTTTTTTTTTTTTTTTTTAAGTTTTCCCTAACACTAGGTATGGGGCTGTGTAGTAAGCCCTTAATATTTATTGTGATGTATATATATTTTTGGACAGCTTAGTGATGCTAGAGCAACAGATCTCAAGTCAGGAAGACCTGAATTTCAAACTGGCTTCAGTCACTTTGGGACAAGTCACTTTGCCTCAGTTCTCCCATCATAAAATGAGATGGAGAAGGAAATGGCAAACCACTCCAGAATCTTTGTCAAGAACCCCACCCCCCAAAAAAAAGAAAACCCCAAATAGGGTCAAAGAGAATTGAATAAGATTGAAAGGACAACATTCCTTGTCTTCCTAATTATAGTTAGTTCTTTATATACATCCATGTATTTTCCCTAGGCTCCAGAACAGGACTTTGTGCTAAGTGAGCATAAGCAAATATTTACTTACTTAAAACATATCCTTTATAGGGGAATTAAAACTTAGCACAGGGCTGGCCATCCATGTCAGGAGATGGAAACATATCATTTTGCCTTGTACCAATGCATATAGTGGGTAGATGAGTTGTACCCAGAGTTGCATGTTCTCCTTTTGTGTGCACACATGTATGTCAAAAGCTGATGCAAACAAAGGTGAATGCTCATCTCCCCCAGGCTGTGATTCATTTTAAAGCTACTAGTCTGATATAGTGAGGGCTACTGAGGATGATATCATAGGTCAATTAAGTTTCCATGAGGCTTCCTGACAAGAAAATTCTAAAAATACTCTTAATTTTCTACTTCATGTTATCAATCCAGGGGTCAGTCTCAAGATTCCATTCAGCCCCTCTAGGGAACTTTAGCCATATTTTTTATTAAAGTGCCTAATGATAGCATTTCCTGCTTGTTAACAAGCTATCAGGGCTTTGGTTAGTTGGGAAGAGGGTTTCAATCTGTCTGGAGCAAATGTGAGAACTGGAGAGTAGCACTAGATAACGTTGAATCAATGCCCCTCAATTTTTGTTAGAAAGAGCTTGGCAGTCTGCTGTCCCTCCCAAGCAGCCTCCAAATTTTCACAGATCTAATTTATTCCTGACTGTTAACATTAGTCACCCAGGATGTGGAAAGGAGAAAATGGAGGGAGGAGAGGATAGCTAAAGAAGAGATGAGAAAAAAGGCTGTGGATTTAAAAGGTCTCTAAGACAATGTAATAAAAATGAAAATTCTACATAAATTCATTCATTGCTATACCAAATTACTGAAAAATTTTTTATGGAGATGGAAAAAAAGGACAAAATTCATTTGGAAGAACAAAAGATTAAGATAATCAAGAAAATTAATGAAAAAGAAGTGAAGAAAGTGGCCCAACTGTCCCAGATCTCAAAGTGTTCCAGAGCAGTAATCATTAAAATATATTATCATGGCTAAGAAGTAGAATGTCAAATTAGTGGAATCGATCCGGTTCACAATACACAGTGATAACTGACCATAGTAATTAGTGTCTGATAAACCCAAAGATAGCTTTTGGGACAAGAACTTAACTTTTTGACAAAAACTACAGAGAAAAATGGAGAGTAGTTTGTCAGAAATGAGATATAGATGAACATCTCCCATTGTATACCAAGATCAGGTCAAAATGGGTACATTATTTAGACATAAAGAATGATACCATAAGCAAATTAGGAAAGCATGGAATAGTTTACCTGTTAGATCTAAGGATGAATTTTGACCCAAAAAGATAGCATTATGGAATGTAAAATGAATAGTTTTGATTACATTAAATTTAGTGGAGTAAAAATGATAAATTTTTGACAAGAGGCAAAGCCTGGGCTTTGAATAAGGAAATAGGAAGAGAAAAACCTTATAATTTGGTTATTAATAATTTCTCTCAGTTCCATATCATTAGTCATAGAATTGTAAGAGCTGGAATTTAGAACTGAAAGGGATCTCAGTGGTCAATCTAGTCTGAACCTCCTCCCCCCATTTCAAGTAGTAAATAAATTCAGTAGTAGCTCCTTTTCTATGGAAACAATCTTATATCTGTTCCTTGTCTCCAAGGGTTCAGTGATTTTTCTTTCCCTCTCTCTACTCTGTCTTGTCCTGCCACCTCAATGTATTAATTCATTGTTTTAATGTATTTTGTTTTTTTATTTAATGTATTAATTCATTTATTCTTTGTTTTAAAATTCAAGTTCTTTGTCTTAAAATGGTTCATTTCATGTTCCCTAGTAACCTGAAAAGTGAGAAAGATCTTAATTAAGACCCTTTACCTAAAATCAATTAGTAGATTAAGTGCAGAAGTCACTGGGCCTTGGCAGAAATGCAAAAATGACACATGGTGCATATCAGTGCAAAAATATCTCTGTTCTCCATTTTTGCTGGAATCAATGGCTTTAGCCTTTAGCCACTCTTGCTAGTAACTCCCCAAGAGAGCTACAATAGTAGCCTGTAGGAGCCTTGAATTCCATCATTCTCCCTTGCTTCTTCATCTTTTCATCTCTTTGTCAACCATAATAAACTTTTATTAATTTCTTTCCTAATTTACCAAGTTTGCTTACCTTGTATTATTTATCTTGCCTTACTTTCTCCTCCTTGAATCTTTTTCTTCCTCTTCCTCAAATTCTTTCTGCTTCACTTATTCATCTACTCCCTATTCTTTCCCTTCCTTTAAATTACTTCTTCTGTTTTTCTTTCTCAGTTCCTTCTCCTATGCTGCTTTCTCCTTCTTCTCTTTATTTTCAGGTCTTTTTATTCTAGTCCCCTTTTCAGTTGAAGCCCTTCTTTTTTTCCTTCCCATTCTAAAATCTTCCCATATTTCCATTCCCCCCCTCCCAATTATAATTTGTCACAATTCCCAGTCCTTTCAAATCTCCTTCACAGTAAGTTTTCTTTCTTCAACTACATCCTCTTATACAGTGATCAGCTTGACTTAAAAGGATAGGGATAAATAAAACTCATTTAAAGGAAAGCAACCACTACTAGGACTATATTCCAAAGAAATTCAAGGAAAGAAGAAAAGGACCTATATGGACAAAAATATTTATGGAAGCTTTTATCGCAGTAGCCAAAGATTGGAAACTAAATAGGTGCATTGGAGAATGGCTTAACAAATTATGATATGTAAATATAGTAGAATATTATAAAATGGACAGTTTTGGAAAAAACTGGGGAGAATGCAATAAAATGATGCAGCACAAAATGAGCAGAATTATGAGAACAATTTATACAGTAGTTGCATTATAGAGAAAAGCTTTGAAAGACTAGAATTCTGATCAACGAGCAACCATCAGCCCAGAAGAGAAGATGAAACATTCTACTCTCCTCTAGCTGGAGAAGTGATTAATTTAAAACTTTTTAAAAATCCCTCTCCCAACCCTCTATGGTTTCCCCTTTGCTGATTTAGCAGAGAACCATCTCAAATTTTACAGGAAAAGTTGAGGCTGTTCTCTATAAACTTTTATTTTCCTCTTTCTTACTCTTATCATTCAGGTGCCTTTGGCCTCTCCTTTACCATTGTCTCACATGATGAACTAGCCTTACCTCTTACCAAAGCTAAACTTCTCTTACCTCTTCAAGCCATTCTATTCTATCCTTTCTCTTCTAACAGATTGTCCCCCTCATCACCCCCAGTCTTTCACTTTTTACTTATAATCTTTATTTTTTAAATAAAGTTTTTCTTTATTTTCAAAACATATGCATAGTTTTCAGCATTCATTCAACCTTGCAAAACCTTGTGTTCTAAATTTTTTCCCTTTCCCTTCCCCTACCTCCTCCCCTAGACAGCAAGTAATCCAATATATGTTAAACATGTACAATTCTTCTATTAAATATTTCCAGTTATCATGCTACAAAAGAAAAGTCAAATAAAAGGGAGAAAAATAAAAAAACAAAATGAAAGCAAACAAAAAAGTGAAAATACTATATTGTGATCTACACTTAGTCCTCCAGTCCTCTAAGTGAAAATGGCTCTCTCCATCACAAGAGCATTGGAACTGGCCTGAATTACCTTGCTGTCGAAAAGAGCCACATCCATCAGATTTGATCATCATATCATTTTGTTGTTGCTGTGTACCATGTTTTCTTGGTTCTACTCACTTCACCTAGCATCGGTTCATGTAAGTCTCTCCAAGCCTTTCTGAAATCTGCTGATTGTCATTTTTTCACATTTTCAATCTCTCTCTCACTATTAACATTTCTTTAAAATATGCCCATGTTTCCCCTATCTTGAAAAAATCTCACTTGATCTTTCCATCTCTCTTAATTATATAGTCTTATTTCTCTTCTGCCCTTTGTAACTAAGCTCCTCAAAAAAGCTATCTACTATAGGTGTCTCCACTTTCTTTTCTCTCATGCTCTTCTTAATCCCTTATAATCTGGCTTCTGACCTTATCATTCCACTTAAACTAATGATCTTTTAGTTGCTGTTAGTTGCCAGTGGGCTTTTCTTTCATTGGCTAATAGTATTTTATTTTTTCCAAATAACATGCAAAGATAGTTTTCAACATTCATCTTTTCAAAATTTTATGTTCCAAATTTTTCTTCCTCTCTGACTCATCCCTCCTCCCCAAGACAGCAAGCAATACAATATAGGTTAAACATGTGCAATTCTTCTAAATATATTTCCATATTTGTCGTGTTGAAGCAGTAGGGAAACTGTGTTCCTTTTAAGATTATCACTTTGAAACTGTGTTCCCTTTTGATCTCTGATCCCTTTGGGAGTCTCAGACCCTCCTGAGGAAGGCATATCCCCCTAGATAAGTTGTGTCATTATTCAATTACAAATCTTGGTCAAAAAGCACCCTTTTTATCTTTTGAGGATGCCTGACCTTTTGAATTCCAATTGGAAATCTGGGCTGGATACCAATAAGCATCTAGGCCTGGGAATTTTGGCTTCCTTTTCAACCTAAAACCTGAGCCTCAAAGATTCTTTTTTAAAGGACAGTTTCTGAACTCACTCTTTGCAGAAGGTCCAAAGCAGCTTGCTCTGCTTGTAGGACCCTGCTCGTTGAGAAGGTATCCTCTTCTCAGTGCCAGCCTCCATTTCCCTAATAGGACTTTGCTATTAAAGAAGTCAGTCTCTTAGCAAAACTGGCTTCCTATCCAACAATAAACTTCCATTTTTGCCAATTATTCGGGTTCATGAATTCCTTCACGAAGAACCTATACCAATCAAAAGAGGATTTTAACAACTCTCTGACTACCACTAAACTCATCAATGCTATGCAAGAAAAATTAGATCAAAAGGTGAAAAAAAAAAAAAACACAAGAAAGAAAACAAAAAGGAAACCACAAAAGGTGAAAATATTATGCTTCAATTTATATTGTCTTCATAGTTCTCTCTGGATGCAGATGGCTCTATTACAAGTCTATTGGAATTGCCTAAAAAACAACTTCATTGTTGAAGAGCCAAACCTATCACAGTTGGTCATCACATAATCTTATTACATGGACAATGTTCTCTTGGTTCTACTCATTTCATATAAATCTTTCCAGGCTTTTCTGAAATTAGCCTGCAAATTAATGCAAATAACAAACAATGGGTTTTTCTTAATCCTCATTCTCCTTGACCTCTCTTTAGCCTTGGACACTGTTGACCGCTGCTCCTGGATAATTCTTTTCTCTCAAGTCTTTGGGACTTTCTCCTGGTTTTCCTACTACTTCTCTGACTGCTCCTTCTAGATCTTCTTTGCTGGATCCTTTCCCAAATCACATCCATCAGGATTCTGTCCTAAGTCCTCTTTTCTTCTTCCTCTATACTATTTTACTAGGTGATCTCATCAGCTTCCATGGACTTAATAATCACCTTATGATTCTCAAATCTATCTTTCCTGACCTAATCTCTCTGCTGGCTTCCAATCTTGCATCTCCAATTGCCTTTCAGACATCTCAGACTGTCCAGTAAAATCTTAAACCCGGTAAGTCCAAAACAGAACTCATTATATTTTACCTGAAACCACATTTTTATTACTCTAGAAGGCAACACCATTCTCCCAGTCCCTCAAGGCTGCAACTGTGAGAGACAAACTAGGATTAAGTTTCCACAGAACAGTTAAAATTCAATTCTTCAGAAACCTTGAACAGATAATTTGAAAAATATTGAAAGCTAAGTTTCCATAGAATGTAAGTTTCAAGGTAATGTAAGATAATAAGTATCTCAGACCCATGAACTTTCAGAAAAAGAGGCTCATTTGGCTCCAAAAATTCTGATAAGGGTTTAGAAACTGGTTTAAAGCAGAGATCAAAGGCCTGGAGAAGGTGCTTTCTTAATGAGGCTCATGTATAATATCTTTTCTGCCCAGGGGGGAGCAATAACACAAATCTAGACACAATGGGGTGGGGAAGAGGACATTCCTAGGACATCCCAGGACTGTTCCTCTAATCAAGTAAAGGCTAAATGAGAAGGGACAGGGAGGGGACTATCCTAGAAAAGCTTCCTCTACTTCTATAATGGAGCACTCCCTCTAAGGGTGTGTGTGTGTGTGTGTGTGTGTGTGTGTGTGTGTGTGTGTGTGTGTGTCCACCCAATTCACTTGAGAATTGAAGGCTTCATCCTTCAATCTCTCAATCTTTTAATAAAACATCACAGACTTTGAAATTGAGTCTGGGGTCTTGTTTCTAGCACAAGCTAAGAGTCACTTTGGACTCTTTACTCTTTTCTCCCTCATACCCAAACTGTTAATAAGGCTTGTAAGACACACACAATATAATATTATATATCCTAATATACAACATATATAAAATATACTTATATATTTGCCATATATATATTATATATATATAAAATATATACTGAGATCTCACTCCAGTCCATTTCCACTTTCTAAAGTGATTTTCCTAAAATGCAAGTTCAATCATGTCTCTTCCTCTCCCTCCCCAAATATTAAATCACTTGCTTGTCTTTGAAATAAATAAGCTTCTATAAATTATTCTTCTTCTCATTCTACTGATTTCCTATTATTTTCAGGATCAAATACAAAATATTCTGACATTCAATGCCCTCCATAATTTAGGTAACCTCTTATTTTTTCAGTCTTCTTACAAACCTTATTCCTCACCCTAAATTCTTCAATTCAGAGATTATGGCCTCCTACCTATTTGAATAAACAAGACACTTTATCTTCCTGCTCCATGCATTTTCTCTGGCTGTCTCCCATTCCTAAAATGCTCTCTTTTCCACTCAGACTATTGACCTCTCTGCCTTCCTTCAAGTTCCAAGTAAAATTCCACTTCCAGAAGCCTTCTCTAATCTCTCAATTCTAGTGTTTTCATTCTTTTGATAATTGTTTTCCATTTATCCTTTATAGAGTTAGCATTGTAGGAAGCTAGGTGCTGCAGTAAATAGAGTGCCAGGCCTAAAGTAAGAAGACTCCTCTTCTTGAGGTCAAATCTGGCCTCTGTTATTAGCTATGTGACCTTGAGCAAGTCACTTAAGCCTGTTTGCCTTAGTTCCTCATCTGTGAAATGACTTAAGAGAAATCGCATCTCTAGTATTTTTGCCAAGAAAACACCAACAGGGGTCATGAAGAGTCAGACATGACTGAAAAATGACTCAACAAAATAGTTTGGGCACAGAGTAAGCATTTAATAAATGTTTATTTAATTGAATTGAGAGCAGAGGAAGATATACCTTTTCAAGTATGGTCATTGTAGGAATTTGTTTTGCTGGATTATGTATGTTTATGATGAAAGTTTTACTTTTATTATCATTTTTGTTGGTTTGTTTTTTGAGGAGGCAGTAGAAGAGACAGATTAAAAAAAAATCATAAAACTCATGGTTGCCCCTAGAGATCTTTTATTTTATTTTATTTTTGCAAAGGCAATTGGGATTAAGTGACTTGCCCAAGGTCACACAGCTAGGAAGTGTTAAGTGTCTGAGACCAGATTTGAACTCAGGTCCTCCTGACTTCAGAGCTGCTCTCTATCCATTGCACCACATAGCCGCCCCACCAGAGATCTTTTAAATGGAGTCAGGATTAGCATTGTTCAGTACTGTTGTTGGAGTCATCCTTGCCTCCTCACTTTCTCAGTCACCTAAAATTATTGTTTGAATAACAATAACTGAACCTATCACTTTTATCTCCATCACATTTCTTATATCCACTCCTTTCTCTTTATTCACTCAGATACCGCCTTAATCCAGGTTCCCTGGCCTGTACAATTCCCATTTGTCTTCTATCTTTAATCTCTTCTCATTCTAATCCATTCTCCATTCAGATACCCATGTGATTTTCATATAGCACAGATCCCAGTGTGTTAGTTCCATGCTCAATAAATTCAGCTGCTGATTATCTCTAGACTCAAATGCAAACTCTTCTTTTTGTCACCTAAGGCAGCTTGTTTTTAGTATGTCTTTCTATACTCATTACACATCCTTCTTCCTGACTTTCATGGTTCAGCCAAACCTGACTTTCTTGTTGTCCTTCCCATATAACCTCACATTTCTTATTTCCATGCCTCTACACTGTATCCTCCACATAAAGAATTCATGCCCTCATCATTTCTGCCTCCTTCAAAGTTCAGCTCAAGTACCACCTCCAGGTATTAGGGTTGTCCCCCCCTTGTCCCCCCCAAATATATAACATATTTTCTTTGTATGTGTTTGGCATCTACTTACATGGATACATATTAAATCCCCTGGTAACAATGTAAAGTCCTTGAGAGACAGGATTTTTTCTTTTTTGTCTTTATATTTCTAATGCCTAGTATGGTGCTGACCATATATTAAACACTTAATAAATGATAGATTGATCAATATATAAGTAGTCCTTTTTTTAACATGAGAAATTAGAAATGAAAACCTCCCTACAACGAGAGTTATAAATCAATCGATGAGCATTGGTAAGTGCCTACTGTGTACTAAGTTTAAAAGCCTAGATGACCAAAGGAATGAAGGTATCCTTAACACGAATAGCAGAAGTTAAAAAAAAAAAAGGGTGGGTTGTAGAAGAAGCACTGGCTGGGTGAAGGGGGAATTGGGGAGAAGCTGAATTTGATTTTGGATATGTTAAGTTTGTTACCCATGGGACAACCAGTTTGAAATATCCAGTGGGCAGTTAGAGATAAAGAAAGCTCAGGATTGAGACTAGAGTTGAATATAGATCTAAGAGTCATCTACATATAGATTATAATTAAACCTATGGAAGCCAATGAAATCACCACATCAGTTAATAAACATAAAAAAGTACATACTATGTACCAAGCAATATACTAAGCAAGCACTGGGAATACAAAAATTGAAGTCAGTCATTGCTCTCAAAGAGTTCCAACGGGCAAAAGAGGTTCAAAAAGAAGGGACAAGGTTTGGGGGTGCACACAGGAGGCCCTACCTGGATCATAAACTAATAAAGGAAGAAATGAAGAGGTAAGAGAAGCAAGAGAAAACAACATAAAAATCCAGAGAGGAGAAAATAACCAGGAGAGGTGAGAATAGCCAAAGGTTATTATGGAGAAGTCAAGAAGAATGAAGATTGAGAAAAAGCTAACAGATTTGGCAAGTAAGAGGTCACTTTGGAGAAACTAGCTTCAGTTGAGTGATGAGACAAAGTCAGATTACAGAGTTGAAGAAGTGGATGGCAGAAAAAATAGAGACAATCAGTGAAGATAATTTCTAGGAATTTGTATGTGAAAAGGACCTATTTGGCAGGTGCTAGTAAGATTGATTTTTTAAGGATAGGGATGTGTCTGTGTTTGTAGACATAATAGCAGCTACAAGTGGAAACATTCTGAAGATTAAAGATAGAAAAGGAATTCAATCTGTTGCAGAAGAGGGTTCCCCCTCAGTGGAAATCTTCAAACAGAACCTGGATAACTATAGGATGGGCAGATTATAGAAGGAATTTTTGATCATTTATAGTTGGACCCAATGGTCTCTGAGGTACCTTCTGATTCTGTGGCATTGATATTCTCCTTTCTGTGTTTCCATTCTTCCTTCTGAAAAATGAACAAATTGGATAAAATAGGGAGTTTAAAGCTATGCTCTGAACTCAGTTTGAAATTCTATATTGCTTTGGAAATTGATACAATTCCTCATTCTTTCTTAGAATTCTTGCCATCATTTCTCACAGTGATGCTATACTTATAGTTTATTATAAAGAAATCATCTCTTACCTCCTCTGGCTGCCAGCTTGTCCCCATCATGTCCAGCTTGTATAGATGTAGGTTAGGGTCCACGCTATAAGGCAGGCTGTGTTTTGTTGTCTTTTTCATAAATTAGAACAACAAAATCACTAGTCTTCCATATAGCATTTGACCAGTATTAACTCAGATCAGCCCAGATACAAAAGAAAGAGTTTGTGATTTGGGGCTCAGTAGCAATGTGAGCTCCAATTTTGGCTTTTACACTTACTGCTATGTGAACTTTTCAAGCTATTTCTCTTTGAACCTTTATTTTCTCATCTATACAATGGTGATGCTGCCCATAATACTCATGTACAAAGTCATTGAAAGGAAAGAATTCTATAAACCTTACAGTTCTAGTGAAATGGAAACTATTATAGTTGGTTTCCCACTAACCTTGTTTCAGTGATACTGTGACAGCACTAGTTCTTTCTTCAATTAGATTCTTTCTGGCCATCATCTCTGACTCCCCTCACCCACTTTGGTGATATTACACCTCTTCCAGGCATTCCTAGCTTTCAGTTTCTGCTTAGTTCTTTAGCTGGCTAGGAAATAAATGAATAGTCTTGTTTTTCATACTGGACCACTGATTCCAAGTTGTCTTCAGCAATCCCATGCTGAAGATTTAGAAATATGATTATTAATTTCAAGCCCCTAATGAGTTGTTTTTCTTAACAGTTTTTGATTGTTTAGCCAATCAATCTCTTTCCTTTAAATACCTTTATACAGTAGGCCTATGCTTTTGACTAGCCCCTCTGGGAAGGCCATGATAAAGACTCTTTTGTTAACAGGTCTCTTCAACACACCTGGGCTCTCCACTGTTTGTGTTCTGCTATAGCCTTATCAAGGAGGGGTGACCAGAGGAGAATCACTTACTTTCCCTTGAACTTTAGTTTGCATCTATAAATGGTAATAATACCAGGTGGATTGCCTACATCAAAAGGAATAATATAAGGAAAGGGCATTATGGTATAGAGGGAAAAGCCTTAGGCTTAAGATCAAGAAAGTCTTGGATTTGAGTTCCATGTAATTATAAACAAATTAATTTATTCCTTTGAGCCTTAGCTTTCCCATCTGTAACATATGATTAATAATTTCCTTTAGCATCCATCATACCAAATTGTTTTGAAAGGAAAGGCAGAGGAGATATTTCATACATAAAACTCTTTATGAACCTTAAAACAACTATATAAATATTGGGTATTGTGATATCTAAAAGTACCATAGAAATAAATTATTATAATAATGATCATTATTATTGTTGACCTTTGTCCCTTGGTCATCTTTCTTCATTAGACTATCTCTGAGAAAGGACAAAGCAAGGAAAGCGCATTAATAAAACTTTTTGAAAAAGCCAGAATAGGGAAAGCATTAATAGAATTGCAGAATGTGAGTATTAGAAGAGCCCTTAGAAATCACTAGGTCTACCTCTTATAGAGTAGAAAACTGATTCTTAGAGAGAGGAAAGAATCAATACTTACTCAGGATCACACAGCCGGTTAATGGAGAAAAGAGATGTAGAAGGTTCCATTTTGAAATTGTGATTTATCTAAATGGGATCTTAATTCAGTCATCAGGTCCATTCCTGGAAAAAAAAAAGGAAAAAAAAAACTTAATTCTCTTCCTTTCCACTTTCCAACCTTCCCCACTCCCACCATATGCTATAAAAACAATTACTTCCAATATCTGCATTTAGAAGCACCAGATGGACAGGCAGACAGTAGCCAGCTTTCTAAAAGGCTGAGATGGGGAAACTGGGAACTTTAAAGGCTGTTCTGTACTGAGCTGCACACACCTAGATAACCCCATTAGCTTGTCACCTGGTCTAGGGGAGCATTATCTACTGGATCAAATAATGGCATCTGGACAATCCCAGTCAAGTGTTCTTATCAACATATCTCTCTCCATCTGGCCAGATCTGTGGTACAACAGGCAAATAAAAAGTCATTAGAAAGATAGTCTGGAGAGGAAGGGAAGAAAGTAGCTGGGTTACTTCGTTTTTTCCTTGAGTTTTTGTGAAATCAAGAAAAAAAATGTGTCAACATGTCCATCTCAGATTTCCATGCAATCTAACTTCAGTAAAGGGAAAAAAAAAACAAATTCTAATATAGAATCAATATTAAAGCTAGAAAGTCTTAGAACAAAGAACAAAACATAAAATGTGAACACTAGGAGGGCCTTAAGACTTGAAAAGTGATAAATACCAGGACTTGGTAAATAGAATATGAGAGTTGACCTTACTACTTAAATCCTGGTTATTTCCTTCAGTTTTCAGGTAGGGAAACTGATATATACAAGAAGTTATTTTCCTAATTCATAGACTGAGGTCAATATGAAGGCTAGGACTAAAGTCTTGCTCTTAGCAGCTAGTTCAAGACCCTTTTTACTACACTGGATTAATTCATTGAATAGACTATTCTTTGCTCTTCATTTTATTTTATATCTGATATCAGCTCTATTTCAGGGAAATGTTCCCTTTCATATCCTAAGGCAAAGAGTAGCCATATTCATTCTTCATCCTTCTTTGGAGATGATTTACCTCTCAAACATTTGGGTTGCAGGATATCTTTGGAGCTTTCAAGTTTTGTCTCTTTGCTAGAGGTGATCAGTCAATCTCCCTGACTGCACTCCTCACTATTGGCTTTGTTATTAAACTAACCCATATCTCTTTGGCTCACATCCATTACTCCAGCTGTCCCTGAATACAGTGTGATTGCCACCTTGATGGCCAAACAGTCTAGATTGCTTGAACTAGGGTAATCAATGAAATTTATCTTGAGTTGGTATGTGACAGAGAAAGAATGCTTAAGGCTCATTCCTTAGAGATGCTAATGAAAAAGGACCATAATGATTAGGATGCATGGAAGAAATATTCACCTAGGTTTGTTAAGGAAGAAGTCTGGTGATAAAGGGGTGCAGATTAAGGAATTTTAAAAATGGAGATGGATGGGAGGAGAAAAGATAGTTTTAGATAGACAAATGAAATAAAACTCTGAAATTTCTTCCTCCTCTGAGAAGCAGTACTCTCACACTGCTTTGAAAGCCATCACTTTAAATGTTGGTTATGGGGTTACTGTGGAATTTGAAGTCTCCTTTACCTTAGACTAATTTTGCTTCCCTATACATCTTTTAAGTGTCTGTCTCATATCTGAACGGAGATTCAGCTTATTAGCTCCTATAATATTAGAAGTTATGAAGCTGGAGGAAGAACATTTATAATTATTTCTCCCTTTCAGAAAGTCCTGAGAACAGTTCAGAAGGAGACCCTATGCATTGGGTACAGACGACCCACTCATTAAGCAAATATTGATCATGCCTACAGATCACTCAGTTACTGACTTTAGCAGGTTTGCTATTTAGAAATGTGAGATAAAACAACTGCAAAGATGCATGAGGTGCAGAGGAATACAGTAGAAAAGTTGACAATGATGATAACCAGCATTTAATTAGAACTTTAAAGCTTTCAAAGTGCTTTACATGTTATCTTCTTTGAGAATTACTAATGAATTAGTAATGCCATCCTCATTTGGCTGACCAGAAAAGTCAGGTTCAATTACTTGCCTATTGTTACACAGTTAGGAAGTGTCAGAGCTAGGATTTAAAGTTTTCCTGTCTCCAAGCTCTCATGGTTTTCTCCATTATTCTACACTCCTAAATTTGAGGATCAAAAGACCTGGGTTCAAATCCCAGTTTTAACACATTGCACTTTGACATGGCTGACTCTGAAAAAGTAACTTTATTCTTTGAATCCTGTTTCCTCCATCAGTAAAACTAGGAATTACTAATTACTAATATAAGATCTCGGAGGCCTGGGTTCTATTCCTGGGCTCTGGCACTTTGTTAGGCAAGTCACTATACATTTTTGGGACTCAGTTTTTCCTATGTAAAATGGAGAGGGGAGGTAGTTAATTGTTTAGTGCAAGGTTTCTATACCTTTTTGTGTGTGTGTCCTGAATCTTTTTGGCAGTCTGGTGAAGATTGTGGTCTTTTCAGAATCATGTTTTCAAATGCATAAAATAAAATGCACAGGATTAAAAAAAAAATCAATTACATTGAAATACAGCAAGAAAATTTTTTAAAAGACAAATTCATGAACCCAAGGTAAAGAACTGTGGGCATAGTGGAAAGAACAATAGTTTGAGTCAAAGGAGCCCAAGGCTGGCCCTAAATCTTGGCCCCCTCAGTTGTCCTCTCTGAGCTCAATTTCTTCATCTACAAAATGAAGACAAAATTTTACCTACCTACTTTATAGGAGTGTTGTAAGGAAAGGGCTTTGCATTTGCATTTGCTATTAATAATAATAACAATAAGCTTTGCTTTGTCTGCATCCTAGCATTGACATGGTGATGAAAAGAAAAATTAGATTTAGGAGGCCCAATAGTGTCTCAAATATATAGTTTCTAAGATCTATAATTTGTCAAAGCACTGACAGTAGGAGGGAACGGGGAGAGATCTTCAGAAATGCTGGCAAAGACTCTCTGATAATTTTAAGATAGGCTGAAGTAAAATTTCTTTGAAGTCAGAGGACTTAGGCTCAAGCCTTGCTTTGTTAGGTAAAGTGAAGGAAAAGGGGAAGCCTTTTCTAGCACTAAATCCTCTAATTGTGGAATATTTTCTCATTTAAACATGAAGCCACTACAACACCTTCTCCAGAGCAATCCCTAGGGTCAGCCAATTGACTGGGGAGGAAGATGAATAAGGAAAAGATAAGATTCTTGCCATCCCAGGAGAGATACACAGAAGTTAAGGGGTATACACTCAGCTCATTGCTTACAACCTTCTAGTGGTTTTATTTTTCCATTCCCAATCCTTCTGAGGCCACCTTTCTTCACTTTCTACCTTCTTCCCTTCCTCTAGTAGACATTCTTGGCAGAAGGGACATGAGACAATCAGGGATCTCCTTGGGCTTGTAGATTAGTGGTGAGTGATGCTGTCTCCCTTAGGGCTGGTTCTAAGGAACTGGAAATACTTGTTTGGGTCAGGGTGGGGTAAAGAAGCTGATGGACAGAGTGGTTTGGAGTACTGAGTTTGCTATCTCCTGCTTGTCTCTACTTTGCTATGTCCGACTACATGGTGGACTCCTTGTACATTCTTGAATTCCTTGGTACCCAATGTACACTTCATCTTTTCCTGAGTCTAGGTGCACAAAGTATCTCTGTATGCCTCTGTCTCCTTCTCTTTTACAAGGGCTCTTTCATTTAGAGTGCATAGTTTGGCAGAGCAGGCACTGACCTGAGAGCCAGGATGACCTGTGCTCAAATCTCACCTCAGACAATGGTAATAATGGAAAAATCCCTTGAAATCTACCTCAGTCCATCAAATTAGATTTGATGGCATCTAAGCTCTCTTTCGCTCTAAATCAGTGAGTTTTTGAACATTAAACCTTCACATCTGTGACACTGGAGGAGCCTGGGCTCAGGGTTGAGGCAGGATGAAAGGAAGTATAGAGCATCCTCAGAGGCTCAACTCTTATCTTCATCCCTATTTGGGTACTAGGGATGAGAGACTCATTTGCTATTTTCCTTCATCCTCCCCTTCCATAAGCAAGCAAAAGCATGGAATCCTGGGAAGTTCTAACCTAATTTGCGCCCTGGAATTCACAAAGTGGAAGACCCTTTTACCTCTTCAACTTCTCCCTTTGATTGGATGGCTTCTCCCAGAACCTTCATTTAAGGAGGCACCCAGGCCAGCCACCTGTCATTACTTTCCAGGTTGTACTGGGGACTTTATCATGCTTCCATAGTGGGTATCCTTGTGTCCCTCCATACCTTTCTGCTGCCTTATAAGTGTAAGCCCCTTGAAGGCAGGGACCATCTTTCTCTTAGCATCTGTATTCCCAGTTCAAATCAATGTTTATCAGAGCCTGGCACTTAGTAAGCACTTGTATAAATGCTAGTTGATTGATTGATTCATTCTGAACACCTGTTGAGGATTCTCCCCTTAAGGTTATGGGCTCGGAGCCCCTGATGCGAGCACTGCTCATGTCTCTCTCCCCTGATTCGGCCTTTAGCCTGGGTCCATGGTTTTTGTGGTGTATGTTCTGGAGGAAGGAAGCAGGGTCAAGGGCAAGTTCAGCTTTGTTCCAGCCTTCTCATTGTTGGATGGAGGGAAGGAGTTATAGGAGTAAGGACTTAGTTCTAGAGTGCGGGCCCTCTACGAGAAACAGAGCAGGAAGCGCCAATGAAAACGGACACGGGCTGTGCAGTTGGTGGTGACTCCCCCACTGAATAGACAGAGCTCTCCCTGCCATTCCATGAAGTGAAAGCTGCTCCCATCACTACCCCCTTAACTCCGTTTTAATGGGTTGAAAGCGGAGGACTCAACTTGCAGATATTGGTATTCCTTCACTTTCCCTATCCATGAGAAGCTTCAAGGCAACCTAGTCTAAACTCACGGAGGTCTAGAAGACAAGAGACTGTAAAGAGCAAGGTCAGCCTTGACCCTGGGTCCTTGTTTCAAGTTCATTGTTCTTTCCCTCGCCCTTCACACTAGAAACGTAACTCCCGGGGTTTCCTCAGCCTAGAACTCCCACGGCTCTCCAAAGCTCAGCCCTCCGAAATCGCGTAAAATGTATTTGCACGAACTCTGGCTGTCCCAAGGGGGCGCTACACACAGAGATTGATCAAAAAAGAGAGAGAAAATCTAATTGGGCTTACCTGGTGGGCATGGCGTCCCCCTTGTTCTTGCTGACGGAAGATCAACTAGCTCTCTCCTGCAACTTCAGTGGGCACCCTAGTTAGATAAGGCGGGCCCTACGAGGCAGGCTTAGCTGCTGAAACAATCAGGCTCTGTTGGCTCTCCATAAAGGCATGCAGGGTGAGGGGCTCAGGAAAGCTCCCGCACACACGCTTAACCCTCCTACTTAAGTGTCAGCGGCCCCTCGGTTCCTAGAACTCTTCCACACAAGCTGAATGCAGCGAGTTTGCTCTGAAACTCTTGAGCCCTGCTCTCTGTACTGGCAGGGAGTGAAGGAAGTTAACTTTGGGGAGTCCACTTTTAGCTGATGGGAATAACGGTGTCGCTATCTCCTCCTCCAGCTCAGCGCAACTGGATAGGAGATCGCGGCACCTGGTGAGTTCTAGAGAAGATAGGTGTTCTAGGTGCAGATACACTTCCCCCAGCTCCGCCCCGCCCCAAGTCCCCGCCCCGCCCCCTTAGTGGCTGGGGCTGAGCTGGACCAAAGAGTAGGGACTGAGAACTGTCCCGAAGCTGGTTCTGAAGCACCGGCTTCACTTCAGCTGGGAGCGCCTTACAGTGTTCTGTGCAGAAGAATCTGGCTTCGCCGCGGATCAAAGGGAAGGTGGGGAGCTGTCCGGATTCTAGTGCTGAAGCGCTCTGCCCTTCTGACAGTCCTGAGTCTACCGTCCCTTGCCTTTTCCCGGGAGAGTCCGGCACAATCCAGAGCAGCGTTCCGAGTTTGCAACTGTTCGGACCGAATCCTGACTCCTTTCCCCAACCTCCCGCTCCACCCTGAGGCTCTATTCCTCATCGCCCCAGATTCTGCTCGCCCTTCCCCCTCCCCCGTTTGAAATGGACTGGCAGGACCCCGTGGCACCGCTTTAGAGCCGAGTCAAACCTATTTCTTCCTCTTAACGAACTCCGGGGACTCTTACCCGCGGACTGCTGCTCTCTGAGTTTCTTCTCACTTCCTAGCCCACACCCCAGGGCGGAACCAGTTCTACAGTACTAGCAGGCGCTTCGCCTCTCCTAAGGACCATCAGTGGATACCCTCCCAGGGCGTCTTACCCCAAGTCCCCATCACATCCTAGACCGTCTTCTGTTGCCTTGGTATCCCCACGCCCGTGGCCTCTTCAACCCTTCCCCACCCGTCTCTCTTTACTCCATTTCCTGACCCCCCACCCTTTACTCCCAGCCCAGCGCACATACGCTCATCTCCAAAGCTTCGCCAGCAGTTCCAGGTGTAGAAACTATCCAGGGCTCCGGCTCAGCTCTTTTATAGCTCTTGAGTAAAGGCGGAGGGAAGAGGGAAGGTGGAGTCCTTGGGAGGGGATTATCGATTTGGCCAATCGGACCCTCCCTTGGAGCTCAACTTCTCAGATTACATCATAGAAAGTAGCTTCCTTTTCAAAATACAAGAAAACTACTGGCTGGACATCGGAGAAGCAAGGAAAGTGGGGGAAGGGCGATCTGTACTTCGCCAGGGGGCGCAAAGGTTAGGGGGTGTTTGGTTCCAGGATGTCCCATTCTTTCAGCCTTTTCCTTCGGAGGCCAGGGTGTGCCTGGCGCAGGCGCAGGCCATCACCTTTGTCTTTGCTCTTCTTTACCTTCCCCACTTTACCTTCGCTCCAGCTGTCAGAAAGCTCGGGGATTTGGGGAAGCGCGGAAGGCAAAGCCATATTGGGCACACGCCTGCTCTCCTTTAGTCCAATGAAGACCACAGGATTTAGAGCTAATAGAAATGACTCCCTCACAAGGGAGCATCAAGATCCTGTCTTTTTTTCACTTGAAAGTGGGGATACCGTGAACCAGAGGAAGTCTTCAGCCCTTCTCCCCAACCCCTTATGCTTCCACGAAGTTCTCTGCTATGAACTCTGCAAAAACCCATTCTCCTTCTAGGACTCGACTTTCTCATCTGTAAAAGAATGAGGTTAAATCCAATCTCTAAGGTCCTTTTTAAATGTTAATTATGTGATTCTGGGCAAATCACTTGTCTTTTATAGCCTCGATGCCTTTATTTGAAAATATGGATAATGGTTCTTGCCCTACCGACCTCACAGAATGGTACAGAGGAAAGCGCTTTGTAAACCTGAAATTGCTATAAAAATGTGAATTGTTCTCCTCATGGACTCAGGATTTCATCATTCTTTCCTTTGTCATTCCCACGTAGCCAATCAGTAGCCAAGACGTGTCCTTTCTGCCCCTGCAACATCTCTCTCATTGGTCCCTTCACTCCTTTTATTCCTATAGCAACTGCTCTGCTAAAGGCTGTCACTTTTTTTTTTTTCCACCAGATTATTGTAAAATCCTCCGACCAACCATTTTGCCTCTAGTTTTCTCAGCTTTCTAGTGCATTCTTTATACTGTAGTACAAAGTGATCTTAACATCATAGATACTCAAAGATGAAAAGGACATCTTGCCTGACCCACACACGAAGAATTCCTTTTCAATATGTCCATTATCCAGTGTTTTCTTGAAGATCTTGTAAATATCTTTTACTGCACTCTGATAACTGTACTACTTAGGAATAGCTCTAAGTATTAGGAGATTCTTCCTGACATCAAGTCTAAGTATCCCTCATTGTAATTTCTATCCTCTCTCCTACTTTGATCCCTTTAAGGTTAAGTAGAACAAGTCTAATCATTTTTTCACTTGATGATCCTTCAAATACTCAAGCACAGTTGTTCTATATTCCTTAGATCTTTTCTTCTCCAGTTTCTTCAACTAAACTTTATGTGGCATCATTTTGAGACCCTTGACAACCCTGGTGACCTTCCTCTTGGATACTCCTTCTTGAAATGTGGCATATAGATATAGATATAGACATATGCATGTATATTTTTCTCTTTCTCTCTCCACTTCTCCCCTCCCATAAACAGCAAGTAATCCAATATAGGTTAAATATGTATAATTCTTTTAAATATATTTCCACATTTATCATGATACACAAGAAAAATTAGATCAAAGGGGGGGGGAAATGAGAAAGAAAAAAACAAGCAAACAGCAACAAAAAGGTGAAAATAATATGTTGTGATCTACATTCAGTCTCCATAATCCTCTCTCTGGATGCAGATGTCTCTCCACCACAGTGTATCTGTTGGAATTGAGAGACATCACATTTTAGAAAGGACATTGTAACTCTAGAGAACATTCTGAAGAAAACAACCAGGATGGGAAAGGACCTTGAGTATGCCACATAAGAACTGATTGAAACAAATAGAGATGAAAAGATCAGGGCAAGAAAAATAATGGTTATCTTCATGTGTTTGAAACTCTGTCATGGCTGAAGATATTCAACGTGTTCTGCTCAGTTCCAGAAGACAGAATGTGAAAAAGATGGAAATTGCAGAGGGGTAGATTTAATTTTGATATAAGTTTAAATTTCCTCACGATGAGAGCTATCCCAAAGTGGAAGAAAGGAGGTAATGATTTCTCCCTGACTGGAGGCCTTCACACAGATTCAGTGTTGACTGTTGGAAATGTTGAAAAGAGGGCTCTTGGGGAAGCTAAGTGGCACAGTGGATAAAGCACCAGCCCTAAAGTCAGGAGGACCTGAGTTCAAATGTGACCTTAACATTCCTAGCTATGTGACCCTGGCTAAATCACTTAATTCCAATTGTCTTCTCAAAAACCAACCAACCAAACAACAACAAAAACTAGAAGAAGGTACTCTTGTTCAAATAGTTTAGTCTAGATAGCCTTTAAGCTTTCTTCCAAATCTAGGATTGTTTTCTTTCCAGCTTTATCACACACTTCAGCTCCTCATGTGCTCTATATTTTAGACAATTGGGACTTCTCTGTGTTCATTTTCTTTATCTTTCTGCTTTCATGTCTAGCACAGGCCTAGAATGGACTATAACCTAATTCCATTTTCTTAAATTGATGCTAAGTGAAATGAATAGAACCAGGAGATCACTGTACATGGCAACAAGATTATATGATGATCAGTTCTGATGGATGTGGCTCTCTTCAACAATGAGATGATGTAAACCAGTTCCAATGATCTTGTGATGAAGAGAGCAATCTACACCCAAAGAGAGGACTGGAGGAGCTGAGTGTGGTTCATGACATAGCATTTTCATTCTTTTTGTTGCCGTTTGCTTGCATTTTATTTTGTTTCACTTTTTCTCTTGTGAGGCATGATAATTATATAAATATGTATGCATATATTGGGTTTAACACATATTTTTTATCATGTTTAACATATATTGGACTACTTGCCATGTAGGGGAGGATGTGGAAGAAGGAGGGGAAAATTGGAATATAGGGTTTTACAAGGGCTAACATTGAAGAATTGTCCACACATATGTTTTGAAAAATAAAAAGCTTAAAAAAAAAAAGGAAATGAGGCTTTTGTCACAGATTTATCTCAGATACTTGTTGCAAAATATTTTCCCCAGTTTTCTTATTTCCTTCTAATTTTGGTTACATTGGTTTTGTTTGTGGAAAAACTTTATATTATCAAAGTTACCAATTTAAATTTTATAAAGTTCTCTATTTCTTGTTTGAGTCTACATTCTTCCTTTTTCCATAGATCTGACAAGTAAACTATTCAATGTTCTCCTAATTTGCTTATGATGTCACCCTTTATGTCTAAATCATGTATCCATTTTGACCTTTAACTTGGTACAGGCTGTGATATATTGGCCTATACTTAGTTTCTATTGCACTGTTTTTGAGTTTTCCCAGAAATTTTTGTCATATAGTGAGTTTTTGTTCCAAAAGCTTAGATCTTTGAGTTTATCAAACACTTTATTACTATGATCATTGACAATAATATATTGTTTATCTAATCTATTCCACTGACCCAGCACTTTATTTCTTAATCAGTACCAGATTGTTTTAATAGTCACTGCTTTAAAACATTTTGGAATCTAAGACAGATAGACTAGCTTCCTTCATATTTTTAATTGATTCCTATGATATTTTTGATCTTTTGGTTTTTTTTAGATGAATTTTGTTATCATTTTTCTAGTTCTATAAAATATTTTTGGTAGTATGATTGGTATGGCACTGAATAAATAAATTTAAGTAGAATTATCATTTACATTATATTGGCTTAGACTACCCATGAGCAATTAATGTTTTTCCAGTTATTTAAGTCTGACTTTATTTTTTTTAAAGCTTTTTATTTTCAAAACATATGCACGGATAATTTTTCAACATTGACCCTTGCATAGCCTTGTGTTTCAGATTTTCCCCTCCTTCTCTCCACTCCCTCCCCTAGATGGCAAGCAATCCAATAGATGTTATACATGTTAAAATATATGTTTAATCCAACATATTTATACAATTATCTTGCACAAGAAAAAATCAGACCAAAAAGGAAAGTAAATGAGTAAGAAAATAAAATGCAAACAACAAAAAAGTGAGAATGTTATGTTGTGATCCACATTCAATTTCCATAGTCCTCTCTCTAGGTGTAGATGGCTCTCTTTGTCACAAGATCATTGGAACTAGCATCAATCATCTCATTGTGGGAAAGAGTTAAATTCATCAGAATTGATCCTTGTATAATCTTGTTGTTTCCATATACAATGATCTCCTGGTTCTGCTCATTTCACTTAGCATCAGTTCATGTAAATTTCTCCAAGATTCTCTAAAATGATCCTCCTGATCATTTCTTGTAGAGCAATAATATTCCATTACATTCATATACCATAACTTATTCAGCCATTCTTCAACTGAGGGGCATCCACTCAATTTCGTTTCTTGCCACTATGAAAAGGGCTGCCACATTTTTGCATGTGTGGGTTCCTTTCCTTCCTTTAAGATCTCTTTTATAACTTTTTGAGCATAGTTCCAAATTGCTCTCCAGAATGGCTGGATCCATTCACAGTTCCACCAACAGTGTATTAATGTCCCAGTTTTCCCACATTCCCTCCAACATTTGTTATTATCTTTTCCTGTCATCTTAACCAATCTGAGAGGTATGTAGTGGTATCTCAGAGTTGTTTTAATTTTCATTTATCTAATCAATAGTAATTTAGAAACCTTTTCATTTGACTAGAAATGGTTTTAATTTCTTATCTGAAAACTGGTCTCAATGGGGTTCTTTCTAGTGGCAGAGAGATGTGGAAATCTCCTTTTGGTCAGAGGCTCAGGTTCTTTGTGAAAAGATTTATGAACCCTAAGAGTTTTAGGTGGCAAAAATGGAAGTTTATTGTTGGATGAGAAATCAGCTTTGTTAAGAGATTGAATTCATAGTGGCAAAGTCCTAGGAGACTGGCACTGAGAAGAGAATGTCTTCTCATCAGGAAGGGTCCTGACAGGCAGCTATACCAAGGGACAAGGCATAGTCTTGCTTTGGACATTCTTCAAAGAAATGAGTTTAAAGTTGCCCTTTAATAGGGAATCTTGAGGCTCCTTTTTCAGGTTGAAAGGAAAGCCAAAGTTCCCAGACTTAGTTCTCCAAATGAATGGAAATCACTTTTATTGAAAGCTTCTGGAATTTGGAATTTCCTAAGAAGGGTATTCATCAATGGGGTGATTTGCCTTAGAAATGGCCTAGTTGGATGACACCACTTGTCTGGGGAGATAGCTTTCCCAGGAGGGTGGGAGAATCCAAATTCTGAATCTCCCTTCTTTTACAGATCAAAGGGAACACAGTTTTAGAGTGATAATTTTACAGATTAAAGGGAACATAGTTTCACACCCCCTTCAGTCTGACTTCATTTGTGTGAAAAATGTTTTGGAATTGTGTTCAAATAGTTCCTGGGCTTGTCTTGACTCCCTTTCCCTTCTTTCAAATTTCAATGTAGATACTATCTTTTTCATGAAACCTTCCTTGATTCCTCTCTACCGAAGTTACAAGTCAAATCAGTCAAAATTTGAACTTACTATATACCAAGAAAAAAAGAACTTGCATGCTAATTGCTTACTGTGCTAATTACTGTGCTAGTAATGTTTCTGCTCTCAAAGGGATTAAGTTCTAATTAGGGAAACAAAGGAAATATGTATGTATATTCAAGATATATATATAGAATAGATGGAAGACAATCTCAGAGGGAAGACAGAAGCCTAGATGAGGAAAGACTTTTTGAAGAGAGTGACATTTAAGCTAACTTTTGGAGGAATCCAAGGGAAACTGTAGAGGTAGAGAGACAGAGGTGATCATTCCAGGCCAGTGCAAAGATATGAGGAAGACTGTGTCTTAAGAGCATCCCTGCTCAGTTTTTTCCTGGATAGCTACTTGGCATTTTTCACATTCTCCTTTGTATTATAGTGTTTCATGTACTTATTTTCCTGCTTGATTAAAATCTTCCTCTGATTGTGGCATGGATGTGCACTATGTTTTTTAAAGGTTATGCCTTGCATAAAATAAAGTAGGTGCTTGATAAAATGCTTGTTGACTTGCACTTATGGGATGCTCCCCTTTTCGCCTGTTGTTCATTTCACAGCAAGGTCCAGGAAAGAAGAACCATGGAAAAGGAATCGGGATACTTTGATTTTACAACAGTTCTATTATTTTGCTGAGTGATTTCCCCATCTCAGCATCATCATCACAATCTGTCAATTGGACTCTATAAATTCTCAGTGGATCAAAGGAAATAAGCAATGTAATAACTTTCCTCAGATAATTTCAATTTTTTAATGAAAAAAATATTCACAATGGACTCCTACAGAAATATGTCCTGATATTATTCTGAAGTCAGAAAATCATAGGATTTAGACATGGAAAAGGCCTTAGGGGTTATTTAGTGACCTGACCTCCTCATTTTACAAAAGAAAAAACTAAAGTTGAAAGGAGAATGTCTTGCCTAGATTGATCACATTAATATTAAATAATCTATATGGGATTCACAACCCAGCTCCTGAGGTGCCAAATTCAGTGTTCTTTCTAGTACATTAATTCCTTTAACTTTAGTCTTCACTGTAGGCTTCCGCAAAGCCTGTAAATAACTCATATTTCTGTAGCACTTTTAAGTTTACATAGCTTTATACATTGACTATTTCATTTGATACTCAGTCCTCTGAGATAGGTAGTGCAAAGATTGTTATTATTTCATTTTACAGATTCAGAATAAGAGATTTATAAGATAAGTAACTAGTTCAAGGTCAAACAGCTAATAAGTGGCAAAACCCAGATGTGAATTCAAGCTTTTTGTGTCCAAGGTCAAATTTCTTTCCTTTAAATATAAGCAATTCTTTTTCTTTTAAAATCCTTTCTATTCTTTTGGACAGCCATTCATTAAGCACTTACTGTGTTTGAGGAACTGTGCTGAGTGGTACTTATATACAAAAACCAAAACAAAGCATATAGTACCCACCTTGATTGAACTTGCTTCTTACCTGAGGAGATGGAACATTTCTAGAGGAAAATAAATATAAAGTAATTTAAAGAGGGAGAGAGTTATAATAACGGCAGGCTGAGGGGATAGGGATCAAGAAAGGCCTTATGGGGCAGAGGGCACCTGAATTGTATTTCTAAGGAGACTAGGGCTGTTTTTTGATAAAGGTGAAAAGCTGTTTTTCTCTCTCCCCCAAAGGACCATCAGTTAGGAATCACAAGTGAAGAGCTTTGTAAATTAAAAAAAAAAACAAACCTAGGGAAATGTGAGCTGTCATTGACAACCCCATTACCACGGCTACCATCATTACTGTTATTATCATTATGGAATTTTTAAACTTTCATCTAAGAAAAAGATGTCAGGATGTCTTAAAGCTGGTTCCTTATTACTTACTCTTTACATTCCCTGGGTTTTCAATCTGTTGTAAAATAATAGAGCTTTTTTTGAGACAAAAGCCTTTCACAAATCTGTCAGATCAGATTCACTCATGCTCATGAGAGCAACCATTATTATTGCTACAGATAACAAATGGTGAGCATTAATTAATAGTACTTTCACCATATAAACAATCTAAAAATAAGGGTCCTTTATCCTTCCCCCCCCATCCCAGTCTCTCTTTCACATATACAGATATCCCCGTTGCTATAGAGATGCTGTCTCTGTAGCTATTAGGAGCATTTATGAATCCAGAGTGTACAGATGGCCACCCTGGCTCACCTGAACAGGAGGGGTGCTGCGCTGTTGTTGCTTGCAGGGCAGGATTTGTAACCCTAGGGGATTAAGGAAATGAGGTTACATTTTACACACCTGCCCTCGTTCCAGAAACTCGACCCGTTGGCTGCCTGGGAGGAGATTAATTAACTCAGTCATCCAGAAGAGTAAGGACACATGCACAAAACAGCCCTTTTCTACCTGAGCCTGGTTGTGGAAGATTAAATGAGGTTGCAGTGATCTTCCATCACTCTCTCTCCATGGTGTTTGATTAATAATAATACCACTCAAGCCCTACAAGTAGGATGCAGGTGCCTTCCAGAAAGAAAGCAGGTCTTATCTTTCTTTGTTCCCAGCACCTCACGTGGGACCCTGTACACTATATCTTAACAGTTTCTAAAGTGTGGGAGTCCCCACAGGGGGCCTATGAGATCAAAATTATTTTTTGTAATAATACTAAAACATTGTCATTTCTAATATGGTAAATAGCAATAAATACCACACATATAAACAAAATCTTTTTGAGGAGTTATCAATAATTTTAAAGAATTTAAAGGTATCCTGAGACTCAAATAATTGAAAATCACTACTATCGAAAATATGGAAAATTTGATGATGATACTATTTACTACCTATGTCATCTTAAAAGAATCACTTGACCTCTTAGAGACTCATTTTTCTCCCTGATAAAGGAATTGGCCTGGATGATCTTAAAAGATTCTTCAGCTCTAATTCCCATGATTCTATGATACTTTGCAAAGCATCTCCCCATCTCTGCTCTCCTCTAATTCTTCCAATTCTTCCAACTACCCTAGCGGGGTAGTAGTTGTTCCTATTTCCGTTGGCAGTTGAACAACCAAAGATTCAGGAGGTGAAGGGACTTATTCATAGTCATCCTGCATCAGTTCATTTAAGTTCATCTTGTGGCTTGATCTTGGAGTTCTTTATATTCATTGCTTTTTATGGTAGGATAGTATCCTGTTACACTTAAATATTACAGTTTTACTTAGTCATTCCTTAATTGTTGGAGATTTATTTTATTTCTAATTTTTCTATTGTAAAAGGTTTATAACAGAGAAAAAGCATGAGAAAGAAAAAAAGACAACCAAAAAAGTGAAATCAGTATACTTGAATCTGCAGTCAGATTGTATAATTCTTCCTCTAGATGTGGATAGCATTTTCTGTAATGAATCTTTAGAATTAGCTTAGATCACTGTATTGAGCAAAGTCTATCAAAGTTGATCATGCACACAAATATTGCTGTTACTGTTCTAGTTCTTGTAAAATAAAAATTATAAAACTTACATAAGTGTTTTATCGAATGAGATAATGGATGTTAGACTGTTATAAAATTATATCTAACTTGCTATTTATGTGCATATATGCATTATTTAATTTGTTACTCAAATGTCCAAACTACTTTACAGAATGGTTGGACTGACTTAGAACTCTATTCATGATATTATTAGTCTACCTGTCTATATGATATGGTTATTTTAGTGACTCCAAACTTCTCCCTGAAAAAAGTTCATCTTTTAAACAACTTTTCTTTTCATGTGAGTGAATTCTAGAAGATCAGTCTTTGAAGACAAAGTTGAAAGTCATCTGAAGGAGAATATGAAGGAAGGGTTGCAGCATATAACAAATAAAGACTTTCACAAAAGAAACAAGATAAAATTTATTATCAAAAATATGTATGACAGGAGAAAAATAATGGCCTAATTGCATCACAATAGCCATAAATAACCAGTGGATTGCTCATATGTTCCCATTGGCCTCCATAAAGTATCAAGAGAACTGGATTATGGGAAGACATAGATAAGATGCATTTGGGGTGAGTGGATATGAATGGGATCAGATCTGTATGGTTAGACTCATCTGGATGAGAGCTTGGTTAGAAAGTCATTCAGTTAAACATAGTGTGATACAACTGGTGAGATCTTAGGCTCAATTAGGGAAGGCAGAGCATTGAGGATTAGAGAGAGTATTCTGTTCTGGTCAGATCACATTTGACATAGTGTTCAGTTCTGGAAGGACATTGATAAACCGGACAGTATCTCAGAAGAGAGCCACTAAAGTGGAGAAGAGTTTTGAGATCAGATCATAAAAGGATCTATTGAAGGAACTGGAATATTAAACCTAGGAGAGATTCAGTGACTTCTGTCAAGAGTTTGAAGGAAATGGCAGAAACTAGGCATGGACCCACATTTAACACCACATACTAAGATAAGATCAAAACCAAGATTTAGGCATAAAGAATGAAATAATAAATAAATTAGAGGAACATAGGATAGTTTACCTCTCAGACTTGTGGAGAAGGAAGGAATTTGTGTCCGAAGGAGAACTAGAGATCATTATCGATCACAAAATAGAACATTTTGATTACATCAAATTAAAAAATTTTTGCACAAACAAAACTAATGCAAACAAGATTAGAAGGGAAGTAACAAATTGGGAAAACATTTTTACAGTTAAAGGTTCTGATAAAGGCCTCATCTCCAAAATGTAAAGAGAATTGACTTTAATTTATAAGAAATCAAGCCATTCTCCAATTGAAAAATGGTCAAAGGATATGAACAGACAATTCTCAGATGATGAAATTAAAACTATTTCCACTCATATGAAAGAGTGTTCCAAATCACTATTGATCAGAGAAATGCAAATTAAGACAACTCTGAGATACCACTACACACCTGTCAGATTGGCTAAAATGACAGGAACAAATAACGATGAATGTTGGAGGGGATGTGGAAAAACTGGGACACTGATGCATTGTTGGTGGAGTTGTGAAAGAATCCAACCATTCTGGAGAGCAATCTGGAATTATGCCCAAAAAATTATCAAAATGTGCATACCCTTTGACCCAGCCATACTACTACTGGGCCTATATCCCAAGGAAATACTAAAGAAGGGAAAGGGACCTGTATGTGCCAAAATGTTTGTGGCAGCCCTTTTTGTAGTGGCTAGAAACTGGAAAATGAATGGATGTCCATCAATTGGAGAATGGTTGGGTAAATGATGGTATATGAATGTTATGGAATATTATTGTTCTGTAAGAAATGACCAGAAGGATGAATACAGAGAGGCTTGGAGAGAATTACATCAACTGATGCTGAGTGAAACAAGCAGAACTAGGGGATCATTATACACTTCAACAATAATACTGTATGAGGATGTATTCTGATGGAAGTGGATATCATCAACATAGAGAAGAGCTAATCCAATTCCAATTGATCAATGATAGACAGAATCAGCTACACCCAGAAAAGGAACACTGGGAAATGAGTGTAAACTGTGAGCATTTTTTTTGTTTTGTTTTTCTTCCCAGATTGTTTTTACCTTCCAAATACAATTCTTCCTTTGCAACAACAACAATAACAAAATTCGGTTCTGCATATAAATATTGTACCTAAGATATACTATAAGATATTTAATATGTATGGGAATGCCTGCCATTTAGGGGAGGGGGTGAAGGGAAGGAGGGGGAAAATTCAGAACAGAAGGGAGTACAAGGGATAATGTAAAAAATTATCTATGCATATGTACTGTCAAAAATGTTATAATTATAAAATTAATAAAAAAATAAAAATTAAATTAAACTCAAAAAAAAAAAAAAAAAGAGTTTGAAGGAAGGGCAGCTAGGTGGCTCAGTGGATAGAGCACCAGCCCTGAAGTCAGGGGGATCTAAGTTCAAATGTGACCTCAAACCCTTCCTAGCTGTGTGACTCTGAGCATTTAACCCCGATTGTCTTAGTAAAAGAAAAAAGAAGAAAAAAAAGAGTTTGAAGGATTGTCATGTGGAACAATGCACACAATCATAGCTAGGGGTTTTCATTTTTTACAAATGAGGAAACTGAGACCTGAGAGTTTCAGCGAGGTCACACAGCTAGCAAGTGACAAA
The DNA here is from genome assembly GCF_048593235.1 of Sminthopsis crassicaudata. NCBI lineage: Eukaryota > Metazoa > Chordata > Mammalia > Dasyuromorphia > Dasyuridae > Sminthopsis > Sminthopsis crassicaudata. Next base: position 65,852,681 of record NC_133617.1, on the reverse strand, counting down.
GCTGAGATTGAATCTATTCTCAATTTGCCTTCCACTGTTCCACAGAGCCTCCACATAATCTTCTTGGGTTCCAAAGGATGGAATAATGAATCATGAAAATTGATAAAATAGATTAAGGACAATTTTTCTAACAATGAGAAAGAACTATGGGAAAATAGCTATCTCCAGATACAATGGAATTCCTCAGGAAGTGGAATGGCTAGATAAAAACTTGTTGGGTGTGTTATAAAGGTGAGAGAAGCAGATAGAAAGATAGAGAAGTAGATAGATGGATAGATAGATAGGTGAATGGATAGACAGTGAATTAGATGACCAAGGAGGTTCCTTCTCATGTTGAGATTCTGAATTGTATTATAGTACAGAGAACACTGGAGTCCTCAGACCACAAGATTTATGACTGGAGTAGACCTTGGAATCATCTAATCCAGTTTTCTTATTTTACAGAGAAGGAAACTGAAGTCCAGAGAGAAGGGATGGATTTACATGGGTAGTAAGTAACAAAGGTGAGATTCAAACCCACATTTGTTGACTTCAAATCCAATGCCTTTCTCACATACTAAATTCTAACTCTTAGGGAGGAGTTGGCTTCCATCTATTTGAGCCACTTACTACTAACTAACTGTGTGATGAATTCAAGGTGTCTTTCCCTCACTGGGCCTCAGTTTCTACATCTGAAAAATGAGAGGGTTGGAATATATAGACAATAAAATTTTTTTCCGGCTCTGACAGTATGTGAGTTTCTGGCTGTCTGAATGATGGATACTAGGAAGGTAGATTGTGCCTTCAGCACAGAGAAATTCAGGCTTCCTTGATGGTCCTTCCCTTATGAATAAAAGCCCCTGAACAGTTGCCCAGCAGGGTCCTCCCTCACTTCCACCCCAGGAGTCCTACACTAGCAATTACGGTAATTAGCCCCAAGGCTGTGCAGAGAGCACTGGGGACTTTGGCTCCTGCTGACCTCCTTTCAGGAGACATCTGATTAGTTCATTCACAGTCATGTGGTCTGATCTCAGACTTGTTGCTGGGCATCCTAGGTTGCCATGGAGACTTGCTTCTCCAGCACAACCTCTTTAACAAGAGGGAAAAAATTGTTGGCTCAAAAGGGGGTTGCGAACTCAGTTATGGGGGAGGGATAGCGGATGGTAAGGGCAGACAGGCTTCTCTTCTCTTTCACTAGGCTCCCATTTATGTTCCTCAGAAATTCTTCCATCCACAGCCTTTCATTATATTGTACAAGAAGATTCCTCCTCTATCCCCATGACTTTTGGCTACTCCAGAGATCTCTCTTTCTCTCCCCTCTCTCCCACATATTCCAACCCATCCCGGTACTTCCCAGACCTCCCTGGCCACCCCAATTTCCTAACATCCTTTTCAGTGTTAACATTCATTGTTTTTGTTGTTATTGCTTGTCCTTCATTCTCAAAGAGGACCATGACATCAGGGCATTCATAGAATTAAGAAGGAAGCCTTTCCCAATCTCTTTTAATTCTTCCTTAAAACTTTCCTTGTTTACTTTCTAATTTATTCTGTCTCTAATTTGTCTGAATATTTGCTTGCCTGTTGTTTCTTTCATTAGAGTACAAGCTCCTTAAAGACCAAGACTATCTTTTACCTTTCTTTTTATCATCAGCCCTTAGCTCTGTGCCTAGTGCATAGTAGGTGATTAATAAATAATTATTAAATGAATTGCTGACTGATCTCAGAGCTAAATAGAAACAGAGACCATCTCGTCTGACCTGTAGCTAAACAAAATTCCCCTCTTCCCCCTTCCATGAAATTTTTGGAAGAAGAAAAGGAAGGAAAGTGGTCATTTAAGAATAAACTAGATTCAGAATTGGTTGGATAGATCCAATGAAATCATCAGTGGTTTGGTGTCAGCCTAAAATGTATCTAGCAGATTGTCCCAGAGATGTGTATTTGGTCCTATTATGTTTCACATGTTTTATCAATGACTTAGGAAAAGACATAAATGGCATGCTCAACAAATCTGCACACGAGCCAACACTCTGAATGATAATCAGGATCCAGAGATCATTGTTCTAAATCTAAGATAAATTTTAATAGGAATTCATGTACATGAATAGTTTAATATTTGAGGTTATAAATCGGTTTTATAAATTCAAGAAGAAGGAAATATGACTAAACAGTAGTTTGTCTATATCATATCTTGAAGTTTGAATGGATTGTAAGATCAGTATTTATCAGTGGTGTGATAAAGACTAAATAAATGAGATCTCAGATCACATGAAGAAGAGAGTGTCCAGCACTGGAGAAATGATGATCTCTGCTTTGGTCACACCATATCTAGAGCATTATTTTAAATCCTGGCCACCATGAAATTCATGAGTAACTTGGGGAGCATACAGACAAAGGCAACCAAGGAAGGCGAAAGGCTTGGCTCATGTGTGGATCATTTGAAAGAACTAGGGATATTGAGTCTAGAGTAAAAACTTGGAGGGGAACTGGCTGTCATTAAGTGACATAATGTTTGTAGGGTGTTTAGCACATGTGGTATGACATAGTAGATACTTTAGTCAATACCTATTCCCTTCTACTGTCATGAAGAAAAAGGCTTGGTTATTCTATTCCACTTAGCTCAAAAGGATACTACTAAGAAGAATTGGTGAAGATTGAAAAGAGGAAAATTTAGCTTTGATATCTGGAAAAATTTCTGCAAATTAGGGTTTAACACAAATGGGAATGGGCTGCTTTCAGAATTGATTGGTTTCCCCTCACTGAGAGTCTTTAGGCAAAAGTAAGCAGACAGGCTTCTTCAGGTCTAATTAATCAGGCTTCTGGTGTATCTTCTAAATTCAGCATCCTTTGAATCTGAGATCCTTGATATGTGATCATTCAGCCTTTGCCATAAAAAACCCAACCTCCCCCTTTTTTACTCCTATTGTCTGGTGGTTTAACATTTTTGGTCACTTTTCCTGACATTAGCCTCAATCTGTGCTTTGGCAACTTCTGCACAATGCTCCTGCATTTGCCATTTTGAGACAAGTAACCCTTTTTCCATATGGCAGTCTTTTAAAGATAATGATTTTGTCCATTCCTCGTTCCCCCCCCCCCACATCTTTTTCAGGCTAAATATCCTTAGTCCCTTCAATTGACCCTCAACCATGATCTCAAGATCTTTTAAATCTTATTTGACTTCAAGTAGAATTTCTGCAGTTTATTAATGTTCTTCTTAAAACGGGCTTCCCAGAAATGACTTACTCCCGGACAATGTTTTAAGGTCTCTTCCAGTTCTGACACTGTATTTACTAAGGTCTAAGCATTTATTAAGTGCTTATCATATGCTAAACATTGTGTTAAATACTGAGGATACATAAAAGGATAAAAGACAGCCCCTGTCCTCAAGGAATTTACAATCTAATAGGAAAAGCAACATTCAGCAAGCAAGGTCACCTCACAGGTCTGACATTGTATGTTCTTCTTTCCAGGGAATCTCTTAGCTCTGACACTTTGTATTCTAAGGGCCCTTCTATTCCTGATATTATTTGTTTTAAGGTCCCTCCTGGCTCTGCTATTCAATTACTTAAGGGCCTTCCCAGCTCTGACTATATGTTCTAAGAGTTGGCTCAGCTAAGATATTGTATGTTCTGTGTTCTGAAATTCCACCAATTTCTGACATTCTGTGCTCTGATATTTCATGTTTTAGCTTCTATTTTATGCTTCATGGATTTTAGAACATGCCGACAGTCTATGTTGTGTGTTCTAATTCTTCTCTGCCTTCTGGCATTCCTCCCACCTATTCCCTATAAGCTCTTGTTAGGATACAAGACCATGCTTCTCTTTAAAAATTTTTTTTAATTATTAAGAGACATTCTTTTTGTCACTAGATAACTTTGCTTCTCTGGCTGTTGCTACTCTATTCAGTTTGATTCTTTGTCCAGCCACAAATACGTTAATCAAGATTTAGCTCCATTAGCAGGGACCCCATTGAACTACATATGTCTATTTCTCTTCTCCAATGGAATAAAAAAAAACATTTTGCATTTTTTAACTTTTGTGACATACTCTTTGGTACTTTTGGAACTAACAGTGGTTGCAAAACTCCTGTGATTCTTTGGTCATATGCTATTAGAGTTGACATTCTCATGGCTGCTAGAAATACAAACACAATGCACTCCAAAGCACAGATATGTTCTTTAATATCCATGTGGAAACAAGTACATATATAGTCACAGATTTACAAGCAGACATATACATTTAGAGATACATCCAGATACCTAAACACTAAGACCACATCCTATATGGGTTTCCTAGCCTTAGAAGACTGCTTATATCTTTTGTCCCCCATTAGAATATAAAGTCCTTGAGGACAGGGACTATCTCACTTACATTTATTTGTATCTGCATTCAGTCTTGTTCCTGCCTCTGTCTATCTATTTACTTATCTGTGTACAAGTTGAAGTCTTGTAGCTGAATACACAAACAACTTAGTTTGTCTCTGTAAAGCCAAAACCCAGAACAATAAATGCTTAATTATTGTGTGTAGAACTAAATTGCTGCTTTTTAAGTGAGAATTGCACAAAGTTGTAAGCCTCACTCTTTCTTCCAAAATCATCAAAGTGGCAAGACAAAAGTCAAAACCGATGATAGGCTGGGATGCAGTCAGTGGATGATCTTGAAATCTTTGATGTCGGAGAAACTTTGAAGCACTCATGGTCATTTGAACAAATTGTTCTCATCCCCCCATTTCACTAAGGTAAGTCTTCACTTATTCCCCTACTTTACAGATGGGTTTGAGAGCCATCAATTACCTTTTTTTTCTGTTTTTGCTCATTTCCCCAGCTTATTACTTGGCTTTTAACTCTGTTAAAGTAGGATCTGTTTCCAAGGTGGAGGGTGCAATTTCCCAACCTTCAGGGGTTTTGTGTTGCTATTTTCAGAGATCATTCTAAAATCTGACCACAAGCACTCTTTTCTGCCCTGGAACTGTGAGGAGGGTTCCTGTTCCATAGTGACTATAAGCCATAGTGTGCTAAAACAACAAAGTCCTTCCTCAGTGCTAGTAAAGAGATCTCCTGTGAGCAGAAGTCACCTGCAGCTGCCATTACCACCACCCACTCTTGGTTTGCTGGTTTCCCAAGATCCTCTCTCCCCACTGACAAACACTTCCTGCTAACCTTCCAAGTAGTCTTTGATGTCTCTGGCCTGGGAGGTCCGGAAACTGCCAGTACTGCCATTGATTCAGAAGCCCCAAGGTCTGTTCCTGCTTTTCTGATTCCTGGCTAGGCTGGGGCTATGGCTGAGGTATGGCACAGGACTTCCTGCTGGTCTCCAACACTATTGCCACACACCTTTCCTGATGACCTTCTAAGTTATCTTCAGCTGCAAAATTGTTCTGCTCTTTTTGTGTGTTCTGACACTCTAAAATTTGTTTAGTGTCATTATTTAAAGAAATTTGGAGGGTTTTGGGGGAGAACTCAGGGAGTCTCTATCTTTACTCTGCCATCTTGACTCTGCCCTCCTATCAATTACCCTCAGTTTAATTTTGGTCTTTCTGCTGAGACAGTTTATTGAGGTGTAGTCTTTGCATATGCTACATCTTCTTGGAGTTATAGGTGAAATTTGAGTGCCAGATAAACACCTGAAAAGAGCTCAGCAAGTCCTCATACCAGAGATGCTTGTTCTCTTTGAACATCCAGTATGCTCAGACTCATTTGAACCAGAGGGTAACATGAAAACAGAATTAGGTCATTGCTTGAAATAAACCTCAAAATATGAACTCTCAAGAATACTGTAGATAAAATTTGAAGCTTCCAGTGGATAATAGAAATACTCTTAAGCACACAAAAAAGTTCAAATACCAAGAGGGTCTAGTCAGGATCACACAAGATTTGGTATTTACCTTACAAAAGAGGGAAGAACTTGGAATATAATGTCCACAAGGCAAAAAATATATAGGCTTATGATCAAGAATAGCTTAGCAAAACTATAGGGGGAAAATGAACCTTGAATAAAATAAGAGTTCTAAGCACTCCTAAACAACAACAAAGTTGTGATGAAATTTTGAAATAAGCCACTAAGGCTTCACTTCACTTCACTTAGTGAAAAATTTTTTATTGACAAAAGAGAGGAAACTGAGTCAATTTGTAAGAATAAGATACATTCCCCAACTGATAGTCAAATGATATGAATAAACAGTTTTCAAAGAAAGAGATCCAGCTACTAATTGCTATATGAAAGAAACATATTGTAAATTACTAATTAGAGGAATACAAATGAAAACAACTCTGGTGTTCCATCTCACACCTATCAGATTGACAAAGATGAAAAAAAAGGAGAAAGGCAAATGATGGAGGGGCTGCAGGAAAGTGTGTGTCTGTGTGTATGAATAAACATATAGAAAAAATATTTAAAACAGCTTTTTGTAGAAATAAAAAATTGGAAAGCAAGGACGCTCATCAGGTAAGAAGTGGTTGAATAAAGTATAGAATATCAATGTAATGAAATATTATTGTTCTATAAAAATTAGGAAATACAGTTTTAGAGTCTTTAAAGAAAGACATAACTGATACAGACTAAAGTAAGAAAAACCAGAAAAATAATGTATACAATAATAATATTGTAAAGACAATCAATTTTGAAAGCCTGAAGAACTCTGATCAATTTAGTGACCAACCATGACTATGACAGACTGCTAATAAAGCATGCAACGCACCTTTTTTTTAATTCAATAGTTTTTTTTTATAGTTTTTATTTACAAGATATATGCATGGGTAATTTTTCAGCATTGACAATTGCAAAACCTTTTGTTCCAATTTTTCCCCTCCCTCTACCACCACTTCCCCCAGATGGCAGGTTGACCTATACATGTTAATATGTTAAAGTATAAATTAAATTCAATATATGTATACATGTCCAAACAGTTGTTTTGCTGTACAAAAAGAATCATACTTTGAAACAGTATACAATTAGCCTGTGAAGGAAAAAAAAATACAGGCAGACAAAAATAGAGGGATTGGGAATTCTATGTAGCGGTTCATAGTCATCTCCCAAAGTTCTTTCGCTGGGTAGCTGGTTCAGTTCATTACTGCTCTATTGGAACTGATTTGTTTCATCTCATTGTTGAAGAGGGCCACATCTGTCAGAATTGATCATCATACAGTATTGTTGTTGAAGTATATAATGATCTCCTGGTCCTGCTTATTTCACTCAGCATCAGTTCATGTAAGTCTCTTCAGGCCCTTCTGAAATCATCCTGCTGGTCATTTCTTACAGAACAATAATATTCCATAACATTCATATACCACAATTTATTCAGCCATTCTCCAATTGATGGGCATCCACTCAGTTTCCAGTTTCTGGCCACTACAAAGAGGGCTGCCACAAACATTCTTGCACATAGAGGTCCCTTTCCCTTCTTTAAGATCTCTTTGGGATATAAGCCCAGTACACTGCTGGATCAAAGGGTATGCATAGTTTGATAACTTTTTGAGCAGCAATGCACATCTTAACAGAAAGGTAATAGATCCAAGATACAGAACGAGACATGTATTTTTGGATATGACAGTGATTTTGCTTGACTGTGTATTTGTTACAAGGGTTTTGTTTTTCTTTATTAAAGGGAGGGAATAGAAGGGGAGGTATGGAGTAATGGACAGTATGTAAATGCTGATTAATTGAAAAATAAAAGTTAAAAATGCATGAAGCTTGCTTTTCTTTATAAATAAAATTCATGATGCCTGCAAATCTAATGCTGTCACACAAATATAACCCTTGTTCTGAGCTCTTGGAAACCATAAATTCAAAGAAACACAATTATATTTTCAAATTAAACTCAGTTGTGACTTTCTGAGGAAAATAACTCTTGCTGCAAAAAGTTCAGGGAAATGAATTTTAGTTATGAAAGTCAATTTACACCTTTTTATAGAGAAACTCAATCTTTCAATAAATTGGTACTATAACCTAATAAGTTACATAACTCATTTCCCCCCAAAGTACTCTTTCCCATCTCAAATGTAAAAATCTCTTCATTATGACACAGACATGGTACTGATACCTAAACCAGGTAGATTGAAAACTGAGAAAGAAAACTATAGACCAATCTCCTTAATGAATATTGATGCTAAAATCTTAAATAAGATATTAGCAAAAAGACTTCAGAAAATCATCCCCAGGATAATATACTATGATCAAGTAGAATTTATACCAGGAATGCAGGGCTGGTTTAATATTAGGAAAACTATTAGTATAATTGACCATATTAATAATCAAATTAATAAAAACCATATGATCATCTCAATAGATGCAGAAAAAGCATTTGATAAAATCCAACATCCATTCCTACTAAACACGCTTGAGAGTATAGGAATAAATAGACTATTCCTTAAAATAATAACGAGCATATATTTAAAACCTTCAGTAAACATCATATGTAATGGTGATAAACTAGAACCTTTCCCAGTAAGATCAGGAGTGAAACAAGGTTGTCCACTATCACCATTACTATTCAATATAGTACTAGAAACGCTAGCCTCGGCAATAAGAGCCAAGAAAGAGATTCAAGGAATTAGAGTAGGAAATGAAGAAATCAAACTATCACTCTTTGCAGATGACATGATGGTATACTTAGAGAACCCCAAAGACTCTGCTAAAAAGCTATTAGAAATAATTCAAAATTTTAGCAAAGTTGCAGGATACAAAATAAATCCACATAAATCCTCAGCATTTTTATACATTACCAACACAATCCAACAGCAAGAGATACAAAGAGAAATTCCATTCAAAATAACGGTCAATAGTATAAAATATTTGGGAATATATCTATCAAAGGAAAGTCAGGAATTATATGAGCAAAATTAAGAAACACTTGCCACAAAAATAAAGTCAGATTTAAATAATTGGAAAGACATTTAGTGCTCTTGGATAGGTCGAGCGAATATAAATAAGATGACAATACTACCTAAACTAATCTATTTATTTAGTGCTATACCAATCAGACTCCCAAGAAACTATTTTAATGATCTAGAAAAAATAACAACAGAATTCATATGGAACAACAAAAGGTCAAGAATTTCCAGGGAAGTAATGAAAAAAAAATTAAATGAAGGTGGTCTAGCTGTACCTGATCTAGAACTATATTATAAAGCAACAGTCACCAAAACCATTTGGTATTGGCTAAGAAATAGACTAGTTGATCAGTGGCATAGGTTAGGTTCAAAGGGCAAGATAGTGAATAAAAATAGCAATCTAGTGTTTGACAAACCCAAAGATCCCAACTTTTGGGATAAGAATTCATTATTTGACAAAAACTGCTGGGAAAACTGGAAATTAGTATGGCAGAAACTAGGCATGGACCCACATTTAACACCACATACTAAGATAAGATCAAAATGGGTCCAAAATTTAGGCATAAAGAACGAAATCATAAATAAATTGGAGGAACATGGGATGGTTTACCTCTCAGACTTGTGGAGGAGGAAGGAGTTTGTGTCCAAGGGAGAACTAGAGACCATTATTGATCACAAAATAGAACATTTTGATTACACCAAATTAAAAAGTTTCTGCACAAACAAAACTAATGCAAACAAGATTAGAAGGGAAGTTAACAAATTGGGAAAACATTTTTACAGTTAAAGGTTCTGATAAAGGCCTCATCTCCAAAATGTAAAGAGAATTGACTTTAATTTATAAGAAATCAAGCCATTCTCCAATTGAAAAATGGTCAAAGGATATGAACAGACAATTCTCAGATGATGAAATTAAAACTATTTCCACTCATATGAAAGAGTGTTCCAAATCACTATTGATCAGAGAAATGCAAATTAAGACAACTCTGAGATATCATTACACACCTGTCAGATTGGCTAAGATGACAGGAACAAATAACGATGAATGTTGGAGGGGATGTGGGAAAACTGGGACATTGATGCATTGTTGGTGGAGTTGTGAAAGAATCCAACCATTCTGGAGAGCAATCTGGAATTATGCCCAAAAAGTTATCAAAATGTGCATACCCTTTGACCCAGCCATACTACTACTGGGCCTATATCCCAAGGAAATACTAAAGAAGGGAAAGGGACCTGTATGTGCCAAAATGTTTGTGGCAGCCCTTTTTGTAGTGGCTAGAAACTGGAAAATGAATGGATGTCCATCAATTGGAGAATGGTTGGGTAAATGATGGTATATGAATGTTATGGAATATTATTGTTCTGTAAGAAATGACCAGAAGGATGAATACAGAGAGGCATGGAGAGACTTACATCAACTGATGCTGAGTGAAACGAGCAGAACTAGGGGATCATTATACACTTCAACAATGATACTGTATGAGGATGTATTCTGATGGAAGTGGATATCTTCAACATAGAGAAGAGCTAATCCAATTCCAATTGATCAATGATGGACAGAATCAGCTACACCCAGAGAAGGAACACTGGGAAATGAGTGTAAACTGAGCATATTTTTTGTTTTATTTTGTTGTTGTTTTTTTCCCCCCAGATTATTTTTACCTTCCGAGTACAATCCTTCCTTTGCAACAACAACAACAAAATTCGGTTCTGCATATAAATATTGTACCTAAGATATACTATAAGATATTTAATATGTATGGGAATGCCTGCCATTTAGGGGAGGGGGTGAATGGAAGGAGGGGAAAAATTTGGAACAGAAGGGAGTACAAGGGATAATGTTGTAAAAAAATTACTATGCATATGTACGTCAAGGAAAATATTATAATTATAAAAATTAATTAAAAAATGCTGAAAAAAATAAAAATAAAAATCTCTTCAGTACTAATATGCTCAGTCTGTTTTGTTTTCAACATCTCTGCAGCTTTTTACTTTGTTGACCAATAACTTAGAAAGATCAATATCCCAGAAGCCAGGAGAGATGAGTGCTCAGAGGGAGAGGCTGGTCAAAAGCAGAAAACTTAGGGGGCATTAGCTATCTCTAGCAGCTTGGTGATGCAGTGGCTAGAATTCCAGCCCTAGAGTCAGGAAGACATCTCATATTCAAATCCTGTCTCAGACACCAGCTGTGTGACCTTGGGTAAGTTATTTAAGCCTGTTTGCCTCAGTTTCCTTATCTGTCACCAGCATGTGTGTGTATATGTGTGTGTGTGTGTGTGTGTGTATGTGAATCCATACTATACATACTGCTATTTATCAGTTCTTTCTCAGGATGCAGATAGCATCTTTCTTCATAGGTCCTTTATATTTAATTTGGCTATTTGCAATAGTGAAAATGACTAAAACAATATTGCTATTATTGCATACAACGTCCTCTTGCTTCTGTTTGTTTAGCTCTTCATTATTTCATTCAAGTCTTTTTTTTTTTTTTTTTTTTTTTTTTTTGAGGCAATTGGGGGTAAATGATTTGCCAAGAGTCACACAGCTAGGAAGTGTTAAGTGTCTGAGACTGGATTTGAACTCAGGTTCTCTTGAATTCAGAGCCAGAATTCTATCCACTATACCATGTAGCTGCCTCCATGTTTTTCTAAAACTATTGAGCTTATCAATTCTTATGGCACAGTATTCCAATATGATTACATACAATGACTTGTTCAACTATCCCCCAATTTATAAACATCTCTGCAATTTCCACTTCTTTGCCATCACAAAGAGAGCTGCTGTAAATAGTTTAGAACATATAGATTCTTTTCTTTTTTTCCTACTCATCATTGGAAACAAACCTAATAGTGGTATTCCTAGGTTGAAGAGTATAGACAGCTTTATAATTCTGGGGGTTATAATTCCAAATTAGTCTTCAGTATAGTTAAACCAGTTCACAGTTCCACCAACAATGAATTAGTGTTCCAATTTTTCCACATTCCTCCACATTTGTCACTTTCCACTTCAATCATTTTAGTCAGAGTGATTGGTATAAAATTGATGTAAATTTCTCAAGGTTATTTTAATTTTAATTTATCTAACCAATGATTTAGAGCATTTTTAAAAATATGATTATGGTAGCTTTAATTTTATCTTCAGAAAACTGTCTCTTCATATCCTTTTACTATCAATTGGGAAAATATTCAGACCTAAACATGCTACACATTTAATTCAATATATTAGACAGATGATTAGATAGATGAAATAAGATAGATGGTAGAGATAAGGCATTTATCAAAGATTGTGACAGGTGCTGTTTTAAACTCTAGGATACAAGTGCAAACAAACAAGATGGTCAGTGCCCTTGAGAAAATTCTGTTCTAACAGGGGAAGACAACCCATAAAAGCTAGAAGGAAGATTGTGTGTGGAGGGACTGGGGAGGGGGGAAAGGCCACAGAGTGAATTCAGCAGTTCATTTGATAGTGAATGTAGCATGGCAGGGTCCCTTTCTGAAATGTCAGCCAGGCAGTCACAGAAATATTGTATGACAATCAACTGTGAGTTCAACTCAGCAATATAATCCAAGAGAGTTCCTAAGGATTTTTGATAAAAATACTATCTACTTCCAGAGAAAGAACTGGTAGTCTGAATGCAGATTGAAACAAACAAATTTTTACTTACATTATTATTTGGGAAGTTTTCTTTTTTGATCTGATTTTTTTTTTGCAACATGGCTAATATAAATGGTTTGCATGGCTGTACACGTATAATCTATATCAAATTGCTCACCTTCTGAATGATAGACAAAGGGAAGGAGAGAATTTGTAACTCAAAATTCTAAAAAATTTTTTAAAAAATTTTATATGTAATTGAGAAAAATAAAATATATATAAGGTAAATAATATGTAATATAATATGGCTAAATAAAACAAAAAATTTTTGGGAAAAAAAAGTCAACTTGGGCAAGTTACTCAGAAGAACAGGGATTTAGGGCAGATGATAGACTCTAGAGGCTATATATATATATATATGCATATATATGTATATATATATGCATATGTATATATACATATATATGTATATGCATATATATGTATACATATATATACACATATACATACACATATATATACATATATGTATACATATATATACACATATACATACACATATATATATATATATATATATATATATATATATATATATATATATATATATAAAACACTATCCCTTGCTTCCTTTGTGTACCAAATTGCTAGGCACTGGGAAATACACAGTTTACAAAGTTTAACTAAACCTAACCTTGAAGGACTTTAGTATCTAGAAGGATATCTGTCTGTCTTTTCATCATCCTGGTTGCTCCAATGGACTCAATTTGGTCGGTTATTGTTCATCTTAAAAAGTCTCTAGAACTATTGTGAGGTCCCTTCCAGTTTTGATAGCTTTCATTCTCTAGACTAAGATTATTTCTGGCATTTTATGTTCAATGTTCCAGTTCTGATTTTTTTGTGTTATGTTTTAAGGTCTCTTCTAGCACTGACATTATATGATTCTACAACAGGATAGGAGAGGCGAGGGTGTGGGAACTGAAAATTAATTTTCCCTTTTTCCCAAAGCTGGCCAGGCTTGTTTTTCTAAGGAGGCCCCTTATTCAGGTATCATGTTACCTAGGCTGCTCAGGGGCCAAGGCTGGTGGGGCAGCCTGAATCACAGGAGGTTAATTGTCCAGTTTGAGCCAGATAATCCCCTGTACTATCTCTGCACACCTTTTAGATGCTTCAGCTTAAACCCTGCTAAAGCCCATCTTGATGGAGCTCACAAAAGACAGCTGGCCTTGCTCATACAAAACAACACTTGTGTGTGTGTGTGTGTGTGTGTGTGTGTGTGTGTGTGTGTGTGTGTGAAAGAGAGACAGAGACTGAGAAAGAAAGAAGAGAGACATACATGTGCAGAAACAGAGACAGAGGGAGGGAGAGAGACAGAGACAGAGAGCACTCCAGAATTCCGTGTTCTATCTGTTCCATTCCATTATAATACTAGCTAACATTTATATATTACATTTGGGTTTGCTGAACATTTTACAAAAAATATCTCACTTGATCCTTATAACAACCCTGATTTTTCAAATGAGAGAACTGAGGCAGACAGTAATTTGTTAGTGTCTGAGGCTGGATTTGAAAAATTTCCAGGAGATTCAATGTTCTACCCACTGAGCCATCTAACTTCCTATATCCACATATCATTAGAGAATTCAGGCCATTGTAGTTATGTTTATGCTGCACTAGAAAATCTAGTCCTCTATTGTGGTAGTATCTTTTCCATAGACACTCCTGTAACTTTTGACTAAAAGTACTTAGACATGAACGCTCACAATCATCAAAAATTATTTTTTTGTTTTGACTAAATTTTCATGTTTTTTCTTTTTAAATTTTAGGCTTTCATGTATAGTTTGAGTTTTTTAATTTAATTTTATTTTAAAAATTTTCAAATTTATTTTGTTTTAAAATTTGTATGAATATCTTTTGTTTTTAATAAAAACTTTTATCTCTCAATCTACATTCAACCCCCACTTACCCTCAATCAGAAAACCATCCCTTATAACAAAGAGAACAAGCAGTTAAAATGAAACTCACTTAACATATAACCAAATCCAAAATTATATGTAACAGTATACTCTCATCATCCCTCTCTCTGTCAAGAGGGGAAAGAGATACATTCTCCTATCTTTTCTTTAGGGCCAAGCTTGTTCATGATAATTATGTAGCTTTGTTTCCATTCTCCCCTCCCCCTATTTCATAGTAACAGTAATTGTATATATTGTTTTCCTGGTGCTGCTTATTAACTTCACATCAGTTTGTATCCATCTTCCCATGCTTCTTTGCATTCTTCATATTTGTTATTTCTTATGATGTCTATTTTATATGTTATCTTCATAAGAGTGAGAAATGAAAAAGTATTTAGAGATCATCTAGTCCCATGCTCTTATTTTAGGGATACAACATAATTTAGTGCAGCTTCTTAAACTTTTTCCACAAGCAATACCTTTTCTTTTTCTTTTCAGAGTAAATCTATGTATATATGTACATATATTTCCAATAATAGCTTTTTATTTTTCAAAATACATGCAAAGACAGTTTTCAATATTCATGCTTGCAAAATCTTGTGTTCCAAATTTTTCTTCCTTCTTCCCTCCCCTAGACAGCAAGTAATCCAAAATGGGTTAAACATGCAGCAACCCCTTTTCGGCTGAGAAATTTTTATGTGACCCAGGATAAAAATGTATATAAAATAGGTATACAAATCAAAACTGATAATAAATCATGAAAAATTTATTTTAAAACAAATTTTTGGTATACATAATTTTACCATTTATTAAAGACAAAAGTAAATTTGCATACTAATGAAATAGATATGCTTATTTATTTTTACATAAAGAATTAGATTTTGGTCAAATATTTGATACCTTTTACTGTGGCCAAAGTTTATGTGACCTCCACATTCAGTTATAAATTGTAAGCCACAGTTTAAGAAGCTTTGGTTTAATGACTAGAGCATTGGAGCTGGAATCAGAAAGACTTGGATTCAAATGCAGCCTTAGACACCCATTAGTTGAGAGAACTGGAATAGATTCCTCATCTGTGTGGATGTGTGTGAGCATAAGCAAGCATGATGTATGTATGTGTATTTATCTTTGGATGGAGATAGCCCAATATCCTGAAGCTAAGGGTTTTGGGAAGAGCAGTCCCCTCCCCCACCAGTCTGCCAATCCTGTTTTGGCCCAGATCCCATAGCCATCATTCAGAGAAGCAGGAACTGGTTTGTCATCCCCATCAACTGCCAATTATGTGTGGAGTGTCAGAACTAGTTTGGCTGCTAGCAGAGCATTGTGAGGGAGAACCAGGAGGTAGCGTATGCTAGTCAAGTTAAACTACCACCACCACTTGCTCTTATAAACACCATTAGAGATGGTCCAAGTCCAAACCCAAGAGCTCTAGAAAGAGAAGCATTTTCCAGATCACCAGTCCTCCTTAAAAGGAGAAGGGAACCACCTTCCTTGTCACCATCAATAACAGTGACTGACCAAGTGCCACCAACAGGTTTAGCACAGGAACCCCAGGAGTCGCAGCATTCCCAAGACCACTAGCTCTCCTTCTAACCCAGCTCTCATAATTATCATTCTTGGAAACAATTCCTATAGAGATATAGTCTAGCAACTGCTTCTGTGGATTTTATATCAACTGAAGAGCAAGAAGGGAAAAATTATTACCACTAAAGTCTTGACATTGCCAAATAATTTAATATCAGAAATTAATAAGATTTTATAAGTGGAAACAACATTAATATGCCAGTCAATAAATAAAAACACTTACTATGTGCCATGCATTATGGTAAACACTGGGGATATAAAGAAAGGTAAAAGATTTAGTCTTGTTCTCAGGGAACTCACATCTAATGAGAGATATGTAAAATGACTACGTAC
Source organism: Sminthopsis crassicaudata (assembly GCF_048593235.1). Taxonomy (NCBI): domain Eukaryota; kingdom Metazoa; phylum Chordata; class Mammalia; order Dasyuromorphia; family Dasyuridae; genus Sminthopsis; species Sminthopsis crassicaudata. The sequence continues at coordinate 65,836,411 of NC_133617.1, read as the reverse complement.
GTTACAAATGAGCTATGTAGGAAACAAATTAGAAATAATCACAGATGGAAGACATTAGAACTAAGGGAGATCAGAAAATATTTTCTGTAGAAGGTGGGATATTAGCTGGGACCTGAAGGAAGCCAGGAAAGCCAATAAGCAGAGAGGAAGAAAGAGAGAATTCTGGTCCTAGGATATAATCATTGAAAATTCCTAGAGTTAGGAGATGGAGTGTCTTGTTCAAAGAACAATAAGAAAACCACTGTTACTGGATCATATATGTTGGGGTGGTGATGGTGTAAAGTGTAAGAGGAAAGAATAAGGAGGGGCAAGTTGTGAATCCTACACAAAGGTTCTTACGTTTATCCATACATCCATATATACATATATATATGCATACACATGTATGTGTATATATTATATATATGAATATGGTATGTATTTGTATATCATAGAATCCTTTGCCAGTCTGGTGAAGACTATGAACCACTTCTCAAAAACAGAACACCAAAGAGTGGATTTTACATTTAACACTGAAGATGATAGAGACAAATGGAATTGATTGAGTCAGGGATAACATAGTCAGACCTACACTTTAGGATGATTGCTTTGGTGTCTGAGTGGAAGAAGAATGGGGCAGTGGGAAGGGGCATGGGTGCAGAACTTGGGGCAGCTAGTCCAAGCAGCAAACTTATTACAATTGACTAGGTGTGAGGTTTTGAATCAGAGAGATAGAAGTGTCAGATGACAGAAGGGGGCTTGGATGAGAAATATTATTAAAGTAAAATCAACAAGCTTTGGCACAGATTGGATATAGGGGTGAGATAAGAGAGTGAAGAATCAAAGATGATCCCTGGGTTGTGAGCATAGGGCACTGGGGATAATAGTGGTTCTCTTGACAGTGACAAGGAAGTTTAGAAGTTGGGAGTGTTTTGGAGAAACATGAGTTTAATTTTGGACATCTTGGATTTGAGATGACTAAAGTACATCCGGTTCAAGGTGTTCAGTTGGTAGTTATATATGTGAGACTAGAGATTAGTATAGTGTCAGCACTGGGCAAGTAAATCTGGGAATCATTAGCACAGAGATGAAAATTGAATCCATAGGAGCTGATGAGATCACCAAGAGCAAGGGTTCTCAAACTGCAGCCTGCTGGGGTTATGGCAAATGGGCTGAGGGGCAGAGACAGTGTGAGCTTTTGTTTTTACTATAGTCCAGCCCTCCAACAGTCTGAGGAACAGAAAATAGGCCCCCTATTTAAAAAGTTTGAGGACCACTGACCAAGAGCATTTTCATTAGCTCTGCTATACCCTAAAAAATGGTTTCTTTCCATATAAATTGAAGCTAAAACTTATGCATTCTATATATGTTATTTCCCTCATTTGAATCTTAGTTCCTTGTGAACAAAGACTGTCTCACTCTCTATCCCCTGTAGTTAGTACAGTGCTTTGTACATAATAAAAGGCAGCTAGGGCATGCAGTGAATAGAGTACAAGGCTGGGGTCAGGAGGATATAAGTTCAAATCTGGCCTCAGATACTTATTAGATATAAGATTGTAGGAGAAGGGGAGAAAGAAGGAGAGAGGGAAAGAGAGAGAGGGAGAGGGAGAGAAGGAGAAATGGAAAGGGGGACAGGGGAAGAGAAAGGGACAGAAAGAGGGGGGAGAGGGGAAGAGAGAGGAAGAGAGAAAGGAGAGAGGGAGAGATGGGAAGAGAGAGGGATAAAGAGGAAGAGAGAGAGGAGAAAAGAAAGCGGAAGAAAAGAAGGGAGGGAGGAGAAAAGGGGGGAGGAGAGAGACAGACTGACAGAGTCAAAGAGATTCAGAGAAAGAGAGATAAAGACAGAGACAGAGAGACAGAGACAGGCAGAGGGTCAGAGACAGGGAAAGGAAGGGAGGGGGAAGAGGGAAAGAGGGAGAGAGAAAGAAAGGCATAGAGAGATAGAGAAAGGGAGAGAAAGGGATGAGGGGAAAGCAAGGAAGAGGAAAGGAAGAGGGAGAAAGATGGACAGACACAGGCAGACACAGGTACAGAGAGGCAGAGAAAATCACAGGGAGAGACAGAGACAAACAGAATCAAACAGATTTAGAGAAAGACAATAAAGAGACAAACAGAGACAGAAGAGTAAAGAAAGAATGGAAAGAAAAAAATAAGAGAAGAGAGAAAGAGACAGCAGGAACCAAGGGAGGGAGAAAGGAGAGAGAATAAAGGAAGGAAAAGAGGGGAAAGCAAGCAGGCAAAATGGAGTAGTTTTAAAATTTAATTCAATGCAACAAGTATTTATTAAATCTACAAGTATATATTAAACCATAGAGGGGAAAAACATGGAAACTGACAATTGAGGGAGATGGATACTCGTCAGAGGAACCTCACCCCCTGTAGTCCGTTAGGGCAAGGGGAGTTGGTTTTTTTTCCCTTAATATCCTTTCCCTGTGTTTTCTCTCCTTTAGACTCCTAGAATAGATTCCAGAAAAGATAGGAAGGGATTTCCCCTCTATGCATTGTTTAAATACCTACTCTGAGAAAGACCCTGTACTGGTTGGTGCTGGGGCTATGAAGATGAATACAATACAGATCCTATTCTGAAAGAGCTTGCTCTTGAGTGGGAAGGTGGCAAAGAAACTGAATGCAACAGAGCAAGGAGTTAGGGTTTCTTGTGTGTCAGTAGATGTTTATGAGTTGCCTATCTAAGAAAACTCATCATCTGATTATCAAACCTTAGGTGATGAGGTTCATTTGTACTTAAGTTAAGCTGATATGGAAACACAGCAACACAGTCCAGTGAGCACATTGGGGTGTGAACCCATTGACAAGATGCCACTTCATCTTGCCTGGTGACTCCTTATCTATTGACATAGCCCTTTGTGCTGACATTGGTTCAAATTTTCAGCTTCAGAGTTGTAACACTAAAGTTCCAATAGTTGACTCCTTACCAATCTGTTTGAATTGTCCCTTGGTCTTGGACTTTAATAGAGTATCCAGTTGGACATAAGCTTGTTGTCTTTTTTCTTAGAAAGAATCCATTCTACCTGTTCCCCTTGTGATTTCATGGTGGGGGAGGGGAGAGGGACGCATGGATGCTCAGGTCCTTTGTTCTGATCTCTCGAGATCTGTACATTGCTTCTATTTCTTTACTCTGGCCCAGAAATTACAGGCTAATCCCTCTTTCTCAGGACAATTCTTCAAATACTTGAGTTGACAGAGTTTTCACGTCCCTTTTATGTCATCTATTCTCCAGGCTAAACATACCAGATTCCTTAAATTAATTCTTCCAGACTATAACCTGCATCATAATCATAATCTCCTTAGTCCTAGTTATCACTTCCTTATTCTAGCCTAAGATTAGATTTTTTTTTGACTGCCAGATCACACTACTGACTCATACTGTGTTTTTTTAGTCCCATTAAAACTCCAGATTTTTACTGATTAGCTACTGGATAGCTACATTTGCCCACATGGTACTTTTTAAAACCCAACTTTAAGACTTTATATTTATCCCTAATAAATTTCATTTTATTAGATTTAACCCAATGTTGTAGTATATAAAGTTTTAAAAATTTTGATAGTAATTCAATATTTTAGTTGTCCTTCCTAGTATTGTGTCATTTTCAGATTTGATAAGATTTTTTCAAGACATGAACAAATGTCTAACAAAGTAGCATAGCTCCAAAGAGAGACTCCTGGGGTCCTCCACAAAAGACCTACTGTTGAAATGTGTAGGTCCAGTCTCTAGTCACATAGTTCTAGAACTTTGTTTGCAAGGATAGAATGAAACACTGCCAAAAGCTCAAGAGGCAGATACCCAGTAAGTTGCTAGGTCTGATCTTGAGATCCTTTGAGAACTTCTAGAGCTTTCACTTTATTGGCTTTCTCCTCATTGACCAAAAAAAGTCACTGTTGGTTTGAAGGGAAGGGGATTGTTCATATAGAAGCTCCAAATCATGTTTTCCTCCCATGACAGTTCTAAATCATAGTCTAGGGATAGAGTAACAGTTGTGTAGGGCCTTGTAGGAGAAAGGGATTCACTGATCATGTCATAACATTGCCCTGTCAGCAACCCCAAATTCATTTCCCTCCTGAGGGGAATTGAGCACTTAGAATTGTGCTCATTGGTGGACTCTAGGACCCCATGGAAAAGTGAGAAAACCCTGGAGAGAACTGGGTTGATAGTTTATAGATTATTATGATTCCCTTCATATGTTTTTTATATTTATTTATAATTTCCAAGTCCTTTGTTTCAACTGTATTTTCTGTGAGGTGAAATAAAGATTGGCCTCTTGGTTACCTTGGTTACTTTGGCTGTAGAGGAGTGAGGGACATTGGAAATTTAGACAAACTATGCATGGAAACGATATTTGGAGATTTTCTGAAGTAAAGACAATAATGAACCAAAGAGACAATTTGCTTTTGGGATAATTCCTATGATCAAATCCTGTGAGATGAACCCAGAGGCTTGGAGGTTGGTTATGAGTTAAACAATGAGTTTTATGAGTTATAAAATAGTGGCATGCTGGTAAATGAAGAATAACTTCCTGGGTGGGGGGAGATGTGGGCAGGCCACACTTTTAAATTTAATATGCATTTTCTCCATCTTCTTAAGTCTAAACAGTCAACAGAACAATAAACCCAATCCCAATTTTTAGAATTTCCCAGTTTCTGAGGTATAAATGCTCACAATGAAAATTTAACATTCTGCTCCAGCAATAAATTGTTGTATTTATTTTTTTCTTGGCATATATTGTTTTCTCATAATAGAATGGAAGTCCTTTGAGGGCAGGGACTATTTTTGTTTTTCTTTTTGTACCTACAAGCCTTACTACAGTAATTGGTACATAGTAAGTGCTTCATAAATATTTGTTGAGTATAATTGAATTAAATTGGATGATCCAGAGGTACCTCTATCATATAGAGAGGCATTGGGGAACAGAGGGAAAAATATATTCATAAATACCATCGCTTCAATAGAAAGGGGGTTAATTTATAGTCATATGAAAATGCTCTAAATTAATACTGATCAGAGAAATGCAAATTAAGACAACTCTGAGGTACCACTACACACCTGTCAGATTGGCTAAGATGACAGGAAAAGATAATGATGAATATTGGGGGAGATGTGGGAAAACTGGGACACTAATACATTGTTGGTGGAGTTGTGAAATGATCCAACCATTCTGGAGAGAGATTTGGAACTATGCCCAAAGGGCTATCAAATTGTGCATACTCTTTGATCCAGAAGAGTCTCTATTGGGTTTGCATACCAAAAAGATAATAAAAAAGGGAAAAGAACCCACTTGTGCAAAAATGTTTGTAGCAGCCCTTTTTGTAGTGTCAAGAAACTGGAAACTGAGTGGATGCCCATCAGTTAGAGAATGGCTGAATAAGTTATAGTGTATGAATGTTATGGAATATTATTGTTCTATAAGAAATGATCAGCAGGGTGGAGTTGTGAAAGAATCCAGCCATTCTGGAGAGCAATCTGGAATTATGCCCAAAAAGTTATCAAACTGTGCATACCCTTTGACCCAGCAGCGCTACTACTGGGATTATATCCCAAAGAAATACTAAAGAGCGGAAAGAGACATATATGTGCCAAAATGTTTGTGGCAGCTCTTTTTGTTGTAGCTAGAAACTGGAAGATGAATGGATGTCCATCAGTTGGAGAATGGTTGGGTAAATTGTGGTATATGAAGGTTATGGAATATTATTGCTCGGTAAGAAATGACCAGCAGGAGGAATATAGAGAGGCCTGGAGAGACTTAAATCAACTGATGCTGAGTGAAATGAGCAGAACCAGAAGATCACTGTACACTTCAACAACAATACTGTATGGGGATGTATTCTGATGGAAGTGGAAATCTTCAACATAAAGAAGATCCAACTCACTTCCAGTTGATCAATGATGGACAGGGGTAGCTGCACCCAGAGAAGAAACACTGGGAAGTGAATGTAAATTGTTAGCACTAATATCTGTCTGCCCAGGTTGCATGTACCTTCGGATTCTAATGTTTATTGTGCAACAAGAAAATGATATTCGCACACATGTATTGTACCTAGACTATATTGTAACACATGTAAAATGTATGGTATTGCCTGTCGTCGGGGGGAGGGAATAGAGGGAGGGGGGGTAATTTGGAAAAATGAATACAAGGAATAATATTATAAAATATATATATATATATATAAAAAAAAAAAAAGAAATGATCAGCAGGATGATTTCAGCGAGGCCTGGAGAGACTTACATGAACTGAGGCTAAGTAAAGTGAGTACAACCAGGAGATCATTGTACATAGCAACAGCAAGCTTATATAATGATCAGTTCTGACAGACATGGCTCTTTTCAATAGCCAAGTGAGTCAGGCATTTCCAATGGACTTGTAATGGAGAGAGCCATCTGCACCCAGAGAGAGAACTGTAGGGCTGAGTGTAGATCACAACATAGTCTTTTTACCTTTTTATTGTTGTTTGCTTGCATTTTTTCCTCATTTTTCCCCCTTTTTGATCTAATTTTTCTTGGGAAGCATGATAACTGTGGAAATATGTATAGAAGAATTGCATATATTTAACATATTGGATTACTTGCCGTTTGGGGAGGGGGTGGGGAGAAGGGAAGGAAAAAAATTTGGAACACAAGTTTTTGAGAGGTGAATATTGAAAATTATCTATGTGTACGTTTTGAAAATTAAACAGCTTTAATGAAATAATTTAAAATAGAAGGGAAGTTACACATGTATTGAGAAAATTTCAGGAGATATATTTGTTCCTTCTCCTCTGATGAAAACTGCACTCAAATCTCTTCATCCTTAAAAATTCTCAGTAGACTCTCCATCCCCATAAGCTACTGTTCTCTATTTCTCTTCTCTTCTCTGCCAAATTCTTTACAAAAGCTGTCCATAGTCATTATTTTCACTTCCTCTCCCCTCAATTTCCCTTGAAAACCTTCCATAAACTTATTTCTAACCTTATCACTCCATGAAAACTCTCCTTTCCAGAGTCGCCTTTTCTTTCAGAAAATGGCTTTTTCCCAGACATTTTCCTCTTTGCTTTCAGCTCTATTTATATGAAGAATAGTTTTGTCAAGAAAAGGAGAAAAGATTGCTTGATGCTTGATGCAATCTGCTTCTGCTCCTCTGATTCTCTCCCATTTCCTCCACTCAACCCCACCCCTAAGTTATTTCTATTTCTTTCTTTCCTTTAAACAACTCTTCTTACAGATCCACCCTCCCAGGTTATAGTGTGCTTGTGACTGATTCCTCCCCATATCTACCCTTTTTCTTATTCCCCTTTCTCCCATTTGCTCATTTCCTTCCAATAATTCTATATCTAGTGAGTCCATTGATCTCTTAATTACCAAATGATCTTTCCTCCCATATTCATTTGTCTTAACCTCTGCATTGTCACTCACTCTAGAGAAAGCAGAGGCTTTCTGGGTTTTGATGACATAAGTTTAGCAAATTGGTTTTTCTATTTATTTAACTGTTCATTCTCAGTCTTCTTTGCTGAATTGTTGTCCACAGGAAATCCCCTAGCTGTGAATATGTACCCCAAAGAGTCTATCCTGGGCCTTCTTTCTTTATACTGTCTAAGGGAGAGAGGAAACTGATTAAGCTCCTGCTTTGTGTTAAGCATTTTACATTATCTCATTTGATCTTCACAATAGATGCTTATTTTTCTTCCCATTTTGCAAATAAAAAAACTGAGGTAAACAGAGCTTGTGATTTGCCCAGGATCACATAACCAATAAGTATTTGAGGATGAATTTGAACTCAGATCTTCCTGAGTTCAAGGCTCCAGGCCTAGTGCTCTATCTATTGGGTCACCTAATTGCTTCATCAGCTTATATAGATTTAATTATCTTCTCTATGTGGATGACTTTCAAGTTTAAATTTCTAGCCCTAGTTCTGACCTCCAGGTTCATATGACCAAACTGCCAAATGGACATTCCATACTGTAGATATCTTATATTTAGTATATCTGAAACCAAACACATATTTTTCCCCAAACCCACTGGAATTTCTCATTTTCTTGGAGACTGGGCTCAAGTATCATTTTCCTTGTGAGACCTTTCCTACTCCTTTATTAGAATTGTTTCATTCTTTTAATTATACTCTCAGTGCTTAGCTTAGTGTTTGGTACATAGTTAGTTTCTAATAAATATTTTTTAATTCTCCCAGTTGCTAGTACTTCCCCTCCAAAATTATCTTGTACCCTTTTTTAAAATTAATTAACCAACAATCATTTATTAAGTCTTTAGTATGTACCAGGCACTTTGGTAAACATTAGGAATACAAAAACAAAAGTGAAACAGTCCCTTACCTCAAGGACCTTACATGAGCATATGTATAATATGTAATAGCAAGATTGTGCAATGATCAACTATGACAGACTCAGTTCTTCTTAGTGGTTTAGTGATCCAAGGCAATTCCAATAAACTTTGGATGGAAAATGCTATCCACATCCCAAGAGAGCTATGGAGACTGGATGTAAATCAACACATGCTATGTTCACTTTTTTCCCCTTTTTCTTCTGTGGTTTTTTTCCTTTTATTCTGATTTTTCTCTCCCAATGTGATTCATAAGGAAATATGTAAAAAATGAATGTACATGTATAACTAAAAAATATAAATATGGAAATATGTTTAAAAGAATTCTACATTTATAATCTGTATCAGATTGCTTCTGTCTTGGGGAGGGAGGACTTTAGGAAGGGAGGGAGGAAAAATTTGGAACACAAAACCTTACAGAAATGAATGTTGAAAATTATTTTTATATGTATTTGTAAAAATAAAATACTATTTAAAAATGTACAAGTATTCTATAACTGCTTACTGTCCATTTACTTTGTGATAAATAAAGGACTTTTGGCTGGCTTCTGAACTTTATGAGTAGATCTACAAAAAGCACTTACTGACCAATCTCTGTTCTTGGCTCTGTTTAAATGAAGACAAGGAGCGGGAGAAGCCCTGAACCTTTATCCTCTATTTCAAGCTATACTATTTGGCTCCTGAATGTATAACTCTACTCTTTTCTCTGTCTCTGTTATATCCGTCTTTCCTGCCTTTATGTGGAGACCTATTGGAAATAGAATTCATTTATTTACAATCTTGTGAGTTTTGAAAGTCTAACAGAACCAGTGAATTGATCTGGCAACTGAGATGTGATATCCTTTTGTCATATTCAGATATGACTTTGGTGGGGCAAATGCTTTGTAGCAGCTACTTTAAGTCTGAATTCACTATCTCTAGGGACAGAAGTGGTTGAAAAGAGACTTGATCTCCTGAACTTTCAAAGCTCATAAAGTCATGGCCATTTCTCATCTTCTTCACCTAAAATAGAAAAGAACAAATGGAAGGAGGCAAAGAACAGAGACCAATATTCATGGGCCATTTGTTGGTTTTCTGTGGGGAGAGTCTGAGGCCTCTCCCCTTACAAAATTGTCTCAATAAAACACAGCCAAGAAGTTACACAGCTGATCAAAAAGCCTCCCTTCTACCAATTAGTAAACTAGAATCAATTACAAAAAATCTACTCGTACTCAGGTCTGTTGTTTGTCTTGAAGACAACCATGACATCAGGGAGACGATGCCATGACATGCAAATGACTTGGATTGAAGTGAGGAAGGGCTGTGCAAAAGCCCTAGCTTCATTTTTTCCTCTGGTGCCATATGGGTTCAGTGGCAAGATGTAGATTAGGATGCCTGGAGATGGTCCTGCATGCAGTGAGAAACCTAGGCCTTTTTAAACTAAGGTCTTTAACAAGTCTCAGTTTGACTGTGGCAATGCCCAAAAAGCGATTAAGGCTGGGTGCTCAAGTCTACTTGAAAATTGCATCAACAAAGTCCAGTGCACATTCTCATAAGAATTGGGCTCAAAGTTGAGTCCCTTATTTTATTTGTATACAGAAATGCTAATTTTATTTAGTGTTTGTTAAGTTCAGAATAAAAAAATAATTTAAAAAGAAAGCTATGATCAGGATTACACAGGACCTGGCAATTGCAACATTAAGGGACTGGAGGTGATGAAACATGATATTCCAGAAGGCAAAGGAGTTAAGACTATACTTAAGGATCTCCTATCCAACAAAATTAAGCATAATACTTCAAAGGAAAAAATTGTCATTCAATGAAATAGAAAGAGTTCAAGCTTTTATAAGGTGATGATCAGAAGGAAATTAAAAATTTTACAACCAATATCATGACCCAAGAGAAGCATTCAATAGAGGTAAACTTTTACATTTGTCTACAAAAAAGTGATACTTTTAATTCTTAATGATTGTAACATGAAGAGTATAATTAGAAGGAATACACATAGAGAGTATGGGCATAAAGTGAATTTGAGACAATGTCATAAAAAAAAACACCTAAAGATGAGAAAGAGGAGTGCACTGGGTGCAGAAGGAAGGGAAAGGTTGAATGGACCTATTACACTGGAGGGGAGGAGGGAAGCATTGGTTGTGAGCATCACTTGAATATAACTCTCATCTGTATTAAGAGAATAATATACACAATCAGTTGAATATAGAAATCTATCTTACCAAACAGGGAAGTGGAAGGGGAAGGAGATTAAGTAAAGTGGGAGGGGGAGACTGATAGAAGGGAGGGAAGCTCATAAGGGGTAGTAGACAGAAGCAAAATATTGATGAGGAGGGAAAGGGTGAAAGGAGAAAGAGGACAAACAGGAAGAAGAATAGGATGGAGGGAAATACATAGATAGTAATCAAAACCATTAATGTAAGTGGAATGAACTCTCCCATAAAAACACAGATAGAAGAGTAAACCAAAAAATGAAATCCTACAATATGTTGTTTACAAACTGAGAGAAACACACAGAGAAAAGGGGCTAGAGCAGAATCTATTATACTTCAAATGAAATTTAAACAAAAAAGCAGGGGTAGCAATCCTAATTTCAAACAAAGCAAAAGCGAAAATAGACCAAATTAAAAGAGATTAGGAAGGAAACTGCATCTTGCTAAAACATAACATAGATAATGAAGCAATATCAATTCTAAACAAATGTATACCAAGTGATATAGCATCCAGATTCTTTTTTTTAAATTGAAAAGCTTTTTATTTTTTATTTTTAAAAATTAATTTTATAATTATAATTTTTTGACAGTACATATGCATGAGTAATTTTTTTATAACATTATCCCTTGTATTCATTTTTCCTGATTTTCCCCTCCCTCCCTCTACTCCCTCCCCTAGATGACAGGCAATCCCATACATTTTACATGTGTTACAGTATAACCTAGATACAATATATGTGTGTAAATCCAATTTTCTTGTTGCACGTTAAATATTAGATTCCGAAAGTATAAGTAACCTGGGTAGATAGATAGTAGTGCTAATATTTTACATTCACTTCCAAGTGTTCCTTCTCTGGGTGTAGTTGTTTCTGTCCATCATTGATCAGCTGGAAGTGAGTTGGATCTTCTTTATGTTGAAGATATCCACTTCCATCACAATACATCCTCATACAGTATTGTTGTTGAAGTGTATAGTGATCTTCTGGTTCTGCTCATTTCACTCAGCAGCAGTTCATGCAAGTCTCTCCAAGCCTTTCTGAACTCATCCTGCTGGTGATTTCTTACAGAGCAATAATATTCCATAACCTTCATACACCATAATTTACCCAACCATTCTCCAATTGATGGACATCCATTCATTTTCCAGTGCACTACGAAAAGAGCTGCCACAAACATTTTGGCACATACAGGTCCCTTTCCACTCTTTAGTATTTCTTTGGGATATAAGCCCAGTAGTAGCACTGCTGGATCAAAGGGTATGGACAGTTTGAGCATCCAGATTCTTAATGGAGAAGTTAAGTGAGTTATAAATCACCAAATGACATAGAGAACACAAACAAAATCAGTACAACCAAGATTAGAAGGAAAGCAGAAAATTGGGGAACAATCTTTAAACTAGTGTCTCTGACAAAGGCCTCATTACTCAAATAGAGAACTGAATTAAATTTATAAGAATATAAATCATTCCCCAATTAATTAATAAATGGTCAAAGGATATGAACAGGCAGATTTCAAAAGAAGAAATCAAAGTTCTCTATAGACATATAAAGAAGTGCTCTAAATAACTTTTGATTAGAGAAATGCAAATATAAAACAACTCTGAGGTACTACCTCACCCCTACCAGATTGGCTAATACAACAAAAAAAGAAAATGAAAAATATTGCAGAGGATGTGGGGAAATTGGGACACTAATGCATTGTTAATGTAGCTGTGAACTGATCAACCATTCTAGGGAGCAATTTGAAACTATTCACAAAGGTCAATCACACTGTATAGCTTTTGACTCGATACTACTAAAAAAGGGAGAACAACCAACATGTACAAAAATATTTATAGCAGCTTTTTTGTGGGGGCAAAATATTAGAAATTGAAGAATGGCTATTAAGCTGAGCAAGCTGTGGTGTGTGAATGTAGTGGAATATTATTGTGCAGCAAGAAATGATGAATAGGAAGATTTCAGAAAAACCTGGAAAGACTTGTATTGATGCAAAATGAAGTAAATAGAACCAGGAAAACATTGTAATAGTATCAGCCACATGTGTGATGATGGACTATGATTGGCTTGGCTCTTCTAGCAGCCAACAACAATTCAAGATAAGTACAAAGGATTCACACACACACAAAAAAAGCAAAAATAAAAACACTATCTATAACCAGTAAAAGAACTGATGGACTCATACTGAAGATCGAAAAATATATATATATTTTTTTTTTTCACTTAATCATTCTTGTGTTTTTTTCCTTTTGATCTATTTCTTCTTTCAAAACTATGACTAATATTGAAGTGTTTTTTGTACATGATAGTACATGTACAAACTATATCAAACTGCCTATCATCTGTCCAAGATGGGGAAGGAGGGAGAAAGGGAGGGAGAAAATTTGGAATTCAGAATCTTATAAAAAAGCATGTTAAAGTTTTTCTTAACATATAACTGAAGGGAAAAAATTCTATTTTGAGAAAATTAAAATAATTTAAAAAGTCTCCTCAAATTTAAAAATATTAATATGTCTTGATTGTGAATCATGGAAAACCACACTCTCCAAACAACCAAAATTTCAGTTCACCCAATGAACAATAGAGAATGGCATATTTGAATGAAAGTTCCTTAAAGACAGAGATCTTTTTTTCATTTTTTTGGCCTTTGTATTGTATAAATATCAGTTACTTAGTAAATGTTTGTTGAATTTAATTGATAGCTTTAGTTAGCTAGTAGAATAATATAAGGATTTCTAGTATATAAAATATTCCTAAGGTTAGGTATCATTGGAAAAGGAGTTTATGTAGTAAAAGTGAGAGATAATAATATCTGGACAGTCTGTATGATCACACATAATGCTGAGACCTAAAGGAAGAGCCTCTCTTCCACCCATTGGAGAATTTGGGGGAGGGTGTGGATTAGAGTTCCATTGGATGAGAAGATAAGAATGTGAGTTTAGATTCTTTTAGAGAGGTATGTGTTTAACAAGGGTAGTTCATACATGGAACTGAGATGAACTTCTCTGGTCATTTCCTGGGATTTGGGGATGATATCTTAAGCTATCATAAGCCACGGTAGGAAACTGTGTCAGAGGTTTAATCATTGAGCTAAGAAGAAGCATCCACTCAGTAGACTTTAAAAAGAGAGACAGCTTCCGTTGATTTCTTTTTCTTCTCTCTTGAATATGTTTTGGAGATTTATCTCTCTTTGTTTCTCTCTATCATTGTCTCTCTGTCTCTCTGTCTCTCTCGCATTCTCTCTCATTCCCTCTATCTTTCTGTCTCTGTCTCTGTCTTCCTCTGTCTCTGTCTCTGTCTCCTCTCCATGTGTGTCTCTCCCTCTATTTCTGTCTCCATCTCATGTCTCTCTGTCTCCCTGACTCTATTTCTATCTCTCTATTTCTATCATCTCACTTGTGTGACCTTGAACCAGTCTCATCCTCCCTAGATATCATTGTTCTCAATATAATAGCCAATAATGATAAAGCACTTTGTAGTTTATATATTTTTGTCTTATCTGAATCAGTACAGCAAGTACTATTATCCTCCTTTACAGATAAGGAAGTTGAGTCTCAGTGAGGTTAAATGCTTTCTCTAAGGTCACATGGCTAACATTTGTGCCAGCAGCATTTCCATTCTTGGGAGTTTCTCATGTCACTTGACAGAATTCTAGCCCACAACATCTCCCTTATCTTTCCCCCTCCCCCAACTCTTTTTCTGTAATCAGATTATGCTCAGAGATCCTCTTCTTTTTTGTCATGGATTCTAGGATAGAGAGGCCACTTGTCCAAGATTGCACAGATGAAGTGCCCTAATTGGACCTCTCTAAGTCTGGTTTTCTCTCCTATCATATTATACTGCCTCTCTTCTAATCGTCTATATAGATAGACTGCTGCAGGCTCCTCATTGGATTCTTGGTTTGTATCCCTCCCCTTCCCAGGCTGTCTTCCACATAGCTATCAAAATATCTTCCTAAAACATAAGTCTGACCATGTCATTTCCCTGATCAAGAAGCATTCAAAGTTCATTTTGGCTTCTAGAATAAAATACATGCTCCCCAGCGTGGCATTTAAAGGCCTTCATACTATAGCTGTAGCCTCCCAGGCTTATTTCACACATACAACCCTTCATCCACTTTCAGGGTCAAACTGACTCTCTTGCTGTTTTCTGATTTCAGCATGCCATCTGTTGTAGCCCTGTGTTTACAAAGACTGGCTTCCATGCCTGGAACACATTCCTTCCGCCCTTCCATTTAGAAATCTCTTTCAAGGTTCAATTCATGTTCCATTTCCTAAGAAAGTCTTTCCTGATCCTGTTGATTGATAATGCTTTTTCTCTCTTCCTCAAATTATCAAATATATTATTTATGGATCTATTCCTCATGTGCTTTGATAGATAGCAGACAGTTCTCTCCTTAGCACTTCCACCATTTATATTCACATTGTATCCCTGGCTTCCCAGTAAAATGTAAACTCCTTGAAGGCAGAGAATATTTGTCACTTTGCCTTGTTCTCTCAGTGCCTGACAATGTCATGTACTTAGTAAGTATTTAGAAAATGCTCCTTGAATTGGATTCCATGTCACAATGTCATTTCAGATTCAATAGATACAAAATCCCAATCATCTTGTCAGTCTTCTCTACCCAATTTACTCAATTCCATTCTTAGCACTACTTCTCTCCTAGGCAATTAGGATCAACTTTCAGTATACTCCCTCCCTTCTGTTATTTGTCCCATTTCCAAATCTTCCCAAGTCTCAATCCTTCAAAATAGTACATCAGTTCTTTTCTTTCCATTCCCACTGCATTCACTTTAATTCAGTCACTACTGGATTACAATACCAGCTTCCTACATGATCTTTCTATGCTTCAATCTGCTTTGCATATGATCACTAGATTAATTTTTCTGAAACACTGCTATGATTGTTTCCTGTCCCCATTTAAGCAAGCAAACAAACAAACAAAAAACCCTCTATGACAAGCTATCTAATGCCTAATGAATCAATTTCAAACCCTTCAGTCTGGCATTCAAAAAACCCTGCCCAATCAGGCTTCCTATGCATGACCCTTTTAGTCTTATTATACACTTCTGAAAATGAAAATATTTTGCTCTTTATCCTCTTCCTCTTCTCTTGCTCCAGCTCTTTTGTTTTATTTTTAAAATAACATTATTTTTATGGGTTTTTTTTGTTTTCAACATTTACTTTTATAAGATTTTGATTTCCAATTTTTTCTCCCTTTCCCCTCACTTCTCCCCAAGACAGCAGTAAATCTGATATATGTTACACATGTACAATCATATTAAACATATTTCCACATTAGTCATGTTGTGAAAGAAGAAATAGAACAAAAGGAAAAAACCACCAGAAAGAAAAAGAAAAAAGTAAAAATAGTAAATTTTGATCTGTATTCAGACCCCATAATTCTTTCTTTGCATATGGATAGCATTTTCCATTGTGAATCTTTTGGACTTATCTCAGATCATTGAATTGCTAAGAAGAGCTAAGTCTATCAAAGTTGATCATCTGCACAATATTGCTGTTCCTGTGTGCAGTATTTTCCTACTTCTGCTCACTTCACTCAGTATCAGTTCATACAAGCCTTTCCAGGTTTTTCTGAAATTTTATTTTTTTAAATTTTTTATTTTTTTTTCAGGTTTATTGACCTACTGATCAATTTTATTTCTGGACCTTCAGTTACCTTTTCTTTCTTTCTTTTTTTTTTTTCTTTTTTTCTTTACCAGATATTTGCATGGATAATTTTACAACATTGACAGTTGCCAAACCTTTTGTTCCAATCTCGCCCCTCCCTCTCCGCCCCCGAGATGGCAGGTCGACCAATACATGTTAAACATGTTAGAGTATAAATTAAATACCATATATGTATACATAACCAAACAGTTGTTTTGCTGAACAAAAAGAATAGGACTTTGAAATAGTGTACAATTAGCCTGTGAAGGAAATCCAAAATGCAGGCGGACAAAATTAGAGGGATTGGGAATTCCATGTGGTGGTTCATAGTCATCTCCCAGAGTTCTTTCTCTGGGATTCAATTCATTACTGCTCTACTGGAACTGATTTGGTTCATCTCATTGTTGAAGAAGGCCACGTCCATCAGAATTGATCATCATATAGTATTGTTGTTGAAGTATACAACGATCTCCTGGTCCTGCTCATTTCGCTCAGCATCAGTTCATGTAAGTTTCTCCAGGCTTTTCTGAAATCATCTTGCTGGTCATTTCTTACAGAACAATAGTATTCCATACTATTCATATACCACAATTTATTCAGCCAATCTCCAATTGATGGGCATCCAAAGAGGGCTGCCACAAACATTCTTGCACATGCAGGGCCCTTTCCCTCCTTTAAGATCTCTTTGGGATACAAATCCAGTAGCAATACTGCTGGATCAAAGGGTATGCACAGTTTGATAACTTTTTGAACATAGTTCCAAATTGCTCTCCAGAATGGCTGGATGTATTCACAGTTCTACCAACAATTTATCAGTGTCCCTGTTTTCCCACATCCCCTCCAACATTCTGCATTCAGAATGCAAAATTTTCTGAAATTTACCTGCTCATCATTGCTTATAGAACAATAGTATTCCATCACATTCATATACCACAATTTGTTTAGTTCCAATTGGTGGACAACCCCTCAATTTCCAATTCTTTACCACTAAAAAGAACAGCTCTTTTCAATCCTATTCCTTTACTAGAGTTTTCTCCTGGCCTTCTAAATCTTCCTCACTCTTCTCTCTAGCCTTTGGTTATAAGATCTAGCTCAAGTACCCTCATGTTTCATGGTGCCTTTCAAAACTGGTATATAGCTTCAGAGTCCCTGTTGGATTTAGTATCAGTTTACAAAATATGTTTTCCAGTTTTCATGATCCCTGTTTGTTTTCATCTCCTGAGTATTTAATATGAATTTGTAATCAATGTTATTGAGTTCAGGGTGTAAATCATTTTTAGTTCAGTTTTCTCTGCTTTGTGTCATTACATAAAAACTTTATATTCTTCATATCCCCCATGTACTTTGACAGATAGCAGACAGTCCTCTCCTCAGCACTTCCACCATTTATATTCATCCTTTCTTGTGCTGATATCAAAGTATTGTAGTGGTTAATGGAGAGGATGTGGAGGAAGGGAGACTTAAGTTCAGAGCCTACTCCAGATGTTGTATGACCCTGGGAAAAAAATCACTTAATTTCTCTTATCCTCAGTTTTCTCATCTGAGGATCATTTTAAGGCTAAAATAAGAAAACATATATAAAATATTTTGCAAACTTTAAAGCACTATATATATGCTGGCTATTATTAATTTCTATTAACATACAAAAGTTTTTTCAGCTATTTCTCAATGGTTATGGTCCTGTTTTGTTTTATCTTTACAAGAATATGGGGGAGATCTATATTTCCCTTCAATCATAGAACTGCAAATCCAAAGATGAAAGAAACCTGAGAGTCTATCTAATCCAACCACCTAATTTTACAGTGAGGAAATGGGCAAAGGTAAATGACTTGTACAAGGTCAAACAGATAATGAGTAGCAGCAACACTATTTGAAGCCAGCTCTTCCTGAGCCCAAATCCAGTGTTTTTTTTTTGTTTGTTTTTTTGTTTTTTGTTTTTTGGGTTTTTTTTTTAACCATACTAAGTTTTGTTGTGAATTTGTTTTTCAGAGTCTGACTCTTCATGGCATCAATAGGGTTTTTCTTGGCAATGATAATGGAGGGATTTGTGGTTCATTCTCCAGATCATTTTACAGATGAGGAAACTGAGGCAAACAGGATTAAGTGATTTGATAGATAATATGTGTTTGAAGTTGGATTTGAACTCATGAAGAGGAGTGTTTCTGACTTCTGACTGTGCAACCTATGATATCTCTCAAGTAAATGGCAAGAAATTGGCTGAAACACACAGAGGTCAGTAACCCAGGGTCACAAAGCTGGTTTGGTGTCTAAAGTAAGTTTTGAACACTCAAGCTCAGCACCCTAACCACTAAACCATGATGCTTCTATTTTGTTTTGGATGGTAAGCTCTGGTAAGTTTTGGGAGGGATAAGCTCTAAGAACTAGAAAAAATTTAGATTCTCATTGTTGTGGGCAAATTTCAGGGAACAGATCCTAAGTAGACAAAAAGAGTCACCTGGATACAATATTTATAGATTGTCTCTATCTCTTAAGACCTCCCCAGCTTTTGGACAAAGGAAGTCTGCTCTGCAAAGAGTCTGGATCAAGACTTGGGCTCTGGTCCTGGCCCCAGAGATTTGTTTTTCTTTGATCACCAGCAGAGACTGCAACTCATTCAGTACTTCTATGTAATTCATACTTATTTTTCCCTAAATCTTCCAGAGAGGATCTGAGCTTCCATTTCTAGCCTTGCCATTAACAAATCTAGATGGTGTCGGCTAAGTCCCAGTTTTCTCACCAGCAAAATGAAGGGATTGATGGTCTGACAGGTATCTTTCAGTCCTAAAACATATGGTGGCAGCTCATCATGAAGACTTAGTGTATCTTACTAAAAGAGTGAGTACTCCCCTATTACTCTATTTACAGGTTACTAATCACATAATAATAATATCTAGCCTTTATATGATGATTTAAGTATTGCAAAGCAATTTACATAAAGTTATTTCTCATTTAATCTTCACAACAACTATGGGAAGTATCTACTGTGTCCTTTTTACAACTGAGGAAACAGGAGGACAGAAATTCATTTGTCCAGAATCACATAGATAGTAAGTGACTGAGACTGAATTTGAACTCAGGTTTTCCAGCATCCAACCTTCTAGCACCTAGTTATCCCTTTGCTTCTTTTAGAATATTCATAGAATTTCTCTGCCTCATCTAGCATATTGTGATAAGTTCTGGGCATCATGATTATTAACCTTTTTAATAGCTTTTTATTGATAGTACATATGCATGGGTAATTTTTATAACATTATCCCTTGCACTCACTTTTTTCCTTCCCTCCCTTTACCCCCTCCCCTAGATGGCAAGCAGTCTCATACATGTTAAATATGTAATAGTATATCCTAGATACAATATATGTGTGCAGAGCCATATAGCTCTCTTATAGTACAAGAAAAATTGGATTCAGAAGGTAAAATTAACCTGGGAAGAAAAACAAAAATGCAAGTAGTCCACATTCATTTCCCAGTGTTCCTTTTCTGGGTGTAGCTGGTTCTGTCCATCATTGATCAATTGGAACTGGATTAGATCTTCTCTATGTTGAAGATATCCACGTCCATCAGAATACATCCTCATATAGTATCATTGTTGAAGTGTATAATGATCTCCTAGTTCTGCTTGTTTCACTCAGCATCAGTTGATGTAAGTTTCTCCAAGCCTCTCTGCATTCCTCCTGCTGGTCATTTCTTACAGAACAATAATATTCCATAACATTCATATGCCACAATTTACCCAACCATTCTCCAATTGATAGGTATCCATTCATTTTCCAGTTTCTACTGGGCATCATGATTAAAGAAACATATTGATGATTGATGATCTGTTCAGGGGAGGATAAGCTGGATAATGGAAGTATACGAATTCATGACATATGAGAAGTAGCTAAAGTGCCTGAGCATCTTTAGTCTGGAGAAGAGAAGAATAAGGGGAGACATGATAGCCATCTTCAAGTATCTGAAAGGCTGTGCTGTGGAGAAGGGATTTGATTTGTTCTTCTGGCCCCAGAACATGGAACCAAGAGGAATAAGTGAACTTGCAAAGGAGAAAATTCAAGCTGAGTGTTTGAAAAACTTCCTAACAATTAAAGTTCTTCAGAGACAATGGGCTCTATCTCTTTGGATGTCTTTGAGCATAAGTTGATATGTCTGATTCGATATAGTGGGAGTTAGACTACATGGCCATTGAAGTACCTTCCAATTCTCAAATTTTGTGATTCTATGACTCTATGTAAGATGAAGATAGCAACACAAAGTATGAAAATATTTTCATGGTTATCTTCTTTCAAATATTTATAATGAGTCCTAGAATATGAGATAACTAAGTGGGTCATGAAAGGATATTTCTTATTGCCTTTTACCATACATTAAAAGAAATTCTGCCCTCTTTTTTCTTTTTTTGATTCTACAAAGAGAAGTCATCTGTTATATTTCTATTTAGCTCTGGCTTCCTTTTGTCTTCTAGTCTTATTTTTGGCAAGAATGTAAAAATTATCACAAGTAACAAAAATAGCATTTATATAGCATTTTAACATTTACCACATGCTTTACAAATGTTTAACTTGATTCTTGGTATTAGTACTATTATTAATCCTGTTTTAGGAACTTGAAACACATAGAGATTTTAGGAACTTGAAACACATAGAGGTTCAAGTGATTTGCTCTGGGTCACATAGTAAATTTTTGAGGCTGGATTAGAATTCAGGTCTTTTTGAAATCAGATCCTATTCTAATTTTTTTTTACATAAAAATAGCTTATTTTTCAAAATACATGTAAAGATAGTTTTCAACATTCACTTTTGCAAAACCTTCTGTTCCAAATTTTTCTTCCTTCCTTCCCCCTACCCTTCTCCCCTAGACAGCAAGTAATCCAATATAGGTTAAATATGCACAATTCTTCTAAACATATTTCCACATTTATCATGCTACACAAGAAAAATCAAACCAAATCAAAAAGGAAAAAAGTAAGAAAGAAAAAAAAGCAAGCAAACAACAACAAAAGATGACAATGCTAAGTTGTGATCCATAGTCCTCTCTGGAAGCAGATGGCTCTCTCCATCACAAGTCTATTGGAATTGGCTTGAATTACCTCATTGTTTAAAAGAGCTGAGGCTATCACAGTTGATCATCATATATAATCTTCTTCTTGTTGTGTACAATGGTCTCTTGGTTCTACTTACTTCACTTAACATCAGTTCATGTAAGTCTCTGCAGGTCTTTCTGAAATCGGTCTATTGATAGTTTCTTATCCAATATATTCATATACCATAACTTATTTGGCCTTTCATAACTGAAGGGCATCCACTCAGTTTCCAGTTCTTTGCCACTACTAGTTCTAGTTAACTGTACTACCTATCTACCACCAAGCTACCTAGCTAGCATGGTACAGTACAAATAGGCTAGATTTGAAGACAGAGGCAATACTTGGGCAAGTCATACTATGTCTCTGGGTTGACTCTGTTTCCCCATATATAAAATGGAAAAGGTTGGACTAGATGGCTGAGTACAATACCTGAATTCAAATCCTGATTCCGTTATATTTTGCCAGTCTGTGAGAGACCTCTTTTTGCCAGAGGCAACTTTCTAAGTATCAGAGGAGCTACTAATCTGCATTGGTAAAAAGCGTTTCATCACTGGGAGTACTCTAAGTGAAATCACAGGCCTGATACAAGATAATTAAATATTCTTGTTATATGGTCACTGTTTTTGAACAAGAACCTTACATTTAATGCTAAGAGTTAAGGTAATGAGATATCATTTATAAAGTGCTTTGTTAACCTTAAAGTGCTAGTTAAAAATTAGCTTTTGTTTGTTATTGTTGTTCATCCTTCATTCTTGAAGAGGACCATGACATCCCAAGAGTGATGTATTGATTTGTGCATAAAATGGTCTGAACTTTGTGGGATTCTTATTACTCTCTGATTTCTTTGTCACAACTCTGCCTCTATGGAAGCAACTTAGGCTCCTTGGAGTTGGAGGGCCATTTATAATTTTTTTTCCTATTTCATGGGTTGCTATATGGGCACATAATTTCATTGCTAAGTGAAAATACTCCCAGTAGGGTAGATAACTTCTCCTATCTTCCTCTCCTCCAATGTGAGGAGCTTCTCTAAAGATCCATTGTGTCCCCATAAGACTTTGAGACCAGAGAGATTCTGCTGTGTCAGGAGACTATTCAAGCACAAAACAGAAGTGAGGCCTTTTAGTAAAAGGTTTCAGAAAAAGCACAGGGGAAATTAAGAAGGAAAAAATAAAAAAGGAAATGAAAGGAAACAATCATGCAAGTTAGATATTTCCCTTCTCCCATTTTCCCTCTCCCGCTGTAAACATCCTCCCTGATGTCTTTTCCATGTTATGGCAGTGATCCCATCCATCCCTCTGTGGGGAGGTTTCACCCTTCACTATTACCAAGATATAGATTTTAGCCTTAATGAAGCAGTGATGAATATCGTTCAGAGTAGTATCATCCACACTTGCTGAGGTCTAAGTTGGGACCAATCCAAAAACTCCTACCCAGACCTTGGAGATGTCAACATTTTCAGCAAAGTGGTTACCAATACCCAGAGACTCAGGAGTCCTCTTATAAGATATAATAATAGGACACACAAACAGTGGGATATAATAACTTTTGTGTTCAATTGATGGGCAATTATGACTTCCCATCGCTATTCCTGCTTGTAGAACTGAGACAGTAAGGCAGCAAAGAGAATTTGGGAAAATGAGTTACTCAAATCTCGGTATGGCTGAAAGTGAGGGAAACAGCTTGTTTTATGAATGTGCTCCTGTTTTTAGTGGGAGATTGTGCTTGTCATTAAATTTTATTTTTTTCATTCACCCAAAATCTACTTTCTCTCCTACCTCTCTAGAGACTCCATTGGGAATGGAAGAAAAACAAACATTTTACAAATGTGTAGTGAAGTTTTAAAAAAAAAAAATCCTCATCCGCTATGCCTAAAAGAAAACTCAAAACATTTACATTTTTTCTCTCTATATATGTATGTCTCATTCTATATCCTAGGTCTTTCACCTCAGGAATATGTTTTGTCATTAGTCTTCTGGAATCATGGTTAATCATTATGCTGTATTGGATTACTTGCCATGTAGGGGAGGGAGTAGGGGGAAGGGAAGGAAAAATTTTGGAATGCAGGGATTTGCAAGGTTGAATGTTGAAAATTATCTATACATATGTTTTGAAAATAAACAGCTTTAATAAAAAAGATAATTTCTTAGAAAAAATCATTATGCTGTCTACACTTCCTAAGTCTTTCAAATTTATTTGTCTTCATAATACTGTATTTTTGTATAAATTGTTTTCCTGGTTCTGCTCATTTCATTCTGCATCAGTTCATACAAGTCTTTCCAGGTTTTTCTGAGACCATTCTCTTCATCATTTCTTAGAGCCTTATGATGCTCTATAGCATTTATTGTTAAGATATTCCCTAACTGATGGGTACTCCAGCAGATTCCAGTTCTTCGCCATCTTAAAAAGAACTATGTTTTTGGTATTTCCTTAATTTGTTTTTTTTAGGATTAATCCCTCCCTCTAATCCCTTCCTTCCTTTTACCAATTTGGATGAGAGTAAAGTTCAACTATTACTTTCTCCCTTCATTCTTTCCTTCTTGGTTGTATGCACTTCTACTTGTACCTTCCAATTATGTGAGATAATTTTTACTAATCTCCCCCCTCCTTTTCTATCCCTTTTTAATGTCATCAATCTAATTAGACTTCTTCTATGATCCCTGATAATTATAAGGTTGAAAGACCAGATTTCAAATCTGAACTCAGATACCTATTAGCTATATGATCCTATGCAAATCACTTAACCCCTGCCTGCAGAAAACTTGGGGAAAAAAAAAGGAAAATCACTTTAGTATCTTTGGCAAGAATGTCCCATGAATAATAATTGGTCTTAAGGGTTACCAAGAATTGGACATAATTCAATAAATGAACACCACCACCGCTACCAACAGTAACACAAGTATCATTATTAGAATATAAGGAGTTTATCCTTGTTTAGTCTATTATCATTGTCCATAAATTTTGCCTTTTTATGTTTCACTTAATTCATGTTTTTGAACTTCAAAGTTTCTATATAGTTCTGGTCTGGAAGTCCTTTATCTCATTGAAGATTCATTTCCCCTTGTAGGATTATGTTCAGTTTTTCTGCATGTTATTTCTGCATGTAAACCTATATTCTTTTTATTCTGGAATATCACACTTTAAACTTTCCATTCCTTTAAAAATGGTGGCCGCTAAATCATATTTGACTCTTATTATGGCTCCTTGGTACTTAGATTTTTTTTATTCTGGCTGCTTAGAATAATTTTTCTTTGACCATCGTAATCTATCTCAAGTGCCCTTGTAATTTATTTTGCTATGCTGTTTAACTAAATGTTTTTTGCTTTGAATTAGTATTCTGTTAGGTCTGGTATAAAGGAACATCTACGGGGATTTATAAGCTGTGGTTATGAATGAACACTAGCTCATAATTATAATTGGTTAAAATGTTTGAGTTTCTTTTGGGAGGTGACTGGTAGATTTCCCCTCCTCTTCCCCATTTTCACTTTGCTCTCTGGTTTTTAAGAAATCTAGGCAGTTTTTAAAATTTCTTAAAATATGATCTCAGTTAATCCATTAACATTTATTAAGCACCTACACTGTATCAGGCATTGTATTAAGAGTGAAAATACAAATAAAAGAAAAAGATAATACCTATTTGCAAGGTGCTAGTAGTCACTTGTCAAGTGGAGGAGATAAGATCCAAACACTATGTATAAACAATCTACAAACAGGAAAAATTGAAGATAATAGAGGGAAGGATTTTAATTGAGGTTTTAAGGAATTTAGGAGGCAAAGATGAATGGAAATATTCCAGGCAGGAAACATGCCTGAAATTGGAACATGGAATATCTAGATTGAAGAAAGTTGATCAATGTTACTGGATCAAAGAGTACATATATGTGGATGTGAGTGTATTAGAAATAAGAAAACTGAAAATGTAGATTCTTTTTTGTTGTTTTGTTTTGACTTTTAAGCTGTGCAGTCCTTTAATTTTTTTCTCAGTTGTCTTTTCCAAGTCAGTTTTTTTCTTCTGTGATTTAAATTTTTTTCTTCTATTTTTTCATTTTAAAAATTTGTTTTAATAATTGTTGCTGCCCTATGGAATCATTGATTTCTATTTTATCTATGCTAATTTTTAGAGACTTTATTGCTTGGGCAAGGTTTTATACCTCTTGTGCCAGGTTATTAATTCCCTTTCCAATTCTTTCTTCCTTAGCTCTAAATTCTTTTTAAAATTTTTTACCTCTAGTAATCTCATTTCATTCATAAAAAAATAATTCTCTTTCTCTTTAAGCTCTTGCTTTCATCAGTTTCAGAAACTCTAGTTGAATTTGTACATAAGCTATATTCTTTAAGGCTTTGTTTTTAATGTTTTGGAATTATTCTCTTCTATATTTATGCCTTGAATGTCTCTATAAGAAGAATAACTTTTTATAGAATGATTTTTTTGTTTTGTTTGTTTATTCTTCCAACCTACTTTATGATTTTAGATTTTATGTTAGGAATATGCTCTGCAAACTTCTAGAAAGAAGGGTTGAGCTGATCTTCTTGCTGCTTTCTTGCATTTGAAGTGTTCTAGTTTCTTGGGCCAGCTTAGACCATAGACCTGAAAGTTTTCAGTGCTACCAAAGTGTTATGATCCAGGGGAAAATCTGATTACTGCCTCATTGGTCTAAGTTCTCCAAGTTTCTGACCTGGATTTATATCTGACCAACAGGAAATTTCTGCTAGTCTCGACACCCTATTAGCCAGCTGGAAAACTTCTGCTGGCTCAAAGTTACAGAACTTCCCTTTGGACCTGCCTGATTATTCCTTCATAAGTTTGAGATTGATCTAGAAGCTTTACTCCACTCCTGAGGTCAGAGCTACATAACTGTTGCCTGCTTCTGAACTTGAACAGCTGCTCCTTACTTAGGATTGATACATTTAGGTGCAGGTCCCCTCTTCTGTCTGACCTAGATCTGGAATTAGATAGTGAGAACTGGATAATAGGTAACAGAGCTGCTAAGTGGCATCTTTTCCCATACTCTGCATAAATCCCATACAATTCTGGAACTTCATATTGCCCTCTCTGGAGTGCATGCTTCTGATTAGACCTTGTCCCTAGTGTTCTTGGACCTCTCATTTTCTCTCCCTTTGTCAACCTGAGCTGGAAAAATGAGTCATTTTGATTTAAATTTTTTTTCCCATAAGAATTCCCTTTCGTGCATTTTCTAGATCTGTTTGGAGGAGTTTGGAACAGGAGCACATTGTACTTCTTCCTGCTACTCTACCATCATGATCTGTTTCTAGTGCCCTTGTAATTTATTTTGCTATGCTGTTTAATTAAATGCTTTTTTGTTTTGAACCAGTACTCTGTTTGGTTGGGTATAAAGGAACATCTGTGGGGGTTATGAATGAATGCTAGCTCATAATGCATTGTAAAGTTGAGGTGACTTTCAAGGGCTCTACAGCTGAAGAGGTCCTAGAATACATTCATTTCACAGAAGAGGAAACTGAGATTCAATGGAGAGGATGTGATTTTTAAATATTAAATTATTTTTAAATTTACAATCATTTCTTTTCTTCTACCTTCTCTCTTCTCCTTCAATTAAAAAAGTCATATATATATGAATAGTCAAATAAAGCAAATTTCCATATTAGTCAAGTCCAAAAGTGTATGTCTTACTTTGTATCTTGAGAAAATGAACAGCATTCAACATCTGTGTTTCTCTGGAATCATGTTACCTCATTCATTACATTAATCAGAATTCTCAGGATTTTCAAAATTATATTCTTTATAATATTGTTGTTATTGTATAAATTGTATTATTGTAAAAATTGTATAATTAAATCTTGATTTTGTTTGCTTCGTTATTCATTAATTTATATAGGTCTTCTTAGTTTTAACTGTTCCTTTCATCATATCTTATGGAATAATAATATTCCCTTAGACTCATATACAACATTTTCTTTAGCAATTCTCAATAGATGAGTACTTCCTTAGTTTCTAGGTTTTCTACCAAAAAAGAACTGTTCTAAATATTTTGATATATAGGGATACTTTTCCTCTTTCTTTGATCTCTCACAGGCCTAGTAATGGGTAAGAACAGTTTAGTTACTTTTGGGGTCATCATTTCAAATTGCTTTCCAGAATAGTTAGACCAATTCAGACCTGCAACAATGCATTAGTGTGACTCTTTCCCCACTGTCTCTTTAACAATGTCATTTTCTTTTTCTTTTTGTCATCTTTGCCAATTTGGCAACTGTGAGATAAAATCGCAGGGTTGCTTTAATTTGCATTTTTCCCATTATTAGTTATTTGGAGCAATTTTTCTATGATTATTGGCAGCTGGAATTTCTTCCTTGACAACTGCCTGTTCCAACTGCAATAGACTTGTGATAGAAAGAGCTACATCCAGAGAGAGAATTGTGGAGACTGAATGTAGATCAAAGCATAGCATCTTTACCTTTTGTTGTTGTTGATGGTTTGTTTGGTTGTTTTCTTTCTCATGTTTATTTCCCCTTTTGAGCTGATTTTTCTTGTGCAGCATGATGAATATGGAAAGATGTTTAGAATCACACATGTTTAACCTATATAGAATTGCTTGCTGTCTTGGAGAGGTGGTTGGAGGAGAGAGAGGGAGAAAAATTCAGAATACAAGGTTTTGCAAAGGTGAATGCCGAAAGCTATCTTTGCATGTGTTTGGAAAAAATAAAATAATATTTAAAAAAGAAAAAGAAAAGAAAACTGCCTGTTCATATGCTTTGACCATTTATCTATTGAAGGATTACTTATAAATTATAAAATATCATAAATTCAAATCCATGTCATGTACATCTTGATCTGAGACCTCTATCAGAAAAATTTACTGCATAGATTTTTGGGGTAATGATTTCATAGAGACTTTTATTTTTGCTGTAATAAGCTGTATCTCACTGGCCTGCAGGAGTTATGTATGTTATCCATTAACTGGCTATATAGACAGAGAAGTCTAGGAAGGGGGAAGAAGAAGCTGGGTTAAAAAGAGGTCTTGTCCAGCTTGAAAGCCTGTGTTCCTTTAGATTAGAGTCTCTGGTGGGTAGTACTGGAGGGACAGCTCCCTCGGGAAAACAGTTCTGATGTCTGGGTTACCCCTGGCCCTTTATAGGCATCATGAAAAGAGTCAGGCAGCTTTGTGATTACCACCATCTGCCGGAGCCAATTTTGCAGCCCCATCATTATGTCTGAGTGAAGAACGGGCAGAAAGCAGAGACGGAATAATTGCTGATTGAGGAAGTGGAGGGGGAGATCTCATTTCCCAGTCCTTCCCTCCTAGTTCCTCTCCATCCTCCCACCCCAGCTTTTATGATGTTCTCTATCATGTCACCAGAATATATCATCCACTCCAGCTCAACTCAGTCCTTCAAATCAATCAATTAACAAACATCTAATAATTAACTATTTTATATGCTAAGCATTGGAGATACCAATACAAAGAACAAAACAATCTCTACTCTCAAAGACCTTAAAATCTAACAGGGAGACAACAACTATGTATAAAAATTAGACAGAATAGATATAAAGAGAATGAATACAAGATAGTTGGGAAGTGGAGCACTAGTAGTTGGGGCCATAAAGAAAGGCTTTAGATCATGCTTGAGATGTTTGAAAGAAGTAAAGGATTCTGTGAGGCAGAGGGGATTAAAAAGTACAATTCTAAGCATGGAGGGGCTGCAGGATGGCCAATACAAAGGCAGGGTGACAGTAGATTGATTGAGTGTAAAGAGCAGAGAAAGGCCATGTGGGTTGGGGGGAGTTACATGGTATGATGGAAAGATTATATCTATATCACAGAATCAAAGCTCTAGAACTGAAAGGAAACTCAGAGGCTGTATGGCTACCCCCTCATTTTATAATTAGGAAACTGAAGCCCCAAAAAAGGCACTAAGTGACTTGTTCAAGGCCCTAGAAGTGGTAAAGTAAGATTTGAACATGGATCTTCTGACCCAGAATCCAAGCTCTACTTAGTTAACCATAATTTTCCTCTGCAAACTTCATTCTTCTGATATCTATCTGTCCATCCATCCATTCATTCATCCATCTATTTGTCTATATGTCTATCTGTCTGTCTGTCCATCCATCCACTCACCACCCATCTATCTATTCATTTGTCTATCTATCTATCTGTCCATCTGTCTGTCTACCTCTCTGTCCATCCTACCATCCATCCACCTATCCATCAATCTATTTACCTAAATATCTATTTTCTATGTTTTATCTGTCCACTCTACCTATCTTCTATTTATCCACTAAATTTCTATCATCTATCTCCCCTCTAGTTATAATTTAGCTATCCTTTCCCTCTCCCTTATTCTCTTTTTCTTCACTATTTTATCTTATCTATCTACTTTATTTATGTATTCATCCTCTACCTATTTTCTATCATCCATTCTTTTTCTTCTCTATCTACCTTCTAGCTTCCTATCATCCATCTAGCCTCTAGTTATAATCTATTTACTATCCTCTTCCTCTTTTCCTTCTCTCTCTTTCCTAACTATCCTACTTTATCCATCTATCTGTCCTACATCTATCCATCTATCTACCTGTCATTTATTCCCAACCCCCATCCTGCTTAAACCCAGACATGGATGGATTCTTTTTTGGGGGAAGAAAATGATGATAGATAAAACCCTCATGATGAGCACCCAGGCTGTGGGGGTTGAGGAACGGGCTGAGCCTCATTACGGTAATGGCCTCATATGCATTGGGGCAGTTAGCACAGCCACTCCAGAAGGAAATGGGACTACTTAGTCCTATTAGAGCTGTCCTTCAGGCCTGAGCAGCTCATTTACTCCCCCTGTATTCTGGAGCTCTGGGCCAGATTTCTGAGAAACCCTCAGCATTAGACAAGAGCCTCTCATTAGTTTGATGTTTGCATCCTTTTCCAATGTATCTGCACAAGTAGAACCCTTAGCCCCATAAAATCAGGAGCTTGTGAATATGTATAGGAGTGTGTATATGCATACACTTGTTTACTCACAACAGCAGTATGAACTCAGAAACACTCAAAAATACCCTAAGTTGCTTCCAGAACTATATATAGAAACAGACACATACACACACACATATAAATATATATACACATACATACATAAACCTATGACCAGAGCCACAGAAAAGTGGATACTCCTAGTTGCTCCTAGAGTTCAGCATTTTATGATCATGCTTAACAAATCTGTTCCCTTTTGACATATGAAACCCCTTCAGATACTTGAAGACAGCAATTCTGAACCCCTAAGTGTTTTTTTTAAGATGGAAAACTTTCCATTATTTGGTTGAATGAATAAGAGAATGAATGGGTGGGTGAAAGAATAAAGTGTTAGAGGAAGGTTCTGGAATAGAAGTAGTGTAAGGTGGCTTGTGGGAGAAGGACTAAGGAACGGATAGAGATAGCCCAGATTGGTTCTGCTAAGGACAGTTCTTACACATTCACTGATAGACAAACACAGAGAAAGAAAGAGACATTCATATAGTTTGGTAAATCTGACTGGGGGAAGAGAGAGAGATGTCTCCTTGACAGATGCCTCTGCCCTCCTCCTATGAATGTTCTGTTTTAAAGAGCCGGGCTTTAAGGGATCGAGGGATCAGGAGCAGCTCAGAGAATAGGTTTGTAAAGGCTGCTAAGGGATGATGTTTCTCCCAGCCCTTACTATTACAGAGGATGAGGTGAAGGTTGAGGGGGGAGGATGGAAAAACCTGAGCCCCTGAAACTCTGGCAGAATTAGTTTTGAGCATGTACAAAATGAAGGATTTCAAGTGTCTTTGAAGAGAATTTAAAAGGCTGCAGGTCTCAGGAGGGCAGGGCCACTGGGAGCTAAGCCCTAAGTGTTGTTAATCATTAACTGGGCCAAGACCCACAGAGACACATATAAAATGCACTCACAAAAAAGACATATGCATTTCCTGAAATAAAAATTCTGCAGAGACTCTGTTTTAGTCATGGGCGCCTCACCCAGAGACTCGTATTACCTTGCTCCCAGCTACCTGCTTCAAGGATCAGTTATTCCTTACATAAATATCTAGGAGCCAGGAGGGAAGGCTGTATGTGTGGTACTTTAGAACATATGTACCTGTGTGTCTATGTGAGTGTCTGAGTGTGTGTGAGTGTTTCTTTGACTGTATGGCTGTATGTGACTCTATTTTTTTCTTAATATTTAACTTTGTATGTGTATCTGTGACTTTTTGTGAACAAATTAGCCCTTGTCTCCCCAGTCCAATCTGGCTAAATTTTGACATCTGCTGCAGACTAAGCTGTTAACCTCAGCTATAGCCTGAGCTTCCATATCTTGTCCCCATATCTATCAGGCCCAGGCTTGGAATAGGCTTCAAGTCCCAAAAGGTCCCATAGGCTTTTAAGGGTGACATCGGGAGGCTTGGAAGGTTCAGAGTATGTAGCCAGAAAAGTACAGAACAGTCTCTAGTAAAGGTTGGAAGAGGTTCTTAGCTCTAGGTAGTGGGGGTAGGAGAGAACTGGCAGCGAATATTTCTTTCTCCTTCCTAACCATGAACTTATGTTAGGAGCCATGGTGATCCCAGCAGCTTGCTAGGGGCCCCTCCTCCTACTTTCCCCCACATCTCCCCTCCTCTTTAGTACTGTGCTCTGTTTCCTGTGCCCCTAATAAAGCTAAGTGACTGTACTAGGGCCTGGACCATCCTTGCCTCTGGCCTGATTAGGGCAAGTAGGAAGAGGTCTCGTTCTCAGTCTGGGCCTCTGGGGCTGGAGCCCCCAGGGGAGAAAATGCTGTGCAAGTTACAGCCCTTCACTCATCAAGGGCCCAGGAGGGTGGAGAAGTAAACCAGACCCCCAGGCCCTTGGGAATGGGAGCTGCAATATCTGAGGCTTCTTTCAGGTGGAGAAAAGCAAGATCCCCCACTGAGCTCTGGGCTACAATCTGGGAAGGAGGCTGAGAAGGAAAAGAATTGGGAGGAGGGGAGGAGGAGGCTGTGGTAAAAGGAAAGGGAAGGGGGCAGTGGAAGAAAGATAGAGAACACTCATTACAACAACAGGATTTTAAGATTTGCAAAGCATTTTTTCATACATTATCTCAGTTAATCCTTACAATACTCTTAGTAGGTGCGTATGGCAAGTTGCCTTATTACTATTTTACAGATGAGAAAACAGATTCAGAGAGAGCAAAAATGACATGCCCAATTACCCCACTTTGCCTTATTACCATTTTACAGATGACAAAACTGAGATTCAGAGAGGGTAAAAATGATTTGCCCAGTTACCGCAAGTTACCTTT
The DNA here is from genome assembly GCF_048593235.1 of Sminthopsis crassicaudata. Lineage (NCBI taxonomy): Eukaryota > Metazoa > Chordata > Mammalia > Dasyuromorphia > Dasyuridae > Sminthopsis > Sminthopsis crassicaudata. The sequence goes on along the minus strand of NC_133617.1, from coordinate 65,803,919 downwards.
CTGCCATTTTACAAATGAGAAAACTGAGGTTCATAGAGGATAAAAACGACTTGCCTAATTACCAGGTTAGTAAATAGCAGAGCCGGGAATCCAACTTGGGAAGAGTAGAGGCCTTGAAATGGGAAGATCCGGGACTGGATGTCAGTGAGATCTACTCCTGCCTCCACAGAGGCAAATTAGTCCCTGTGTAGAAGGGGACCCGAACAGGTCAGGGAGGTTAGAAGCATGGGATTGCATGTAAGGCTGAGAACCCAGAGGCCTGGCCGGGTTTCAGAGTACGGAAGAGGATGTCTGTGGGTATGTGTGCGTGGACATGTGAGTTTCTCCTTTTAAAGCTATTTTATGGATATTTTTGATTTCATGTCACTGGGTTTCAAAGCTATCCCTTCGCCACCCTAACAACAAAGAATAAAAAAAGAGAAGAAAAGATTGTTCTACAGCATTATGAATCCACCCGGGGAGTCAATGTGCCAAATCCAGGGTCTTCCCGGTCTGCGAAGAGGGCAGATTTTTGTTCTCATCTTTTCTCGGGAGCAGAGCTGGGCCCTTTTGCTTGCACATGATTCTGTTTGGTGGTGGGAGTGGGGTCGCTGCGCCCTTCTCTTTACAATGTTGTTCTCCTGATTCTCCAAGGCTGTACTCTTGCTCTCGCCCTCGGGGTGGGGGGGGCCCTCCCGAGATTTCCAAGACGAGAGCCGGGCTGCAACATTCGCAAAAGCCAAGGTCTGTGTGTCCGCCCTGGGTTCACGTCGGTCTCTCTCCCGGTCTATTGTTCTCTTTCAGTCAGTTTCTACCGACTTGGCCTCCAGTTCGCTGATCCCTGCTTCTGCATGGGGTACTCTTACTCTGTTTCTCTTTCCCTCTGCCCCTCAGCCTCTCTTAGAATTATGGCGGGGGTGGGAGATAGGGAGGAACAAGAAGAATCCTCAGGAGCCCTCAGACTGAAAACATTCAGAGTACAAATGCGCCCACATTTCAGCATCTGTCATTTAGTCTACCAACAAAACATTTATTAAGTGTTTACCATGAGACACTGGGTGTAAGCCACAGAGATAAGAATGTAAGGGTTTAATTCTCTCCTAATCTATGCTAAGGCAGATTCGTTATCTACCAGGGATCCTCCTTTCCCCCATAATGTGGATTAGGAAAAAAAGTAGGAAAAGATAAGAAACTTGGGACTTCATTGGCTTGGAACAAAGCTCAAATTTGTGCCAGCCTGGATGGAGCTTCCTGGGGGGTCTCTGGCTGAACTGATATCACTTTTTGGTCATCAAGGAGTATGAATGGTACCTTTCAGGCTTGCAAGATCAGAGCTCCTTATCTGAGGGGCAGAGTCTATAGGAGCTTAATGTTATTATCAAATCCTTGTTGCATATCCTTGCTGTAACAGAGCAAAGTAAAACTTCGCTTAACTTTTCAGTGATCTCTGAGTGTCTCATTTCACCCCAATATTGAAATTGGACTAGGAGGGTCAGGCCTGCACTTAAATAGACTGACAAGATGGATTCCCAGAGTAAGGCTATTATATACCAAGCCCAAGACTCTAGAGGTACACCTGAGGGGCAGAGAGCTAACCTTTCTATTGCTTTTGACTTCCAGCTCCCACTCCTTTGTTTCCACCACTCCTCAGCATTGATTAGCCAATTAGAATTGATTTTAGTTTTTACAAAGTATATTTAGTAAATGATATGGTAAGAATTAAGGCATAAAAACATCTTGCCAAATCCACTGATTTGGCAAGCTCTTTCATCTACCATTTAGCTTCCTGGGGGAAAGAGGCTCAGACTTAAACTGATTATAACATTTGCCCTACCCTGGTGTAGGACCCAGGTAGCAAGATACCTGAGTAGGCCTTGATTTCTAGCAGGTGGATGGCTTTCTTCATTTATTTCCTCCATATCTCTCATTCCTATAATACTTTCAAGTTTCTAAAGCACTGTCCTCACAAAAGCTGTTAGCAGGAGGGAGAGGGTCCTGGATCTAGCATAAACCACTGGATGAGTTGACCCCTTCTAGGAGGACACTACAATGTTTGGAAACTGAGTCAATCTATTTCTGGGGGGGAAACTCATTGAAGGAGGGGAAAGGATGAGAGAGGAAAGACTAAGTAGATGAAATTGTGTCTTGTCCAGATTTCAACAAACATTTAGATGTACATACTACACAACTTGTGCAATATATCATGTATCTGGGACTGACATTACACAGAGCCCAGAGTTGAACTGGAGGAGTTGAAGTTGTTTTGCCTTTGAGATATCATAAAGGTCTTTTACTGACTCCAAGCTTTCCATAACAGCAAAAGTCCATTTTTCCCCAATATTGTTATTCTTTGTATGGCAGCAAGACCTAGAACACCACGACCTATAAAGAATTAAAGGTGAGCATCACAAAGTACAGTGGAGAGACACATAATGGGTATGAATTGGCTGCAATATCATGCCAAAGAGGAACTCTGAATTTAATTCAGTTCAATTCACTAAATCTTTATTAAATGACACTATGTGCCAAATACTGTGCTAAGCATTAGGGGAAAAGATGATCCTTATCCTCAAAGAACTTACAAACTAATGAGGGGAGTTGAAAAAAGCCAATGTGTGTGTGTGTGTGTGTGTGTGTGTGTGTGTGTGTGTGTGTGTGTGTGTGTGTTTATAAATCAGAGGAAACCCAGCTCAGGGTCCATGGAATTGAGACCAAACATAGCTGCAGATATAACGTGGAGTGAGTTACCAAGTCTAGGTTCTGCCCTCTATAAAAGAAGGCTTTGGGTGGAATTTGGTACTGTACACTCTAGCCCTCCAATCTAAAAGGGGAAGAGACAGAGGGAGGTGGGAAGGTATTGAACATTGCCCAAGATGGTTGTTATCCCTGGAAGGACCTTCAGATTGATGAGATCACAGATTCATTGGTTCTATTTGAGTAATGTTTGCTCTCCCTCCTTCTCACAAATTTTGTGAGGACAGTGCTTTGGAAACTTGAAAGTACTATAGGAATGAGAGATACAGAGGAAATAAATGAAGAAGCCATCTACCTGCTAGAAATCAAAGCCTACACAGGCATCTTGTTACCAGCATTGCTGTTGTCCCCTCAATGGCCCCAGAAACAACCAGTCTCCTGATCTGGAACCTCACCAACAGAGATCAATCTCTTCCTTCCCAGTGCTCTACTTCTTCCCCCCACCTCCACTCCCATCCCCATCCAATCAGGACTAATGGAAATTTACTAGTCAAATCTGAACAAAAAATTTTGCATGATTGGTAAATGAGATTTAAAAATAAGTATAATATAATAATAAGTATAAAACATAATGATAAACATGCTGCCCACTTCCCTTTAGAGAGGTAATTGGTCTCATAGTACAGACTGACACAGGTCTTTTTTATTGTAGAAAGTTTATTTATTTTAAATATAAATTACTTTATGAATCAAGTTGGAAGAGAAAAATCAGAACAAAAGGAAAAGCCATGGGAGAAAAAAAAAAAAACAGAAAAAAGAAGTGAACATAGCATATGCTGATTTAAATTCAGTCTTCTTAGTTCTTTTTCTGGATGCAGATGGCATTTTCTGTCCAAAATCTGTTGGGATTTCCTTGGATCAGTGAACCACTGAGAAGAACCAAGCCTTTTATAGCTGATCATCACACATTCATGCTGCTATTGGAGACACAGATCTTTCGGACATGGTCAAGGCCAGAATTTGTTTTGCTTGATTCTACATGTTTTTGATAGGGGGTTTGTTTTTCTTGTTTTCTCAGTGGGGAGGAAGAAGTGAGAGGGAGAGAATGCAGATCTGAAAATTAAATTAAATTAAGTATTGAAATAAAAATGAGTCTAATGATTTAGTAAGCACAGCTAATGATATGCTTCTTTCATTTGCATCTCTATCTTTGTGAGGTTCCTTTTTCCATCCATGACAGTCAAACCAAGTTTTGAAATAAGCTGAATTAAAACCTAAGAACTTTGAATTATTATATCAAAAATGTTGATTTAAGAAAAAAATGAAGTACAATCAATCACATTACTCACACTCAAAAAATGTTTTTTTTTTAAGTACAAACAAAAAAAGTGGTTTTTTTTTTAAATTGTGAACAAATAAGATAAAATCATTTGCAAAATTATTGGGTTTTTCTATTCATCTTTTTCTAACTTCTATTTTTGCATATGCTTTATAGTGTAATAATAGTGCTGTGGTGCTAATATATCATTTGGATAATGTATTGTGGTACTAATTAATATATTAGGTTGCATATATGTATTGTATTTTGCATGAATATATAATTTAGAGATATATGTATATTGAAGAGATCTGCTCAAAAAATCCTTACTGTTAGGATTGCAAAATCACAAAAGTTTGTAAATCACTCCTCATCTGTCTGTCCACATGCTTTGAGAATGAGAAGTTTTAACATAAGATTACTCCTTTGTGTGACTGAAGGAAAATATAATAGACATTGAAGAAATTGTGAATGCCAGGTGATCAGAGAATTCCAGCCATTGAGTTCCAGGCTGAAGACAAGATCTATTTCCATTTGCAGGAATGGGAAAAGGCAGTAAAGAACATCATGATGTCAACACTATCTTATTCAGGATTAAGGAGTATTATTATTTTGGCAGCAAAAAGGACTGAGGTGGGATGGAGAGAACTTTAAAGGAGGGGGAAGTAGTTGTTGAGTGATGGTAACAAAGGTAGCAAGGAGTGTTTTTTTTAATAGTATTTTATTTTTCCAAATACATGCAAAGAGCTTTCACCATTCACCTTATCATAATCTTGTGTTCCAAATTTTTCTCCCACTCTCTTTTCCTTTTATAATGCTTGAGAAACTGAGGCAAGATAGAGATTAGAGAGTTTTTAATATTTCATTTGAGAGGGAGAGATTGTGCTGGCGGCATGTTGCCCCCAGGGCTGATATTTCAAAGAATCCAGCAACAAATGTGAGTTCTCAATAACATATATATGGTTCTAAGCTTCAGTAGACAGACAAAGGCAGGGGGTGGAGTCCAAACTCTGGTAAGTAAGAATCTCCAAGCAGGGACCATCAATCCGGTTCTGACAGGTTGGGGGTAGAACCATAAATTCTTACTAATTGGGAGGTCTTAGGAGGTTTCCAACTAGAGTCAGGAAGTCTGGGACTTAGAGATACCAATTAGGTATCTGAGACAGGACATCTGGAGTTTTATCTTTTGGAATGCCAGATCTCCACAGCCATAATTATCTCAGTTCTAATGAGCAGAAAAGGGGGGTTGCAACCAGGGGGATTGAGGCAGAACAATTGGCGAAACTGAGGCAGAACAATTTAGGGAAACTGAGGCAGAACAATTTAGAGAAATTGAGTTAGGACAATAAAAGGAACTGTGGCACAGTACTTTCTTCTCCCCAACACAGCTTGTTATAGGTTAAACATGTGCATTTCATCTAAACATATTCCATATTTGTCATGCTGTACAAGAAAAATCAAATGATAAGGGAAAAAAAAAACACAAGAAAGAGAAAAAACAAGCAAACAAACAACAATCACCACCACAAAAAGTGAAAATACCTTGCTTTTATCTACATTCAGTCTTCATAGTTCTCTCTCTGGACGAAGATGGCACTTTCCATTACAAGTCTATTGGAACTGCCTTGGATTGTTGTTGAAAAGAGCCAAGTCCATCACAATTGATCATTACATGATCTTGCTGTTACTGTGTGTACAATGTTCTCTTGATTCTGCTTACTTCACTCAGCATCAGTACATATAAATCTAGGCTTTTTTGAAATTAGCCCGAATAATAATATTCCATTAAATAAAATATTATAACTTATTCAGCTATTCCCCAAGTGATGGAATCCATTCAATTTCTAGTTCCTCGCCATTACAGAAAGGGCTGCTACAAACATTTTTGGACATATCAGTCCTTTTCCTTCTTTTATGATTTCTGGGACACCGATCTAGTAGAGACACTGTTGGATGAACAAGAGGTGTTTCTACATCTTCTTGGCTCTATGTGTCAAGAATTGTGAGAGAGCAGCTAACTTTTTTTTATTAGAGCTTTTTATTTACAAAGCATATGCATGAGCCCTCTTTGTAAGTGGCTACAAACTGGAAATTGAATGGATACCCATCAATTGGAGAATGGCATGAATATAAATTATGGTATATTGAATGTTATGGAATATTATTGTTCTGTAAGAATTACCAGCAGGGGGGCAGCTAGGTGGCACAGTGGATAGAACACCAGCCCTGAATTCAGGAGGATGTGAGTTCAAATCTAGTCTCAGACACTTACCACTTCCTAGCTGTGTGACCCTGGGCAAGTCACTTACTCAAAAAAAAAAAAAAAGAAATTACCAGCAGGATGATATTAGAGAGATGTTTTGTAAATAAAAAGCTATAATTTAAAAAAAAACAAAGCATATGCATAGGTAATTTTTCCAACATTTACCCTTGCAAAACCTTTTGTTCCAAATTTCCCTCTCCTTCCCCACAACTACCTCCCTTAGCTGGCAGGTAGTCCAATACATGTTAAATATGTTGAAGTACATGTTAGATCCAATATGTGTATGCATATTTATACAGTTATCTTGCTGCACAAGAAAAATCAGATCAAGAAAGAAGAAAAAGAAAAACTGAGAAAGAAAACAAAATGCAAGCAAATAACAACAAAAAGAGTGAGAATGCTATGTTGTGTTCCACATTCTGTTCCCATGGTTCTTTCTCTGGGTGTAGATGGCTCTCTTCATCACTGAACAAGTGGAACTGGTTCAAATCATTTCAATTTTGAAGAGAGCCACTTTTATCAGATTTGATTGTCGTATAGTCTTGTTTTTGCTGTTTACAATTATCTCCAGGTTCTGCTCATTTCACTTAGTATCAATTCATGTAGTTCTCTCTAGGCCTCTCTGAAATCATCCTGCTGGTCGTTTCTTACAGAACAATAATATTCCATAATATTCATATACCACAATTTATTCAGCCATTCTCCAATTGATGGGTATCCACTCAGTTTCCAGTTTCTGGCCATTACAAAGAGGGTTGCCACAAACATTTTTGTCCTTTAAGATCTCTTTGGTAGTAGGAACACTGCTGGATCAAAGAGTACGCACAATTTGATATTTTTTTTTGGCATAGTTCTAAACTGGAGAGCAGGTAACTTTGAAGAAGTGCCAAAAGATAGGGTAAGTCCAGGGGAAAAGTAGGTTTCCATGAGTAATTAAAAACTGAAGAAATAGTAAGAGAAAGAGGTCTAGGGTGAAGGGGAGAGATGGGTTCAAGAAGGCACAATGGATAAGAACAAATTAAAAACCTCCAATCAAAACCCAAACTTGAAATTCTAAAAATAAAAGGAGAGTAATAAAGCTGAAAGTAAAAAGCTATTGAATTAATAAACAAAACTAAAAGTTGGTTTTATGAAAAAACAACAACAACAACAACAACAAAATAGAGAAGGCACAGTGGAAAGAAAAGATAATGGAGGCTAGGGACAAAATGAAGGGTAGCCCTGATTTTACTGTATGGGAGAGATGACAGCTAAAGCACTCTGCTTTTGCTCATCCCCAATCCCCAATTTTGCAGTGATCACCAAGACAGGAGGCATAAGGGAAAGCAGATCCTGGCCAAAAATCGGAAAAGCTTTGGAACTATTGGGGAGGTGAAGGAATAGGTTTGTCAAGTGACTGGTGTTCTGGTTGGGTGTATATAGGAATATGTTCCCCTCCCCCAATGTTGGCTTCTGGGAAAAAACTCCAATCATCCTTTCCTAGCTCCATTTCTGCTGTTTACTCTGCATCCAACAGTGGGAATCTCATTACCCTACATTCATCAATATCAAAGGATTTTTTTTGACACTGTTAAATATTCGGGGAATTTGCAGAATAATTAATAGCTAAGGGCATAATCTCACTATCACATGATCTCCCCTTCAAATATGACATCTCCAGAGCTTAATAATTTTATTGTATCTATGTACTATATCGATATATATCCTGTCCCACTCCCACTAGAATGTCAAAGCTTTGAGGGGAACTATATAATATTTATTTCAGTGTCTCCAGTGTCTAGCACTGTGCTTTGCACATGAAGTATGTTTATCAACTGGAATTTTTTTGATTTCAGATTTTACACAGCAATGCCTTGCTTAAGATCCCTAGCTCTGGATTTACATGGATCAGATTAAATTTTACAAATAATCCTTCCTAATTCAAAATTCAAAATTTCCTTTGGGAAATCCTAGAATATAATTTATGTGTAGGCCTCCACAGAGTTCCTAAAAGAGTTATCAGACCCTGAATAAACACTCAAAGTAACAATGCATATATTGGGCTTAGGACATCCTTTATTCTATCCAATAGAAAAACAAAAATGCATAAAAAGAGCTCACTATAGTACCATTAAAACATGTAAGGAACCCACAGTATCTCTTAACCAACACAATTATCCTTCCTCTAGTGAGTTCCTCAGAAGTGTAATGCACTTGGGAATACAAGATGAACAATGCCCCATAGTCCTGATAATGTTCCAAATAACTCATGATAATATTTGAGTTCAAAAGTCTAAGTGCTTTGCTTCAGTAAATCATGATTTGTAGTTCCTTGTTGCTCCTCCAGCTTTAGGAGTCATTTGTACCATCACAAATGCAGGTATTCACAAGTATACTGAATAGAAATTCCCCATTTTTCAATAGAAAAATCAGAGTTCAAGAACTCTCACCACTTGAATGGCATTCACTTGAAAACACGTATATATCTTTCACTATTTCTCCAAGAACTCTCCCTTATTCACCACTACCCCAACTGCTTCTTTCTGTAATGCTAACAGGCAGTTATTTCTGGAGCACTTCTTCACATAGTAGAGAGATGATGCCAGTTTTTCCAATGCATAGTCCAGGAACTCGCTACTGATCTCATAGTTACTCATCTCTCTGCTTCCAACTCTTGGGCTTCTTCATTTCAGAGTTGTGCTGGTTACTTTAGCTCCTGTACATGAGTGCATTACTCAAAAAGCCTCTTTCTGTTAAATTGGGCTGATAACTATTTAACCATAAGTGAGACTATGAATCACTATGTCCAACTAAGGTTAAACCAGGCAGAATATCCCCTGTCTAAGATGAAGCCTAATTTTTAAAACTTTTTGTCCTAGGAATAAATCTTAGTGCTTTGTCTCAAATAGTTTTTGGCTTAGAGCTAGATATTCCCAAGATCCTTTGGTTTCTTACACATGAACAGGGGAGGGAGCAAAAGTAAAATCTCTTAGCAGTTACAATAGTTTCAAATTCCTGCCACTGTTAGGTAAATGCAATAGGCAACAATCTTTTTGGCCATAAGCTTCTGGAGGGTAAGAACTGTCTTGTATCTCCTGTACTTAGTACTGTGCCTGAAATTCAGTAGGTACTAAACAAATATTTATTGAATGAATTGAATGAATGAACAAGTCTCTAGGGTTAGATTATGAATTAGATAATGTAGTAGTGGTAAGACTCCTTAGATAGAATATGGATGTCAGATAGTATTGGAAAGAAGGTTAGAACACAATTAAGCAATATGGTGAAGAATTTCTATGCTGGAGTGATGAGCAAGAGTTGTTACTCTTCCCTACTGCTCCTTCTTCCACTACCACTCACCACCCGTTACTATTCCTTCCTGACTCTTTGCCTCTAGTGTTACTTCTTCTCTTGGTCACTTTCTAAATTATTTATTTATTTATTTACAAACAAACAAAAAATAAATTTTTTATTTACAAACATATGCATGGGTAACTTTTCAACATTGATTCTTGCAAAGCCTTATGTTTAAAATTATCCCCTCATCTCCCCATACCCTCCCCTAGATGGCAGGTCGTCCAATACATGTTAAATATGTTAAAGTATATGTTAAATCCAATATCTATATAAACATATTCATACAGTTATCTTGCTGCACAAGAAAAATCAGATCAAGAAGGAAAAAAATCGAGAAAGAGAACAAAATGCAAGGAAACAACAACAGAAAGAGTGAGAATGCTATGTTGTGGTCCACACTCAGTTCCCACAGTCCTTTCTTTGGGTGTAGATGCTCTCTTCATTACTGAACAATTGGAACTGGTTTGAATCATTTCATTGTTGAAGAGAGCCACATCCAGCAGTGCTACTACTGGGTTTATATCCCAAAGAGATCTAAAAGGAGGGAAAGGGACCCACATGTGCAAAAATGTTTGTGGCAGCTCTCTTTGGAGTGGCAAGAAACTGGAAATTGAATGGATGCCCATCAGTTGGAGAATGGCTGAATAAATTATAGTATATGAATGTTATGGGATATTATTGTTCTCTCCTTCAGAGAGGATATAAGCCCAGTAGTAACACTGATAGGTTAAAGGGTAGGCACAGTTGGTAGTTTTTTGAGCATAATCTGAGAGTTGTGTAGTGGTTAAATCTACTTCTTTAGAGAAATATTTTTTCTTTCAAACTGGTCATAGTAAACCAAAGGAAAAATAGGTGAAATATTAACTCTAATTTCAATCTCCTCTTGTCAAAGATTTTTTCCCAAACAACTAAAAGCTGCTGATTTGTTCTCTTGGAAGAAGTGGGTCTTTCTTTGTTTTTTCCTAAGAAATTATAAAAATGAACTGATAATTCTTTTCTTCAGCTTGAATTCCTAGCTAGAGAAAAATATCTTCAATGAAAACATACATAGAACTATTTTTTAAAGATCTCTTTCAGATATTTCCTTTTTATTTTTTTTCAACTGAATTTGCACAAACACACATGAATCAATGTGTAATGATTAATAATCCAACTTTTAAAGAGAAACAGAAAGCAAACAGAGATTTGGGAAACAGAAATGTGGTCTTCTAAGAATAACAGGCAGAGTAAGAGGAAATAAAAGTGTTAAGAGTTACTCACTTCCTTTGGTATCAGTAGTTTTAACAATTAAAGCAAACTCAGAGCCTGCTGTCATGTTCCTTGTGCATGGCTGGAGTACAGTTCCTTTCCTGTAGCCCAGAACTACAGACTTTATTGTTTTCATTTTTTTCTCCTAAAGCACTCTTCTTAATCCTCAGCACAACTGCTGGTGGTGAGTCAACTTCCTTGCCTAGAGTCCCAAGACCATCACACCTCCCCTTTCTCTGCATACTTCCTGAAAGATGGAAATTCCCAGCATTCTCTTCCTTGACTCTCTCAAGGGTAGACCTTAGTGATAGTCAGGGGCCAAGTTTTGATTGAAAAGCTAGTTTTACTATCCTGAGAATGAGAAATGGAGGATTTTTAACTGTCATCAGTAAGCCTATAGAAAAACAAAACATGTATGAAAAGTCGCATGTAACCAAATAAGCAATGAAATAATGGAGTTAATAGATACTGATCATTACAATGCTAATTATATATAATAATTTTATATCAAATACTTTATGCAAAACTAACTACATTATACATACTACATTATATATATTATAAATATATAAATAAAATATGTAAAATACCACATACATAAAATTATATGTAATAATACCACAATAATACAAGAGCAAAGAGTCATGAAAAATAAAATAGTAAAACAGAGGTGTGCTCAAAACATGGAATAATTAACACTTGCATCAAGGAACATATGCAATTGCTTGCAAGGCACAGGTTACGTGGGTAAACATTAGCATTATCATCTGGATACTTATGCAATGATTTCTATTTTATATTTTCGCTGTAACAGCCTAAGTTACTGTAACATACTAAATTACTAGTTAAATACTTAGTTATCCTATAACTTGTTGAATTTTCTGCCCTTTCTAACCAATTCATTATCCCACTAAAAATATACCATTTTCCAACCTTTTCATCACTCTTCAATATTCCCATGATTCCACCTTACCATCACTCCAGCTTTTCTGTGGAAAGCCTTGCCTTTTGTTTCACTTTAAAAATCGTTTAAAAGCACTTTCATTTAAAAAATTGAGGCCATTCACTGATAACTTCTTCTTTTCTCCTCCTCAACTCATATCACTCAGATGCCTTTTCACATTCTCTCCTCCTTCACCTTTGTCTCACATGAAGAAATGGCCCTTCTCTTTGATTAGACAAACCTTTTTACATGTACAAGTCATCCCACTGTAGCCAACCTTTTCTGGGAGATTGTTCTTTCTATTGTCCTCATTATTTCATTTGTCTTCAATTTCTCTGGTTATTTCCCTGAAGTCTACAGATATATTTGTGTCTACCCCAATTACAAAAATACCTCATTTGAGCTATGTCCATCACCATCAGCTATCATCCTGAACCTCTTTTCCTTTGTGTGGCTAAATTTTCAAAATTCATCTTTAACAAGTGACTTCATTTCCTTTATATTTTCACTATTTTCTTCTGTAGTCTGTAGTCTGACTTCTGACATTAGCATTCAACTGAAATAGCTCTCTTCAAAGTTATTAATGTTCTCTTTTTGAGAAGTGCAGTGGGGAAGCAATTGGGATTAAGTGACTTGCCCTGAATCACATAGATAGTCTGTGTGAGGGTGGAATTGAATTCAGATCCTTCTGAGTCCTCTCCCCATTTCCATCCTTTTAATTGCCATATTTAATGCCTTTTTCTCAAACCTCATCCTTCTTGATCTGTCTTCAGTCTTTTAGAGTGTTTATCATACACTTCTCCTAAATGTTCTTTTCTATCTAGGTTTTTAAGACTGCTCTCTTCTAATTCTCCTCCTGCCTGACTGTTCCTTCTCAGTGTCCTTTGCTAGATTCTTATCCAGGATGCCCCTGCTAACCATGGGTGTCTACCAAAATTCTTTTGTGAACTCTCTCTCTCTCTAATACTATTTATTTTTGTGATCTCATTAACTACTATGGATTCATTTAAAATCTCTATGCTGATGATCTTCAGATCTACTTATCCATCCCTCTCTTGTCTCCTAACCACCAGCTTTTCCTTTCCCATCAGACATCTTCAACAGAATGCTTCATAGACATCTTAAACTTAACATATTCAAAATATAAAACTTATTATCTTTTCCCAAATCTGCCCCTCTTCCAAACTTCCCTATTACTGTCTTTTCCTCCTCCTCCTCTTCTTTCTCCTCTTCCTCTTTCTCCTCCTCCTCCTTCTTCCTCTTCTTTTTCTTTTTCTTCTTCTTTTCTTTTCTTTTTTTTTTTTTTTTTTTTTTTTTTTTTTTTTTGCAAGGCAATTGGAATTATTAAGTGAATTGCCTAGGTCATGTTAAGTGTCTTGAGGTTGGATTTGAAATCAGATCCTCTTGATTCCAGGGCCCAGTGCTCTATGTACAGCACCATCTAGCTGCCTTTCCCTTATTATTGAGGTGACTACCATCCTCCCAGCTACCCAGGTTTGCAACCTAGGTGCTTTTCTTAATCACTCTCTCTCTCTCACACACACACCTTGGGTCCATACCAAATCTATTGGGATGTAATATTATTTTCTATTTTCCTAGCATTTCTTCTATACGATCCCTTCTCTCTCACCTTGCTACCACAATGGCACAGGACCTAATTACTTCATACCTGGACTAATATAATAGACTGCTTATTGATCTCTTCTCCTCAAGTCTTTCTCTACTTTAATTCATCCTCTACTCAACTGCCAAAGTGATTTTCATAAAGTACAGTTTCAGCTCTGTTACTCTTCCATCTCCACATATGCTAAACTTCCCTGGGTTCTTATTACCTCCAAGATATAAAATCCTTTATTTTATTTTTAAGGCACTTCATAGTCTTAAACTTTATTCCCTTCCAGGTATGATCCAGTGACTAGCCTTCTTACAGTTCCTCCAACAAGATAGTCTACCTTCCAGCTCATGCTTTTTCATTGTCTGTCCATCATATCTTGAAGGCCTGTCTCCCTTTTCATTTCTGTTTCCCAGCTTCTCTGGCTGCCTTTAAGTCTCAGACAAAATCCTTCCTTCTTCAAGAGACTTTTCTTGATCTCTGCCATTGTTAACACGTTACCTCTTAAATTATCTCTAGTTTAGTCTGTATATTTCTTGTATGTACACATTTTTTAATGTTGTCTCCCCTTCCTCATTAGAAATTTGACTTCCTTGAGCAATTTGGAACTATGCCCAAAAGGTTATCAAACTGTGCATACCCTTTGATCCAGCAGTGTTATTACTGGGCTTATCTCAAAAGAGATCTTGAAAGAGGGAAAGGGACCCACATGGGCAAAAATGTTTGTGGCAGCCCTCTTTGTAGTGGCCAGAAACTGGAAACTTAGTGGATCTCATCAACTGGAGAATGACTGAATAAATTATGATATACGAATGTTATGGAATATTATTTTTCTGTAAGAAACAAACAGCAGGATGATTTCAGAAAGGCCTGGAGAGACTTACATGAACTGATGCTGAGTGAAATGAATAGAACCAGGATTTCATCAACAGCAAGATTATGTGATGATCATTCTGATGGACGTGATTCTCTTCAACAATGAGATGAACCAAATCAGTTCCAACAGAGCAGTAATGAATTGAACCAGCTACACCCAGTGAAAGAACGCTGGGAGATGAGTGTGAACCACTACATAGCATTGCCAATCCCTCTGTTTTTGTCCACTTGCATTTTTTATTTCCTCCTCAGGTTAATTTTACATTATTTCAAAGTCTGGTTTTTCTTGTGCAGCAAAATAACTGTATGGACATGTATACACATATTGTATTTAACATATACTTTAACATATTTAACATGTATTGGTCTACCTGCCATCTGGGGGAGGAGGTGGGGGAAAGGAGGGGAAAAGTAGGGACAGAAGGTTTTGCAATTGTCAATGCTGGAAAATTACCCATGCATATATCTTGCAAATAAAAAGCTATAATAAAAAAGATTATGTGATTATCAATTCTGATGAATGTGGCTCTTCTCAACAATGAGATGATTCAGGCAATTCCAATGATCTTGTGATGATAAGAGCCATATATATCCAGAGAGAGGATTGTGGGAACTGAGTATGGACCACAACATAGCATTTTCACTTATTTTGTTGTTGTTTGCTTGACTTTTATTTTCTTTCTCATTTTTTCCTTTTTTGATCTGATTCTTCTTGTACAGCAAGATAATTGTATGAATACGTATTCATATATTGGATTTACATATATTTTTTTATCATGTTTAACAAATATTGCATTATTTGTCATCTAGGGGGAAAGAGGAAGGGAAATTAGAACACAAGGTTTTGCAAGGGTCAATGGTGAAAAATTATCCTTGCATAAGTTTTGAAAATAAAAAAGCTTCAATAAGTTTTTTTTAAATAAATAAAGAAAAAAAGAATATGCCTTCTTTGAGGGCAGAGAGCCAGTTTTAATCTTTTTTTGCATCCCTTTGCATCTAGAACCGGGCCTGAAATATAATAATTATTTTATAAATACTTATTCTTTTGACTTTTTTTTCTTCCATGTAAGTTGTCCACTGAGAACTATAGATTGCCCAACAGACACACCAGGCATCTTGAACTCTTGACCTGGTGCTGGTGCATTGTAAGTTTCTTTTTTTTGTTCCAAGTCCAGGGTAAACTTCTTCCCTGATCCCTGCTGGGTCCTGCAGATCCTTCCCTCCAACTTCTGCAGTCCTGAAGCAATATTCTTTTCATAAGTACTCTTTTTTTTTTCTTTTTGCTGAGGCAATTGGTAAGTGACTTGCCCAGAGTCACATAGCTAGGAAGTTTTAGGCATCTGAGGCCAAATTTGAACTCAGGTCCTCCTGACTTCAAGGATAGTGCTCTATCCACTGCACCACCTAACTGCCCCTTCATAAGTACATCTAACCTGCATTTGGCTCTCGTCTCTACTGTTGTGTTGTAACCACAATACTATCATAAGACAGTTCTGCTTTTCTGATTGTCTCCTGATGCTGATATCCACATACAGTTCTGTTCATGTTTCCCTCCCTTCATGGTGTTTTCTGGGGGTTTTTGTTCTGGATTCTTTATTTCTAAGGAGGCTGCTTTGGTTTGTTTCTATAGCCCGTGTACTAAAATAGTAGAGTTCTTAGATACCATCTAGTTCATTTTATATTGTACAGATGGGAAAATTAAAATCTGGAGAGATGGAGAGACTCAGAGATGAGTGGAAACTCAGTACAGATGGTGAGGGCTCAGTGAGCTGAATGGTGATATTTATCATTTAAGTATATGAGGGCTCATTTGGGAGTTCAATAAAGAGATAAAAGTTCAGTGAGGGAGTGGGAGATTGGTGAGAGGGTAAGCAAACAGCAAAAAGGACAAAGATGATTGAATGGGTCAGAGCTGGAAGACTTAGCTCAAAGAGCTGAGAAGCAGGAGATTAGTGAGAGGGGTGGCTGCCTCACTTGGTGAGGATGATGAGGGCTGACTGGAAAGGATGGAACTGCTGTGAGAGAATAGGGACACAAGGGAGGGATGTGGTTGAAGAAAAGGAGATAGGGAGTAAAAAAGGCACTGGTGAACACTTAGACTTACTTAAGACTGAGAACTTCGAGGGAAGGCACTTCTTATTATCAGCATGAAAAGTATTTGATGGATACTGTGAAGAATCCTTGGAGAATCTGCAGAATTTGCCAGGTTTCATGGGATGATATGTTTGTCCCTTTCTGCTCCCCAGTTTTCTCTGTCTGGATGCTCTTTATTTTCATCTTTCTATTTCTTCCTCTTCTTCCATCTCTCCCTTCTCTTCTCCTTATCTAGCTCTTTGTTTCTGTCTGTCTGTCTCTCTGTTCCAGGATGTCTGTCTCTCTGTCTTCTTTCTGCCTCCATCTTTCCCTTCTCTTCTCCTTATTTGGCTTTTTGTTTCTGTCTGTCTGTCTCTCTTTCTGTTCCAGGATGTCTGTCTCTCTGTCTTCTTTCTGCCTCCATCTTTCCCTTCTCTTCTCCTTATTTGGCTTTTTGTTTCTGTCTGTCTGTCTCTCTTTCTGTTCCAGGATGTCTGTCTCTCTGTCTTCTTTCTGCCTCCATCTTTCCCTTCTCTTCTCCTTATTTGGCTTTTTGTTTCTGTCTGTCTGTCTCTCTTTCTGTTCCAGGATGTCTGTCTCTCTGTCTTCTTTTTGCCTCTCTTATCTGCTTCTGATGAGGTACAACCAAATGATGAGGTCTATGTAAGGGATACCTAAATAGGATTAATTGAGGTCTAGTGGCAGGTTCAGGGTACAGGGAATCAAATGGAGCTTCCTTGCAACCCTTTGGATTCAGCACAAGGATACAGAGTTAAATGAGTTATAAAAGTAAATGTCAAAAACAAATACATAAGTTTGATTTAAAATAATTCAAGGATATGTTAAATTTCAGTATAAATTCAGGGACCCTTTAAAATCCATTCAGATTAAGTCTCTCTGATGGTCTTTTAAACTCTCTTCCAGTTGTATGTAAATTTTGCCCTCTCGGATCCTTTCCTTAATTGGACCTTCTAGGAGATCCAGTAAAAGGACCAATTGTGAAAAGAGGAAGGGGAAAAAGCTAGAAGAAAAAGAGAGTGGAGTCAAAAAGAGCCCTGGCGAGAAAAGGGAAGATCTTGATGTAGGAGTGGGGGTGGGGGGAGAAGAGAGGGGTTCAGGGAAGCCAGGAAAGGGGGTAGGGCCAATGGAGGTATCTGCTTTCCAAATCTGCTCTTCTACTCCCACCTAGTGGAAATGGGAAGATGGAAGCAGACTAAAAAACCCCTTCATTTTACAAAGCCAGTTTAAGGGAATCCAGGGGCCTTTAAATTCACTATATCAAGATCAATTCAATTTGATTCAACATTTATTAAGCGCCTGCTTTGTGCCTAGTAGCTGATTCTGGGGATACAAAAATCAAAAAAGAAACCAAAACCAAAAACAAGAAACAAAAAATAGAAACTGTATCTGTTCTGAAGCAGTAGAGTGGATACATATACACAGATAAGGAAATTTAAAAAGAGTACAAAGTAATTCAGACAGATAGGCAGAGAAAGAGAGAGAGGGAAAGAGGGAGAGAGAGAGACACAGAGAAAGGAAGAGACAGAGGGAGAGAGACAGAGACAGAGAGAGACACAGAGTGAAAGAAAGAATACGGTGGAGGGAGTGGTGTTTCTGCCTTCTGGTCCTCACTTTTCCCCTTTCCTATGTGACATTTGGGGATAGCAGTAGGAATTATTGGAATGGTTTCTTCTCAGTAGGGAATGACTGCATCCCAAATATAAGAGACCATCTGTGCAAAGGTATCAGGACCAGGGATGATTAGTACTTGTATGAATAGAATTGAGAGTGAGTGAACCTCAGGATCAGCACTCTTCAGGATATGTAGTAAGTGCTTAATAAATGCATATTAGCTAGAATTGAGTTGTACTTGATTTAATGAGTCATATGGGTGAAATCAAATTGTAAAGAGTTTTTATTTTTATTTTTAAAATTAATTATTTTTTAATTACACATGTACATTCATTTTTTGCATATTTCTTTATGAATCATGTTGGGAGAGAAAAATCAAAACTAAAGGGAAGGCCCAGAAGAAAGAAAAAAAAAAGAAGAAAAAAAAAAAGGTGAAAACAGTATGCTTCAATTCACATTCGATCCCCCTAGAATTGCCTTGGGCCATTGAATTGCTGAGAAGAGTTAAGTCTAATTTAATTGATCAGCTGTTGCTGTTACAATGTCTTCCTGGCTCTGCTCAATTCACTAAGTATCGGGTTCCTGTAAGTCTTTCCAGGATTTTCTGAAATCAGCCTGCTCATCATTTCCTTCTTTCATATTTCTTATTAAACAAAAAATATTCTGTTACATGCAGGGCACTCTCCATCTGATGGGCATCCGTTCATTTTCCAGTTTCCGGCCACTCCAAAGAGGCTGCCTCAAACATTCTGGCACATACGGGTCCCTTTCCCTTCTTTAGTATTTCCTTGGGGTATAAGTCCAGTAGCAGCACTGCTGGGTCAAAGGGTATGCCCAGTTTGACACTTTGGGGGCCTATTTCCAAATTGCTCTGGGGAGAGTTTTGAACATCCAGCTGAAAAGTTTACATTTTATCCAAGAAATAATGGGTTATTGAATAAGAAGGACCAAGTGGTAATTGGGCTAGGTCTACATTTGTAAGAGCATCATTGGGAAGCTGGGAAGAAGATGGAGATTAGAGGATGGGGAGACCAAAGAATCCGAGTTCCAGATAGTTCCTCTCTTCCGAGATTGATTGCTCTCCGGTGATGACATGACTGAGGGGGCGGGATAGTTCCTCTCTCCGAGATTCATTGCTCTCCGGTGAGGATGATGGGGGCGGTGGGAGTGGGGGTATGACGTACCCTAACATTCTGACTCCCTTGTGATCTCAAGAGCTCCCAAAGTTTGAATCCAGAAATCTCTATGCGGGTGATTCTCAGAGTTTTATATTCAGGGCGGAAAAAAGAAAAAAAAAATGAAAATTTCTTAGGATGGCAATTTTCACTTTTTTCCCCCTTTTCTCCTCAAGATAAAGGCTAAGTTCCACTCTTTTCTAAGTGCTTCTTAAATAGGGGTCGAGATCCCATATAAGGCAATAAATGTAGGAGTCGCGGAAAATTTGGCAAATTTGGTTAAAAAAAAAAAAAATCAAATACTTGGCCAGAATTTAGCTCCTTGTGTAAAAATGAACACTTCTCCATCTGATTAGAACGCCGATTTGCTCTTGTCTTTGAGAAATGGTAAAATTACTTGGATCCCAAAGAATTGTTTTAAAATAAATTTATGATTTGTCATCAGTAAATGTTAGATTTTTATACCTACGTACTTGATCACGCAAAAATTTCTTGGGCGGAAAGCCAAAGAAAAAGTTTACTCGGGCGCGCGAGTAGAAAAAGTTTAAATAGTTCCGATCTCGGATGGCTCCGTGTTCGCGTGAGAGCACAAACCGAAGCTGGAGCCCAGGTCATAGCTCCTTACTCCAGGCGTGTGAGTGCGCGCGCCTCCTGGGGCGGGCTCTGCACACGTGTCCTTTGGTCCGAACTCCGACAATTCGGTTGCAGAAGGGGAGAGATTCAAAAGAGAACACCGGCAGACTCCCCTTCCTAAGAATTTCTAAGACAACCCTGGGCGTCGGTTTCCGTAGTGTAGCGGTTATCACGTTCGCCTCACACGCGAAAGGTCCCCGGTTCGATCCCGGGCGGAAACACGTTTGCTTTTGGAAACAAAAAGGAGTCGTATTCTGACTTCTAAAATACTTTCACTTTTTATTTAGATAATATTACTCACATAAGTTAGATATGAGGATTGTGAATTTCAACCCTTACTGTTTTAACTGACATAAGAAAAAGTAGACAGCCTTTGCAGTAGCTGCGCTAACCACTACACCACCAACATCCTCTCTAATGCAGTCCTTTTGGTGATGCTCTAGTCAGTGTTCTGGGGCTAGTGCTCAGTTCGCGAGAACATTTTTTTTTTTTCTATTTCTCGCTAGGGATCACCCAATTGGCTCCTTTTTTTCTCTCGCTCCTCCCCTTGACTACATTGGTCACATCCGGGCGGTTGTGCGGTACTCCCTCCCTCCCGGACCCATGCCCCCGCCTCGGAGGATCCACTTCCGGGTGAAAGGTCCGGAGCCGCCGGGTTTCCCCGTGTCCGCCACCTTCCCCTCTCCGCCCTCCGCGGCCGTTTCCGGGGCCGCCCGCCGGGGCCATGAAGCCGCGGGTGTGAGTGACGAGCCGTCAGGCCACCCCCCCAGCCCTTGCCGGAGCCCGAGACCCCGACCCCGCCCCGCCGCGGTGAGGAGCTGACCGGCCCCACCTCCCCTCCCTTCCTTTTCCCTTCCCGCCCGGCCCGGCCCGGTCCGGGCTCCGCTCGGAGTGTCTGCCCGCCTTCCCCTCCACGAGGGGCTCGGTTTGTCCGTGTTCCCCTTCTCCCCCTCCCGGACGTCCTGGGTGTGAGGTCCCCTTTGCCCCCGCGTGCGGTCCTCTAGGAATGTGTGGGGCCCCTCCCTGAGAGTGAGTGAGCCGGCCCTCTGAGGCGCCCCGGGACGGACGCCCCCTCCCCGTGTGGCCGTCCTTCCACCTCCCTCGTGCGCCCCCCTCCGCTCCGCCCTGCGAGAATGAAGCTGGCCTCCCGGGGGAGCCTCCCTCAGTCTCCCGGGCGAGTTTGGCCCCCTCCCCGCGGGTGACCCCCCTCCCTCCGAGCCTCCCCTCGGGGGCTCGTGGTGTGTGTCCGGCAGGTGGGCTCCCCTCCCCCGCGTGTGAGACGCACACCTTGCCCGGACTCTAGGGCTTCCCCCCTGGGTCTCCGTTCCCAGGCTCTTTGCCCCAGCGCCGCCTCCTGCAGGCCCCTTCAGGTCCCGGGTCCATCTGACCAGTTTCTTCCTCCTAATGGATGGTAAGGGCTCTTGCTCACCTGGGCTGTGGAGATCAGATGAGATAAAGAGCTTTGTGAATGGCAGCTGTTATCATAGCCACCATTCTCAGACGCCCCTTCCTCGTCCAGTCCGTGCGGCCTCCCGGCCCCCTCTGGCCCCCTCTCCCTCGGCTGCCTGAGCGGCTGCCCGGTCAGCGCCTCCCTCCGGGCGGGGCCGAGGGAGCCCTGCGAGGCTCGAGCTTGTCTCACAGCATCTCCATCGTTTTCTGTTTCTCTTTTGTAGTTAAAAAGACTCCAGGGGCTTGTGTATAACGGAAAAGGCAGCCGCATTATGGGAGGGGTCGGCATTTCCTTCTCCAGCTTATCTGACAGCTGAGGAAACTGAGGCAGGCAGGGTTAAGAACTTGTGTCCCGGCAGCACTCGGGCTAAGCCGTGTCACCACTGAAGCGCCCGCTGCCCGTGGTTGTGACAGTGGGAAAAGTGGGAAAAGCGCTTGCTCGGAAGTGACCTCTCGTGGGGTCGCTGCCATTTCCTTATCCGGGGAACCAGGCAAGCGGGGTTCAATGACTCCCTCCGCTCGGAGGCAGGTGGGTGACCGAGGCGGGATTTGAACTCGTTCTGCGCCTTCCTCCTGAAGGCCCGGTCAGTGAAGCCTCGCCTCCCTGCAGTCATGGTCCGGAGTTCAAGTCCTGCCTTCCTTTCCCATTCCGTTGATGACCTTGAGCTTAACCTCGTTAGGTCTCACAATTCCCCATTTATATAATAAGGGGGTTGGACTAAATAGCTTCTGGGGTCCCTTCCAGCTCCAGAGCTGGGATGCTATTATGATGTTTCCATTTAGGGCTTAGGAGGCATTTAGAGATCATCTAATCTCTTTTATAAAGAAACCGAACCTTCAAGTTCCAGCAGCAGTGCCCCGGAGTCTCCTCTTTCCCGGCCCCTCAGCCGCTCACTGAGGTCTTTCTCAGACTGGGAAGGAGCCACGTATTTCACCGGTCCTTTTTTCTGTAGTTTGTTGAGAAGTTCGATAAAACTCCTTAGTGGCTTCTGGGTGAATCAAGACAGTTGAAAGTTTCATCTCCAAGTTGAACAGGGGACTGACTGGCAGTGAGCCAAAAGCACTGCTGGGAGGTGGAGGGATTTTTCAGGTGGGAAGTAACGCAGGAGGCTCCAGGACTGCAGAGAGCTCCAGAGGGGAGGAGATCAAGTCTGCCCGGTTACTGACAGATTTATTTAATCAGAGTCTGGGGCCCGACTGCAGTTGTAATAAACATCTGGCTGCTTTAGAAGCTTTCTTACGCTGGAATTATGTGAGGCTTCAGTAGCTGGGGAAGTTTGCAGTGGACTTTCTCCCGGTTCACTTGTCGGGGTGATTTGGAGGAGTTTCATAGGATTCAAAGCTGTGACTCTTTTTCCTTCCCAGATTGTCACGTGTATACTTAGCCGTGCCAGATAATATAGTTTGTGTAAAGTGTCTCGTAAGCTTAAAAACACTTTATCAGTTATCATTGTAAGTTCCCAGAAGACAGGAGACTGCCTTTCATTCTGGCATTGTATTGACCCCAGAATCTTGCACATAAATGCTTAATAATTCTTCATTGGCTTGAATTGAAAGAGACCTTTGTAGAGATTGTTTGTTTTGTTTTGTTTTTAAAGTGGGGCCCAGAAAGGTTGTGATTTGTCCCATTATGCAGTTCGTAAACAGCAGATTGTGGTGTTCAGTCATTTTCAGTCATGTTTTACTCTTGGTGACGGTTTTGATTTACATAAAGAAAAGCTCCTTAACAGAGAAAACTGTCCCAGAATGAGCTGGGGGGGGGGGGAACTATTGCAAAGGTGATTCAGGTTGCTCTCCGGGGTCTTTTCCTTACTCTGATCTAACCCTGCAATGGTCTTAGGACAGTGGAATGCTGTGTCTTACTTAGATTCTCCTCTGTATCAGGCAGCCTTGTTTCCCTCTTAACCCAAGAAGGGCTTCTCCCGCTCTGCTACCCGAGTCATGTGAGGCTGGGAAAATTGCACAGAGAAAAGATGCTTATTTTCTGTCTGGTGTCCTTATTTTGGCAGTTTTATAGTGTTTCAGGCATAGAGTCTGAAAAGTCTTTCCGACTTTCATTGGCTCAGAAATTGGCCTGAAATGAGTTCCTGAAAACAAAAGACATGGAGAAGTTCTCAGTGCCATTCCTGGCATTGTTGTCCCCCTGACACCTGACCCTTGATTTTCTAGGTTCCCATCCTACCAGAAGCGTGTTGAGTAGTTAATGCAGAAGGTAAAGAGGTTACGCCTGGAAAGCAAGACAACTGGAAGTTGGAGAAGGTAACTAGCCCCTTTGTCTGTGAACGTCACTGATTGTCAAAGCTGGAAGGACTTGATCCCTCTCACTCTTACCCCTTATCCCCTGGGATACAGATGAGGAAACTTAGACCCCCCAGGGAAAAGGAAATTGCTAGTGACAGTTATATGGTTTGGGGGCAATGGACCTGGACACAGAACATGGGTGCTTCTCCTGGATCAGATTGCAAAAAAAAAAAAAAAAAAAATCAGAATATACTCATGGGTTGGAGGCAGTGCAGTAAAAAGGGAGAAAGAGGCCATCTGGGTGTACCCTCATGGTACTCCCATCTTAGCTAGTTGACCTAACTTGCTCCTCCACTGGCCTAGTTCTGGCCCAAATAAGGGAATTTGGACTGGATGACCTCTGAGGTCCCACCAGCCTTCGATCTGTGGGCCTGTGTTTCTGTGGATCTTATCTGGCTCAGCCCAAGGACTAGGTAAGCTCTGAGAGGGCAAAGACTATCCTATTTTGTGTTTGCATCTCAGGCACCAAAGAGGTAGGTGCTTAAGAAATGCTTGCTAAATCACACCTTGGTAAGGGGAAGTTGTTATTGGTTCTCACTGGCCGTGGCCATCTCCATCAGACTAGCCCCAGACTTTTTGTGGCAATTGCACAATTCAGTTCAACACATATTCACAAAGTGCCTGTTGTGCATAAGGCATAATGAATGGAATGTGCTGTACATTTGACCAGGATGTCACAGAACATTCCAGAATTCAAATTCGTAACATCCTCTTTCCCAGTGCTTATCAAACCCAAACTGAACTTTGGGGGAAAGCAGTGAATGTTGTCCCATGGAGCTCTCTCTGTCTCAGTGCCTACCCTGTTGAAGTATTTGATACTGGTCAGAGGATGCAGACTGAGGGCTACCAGGAACCTTTGAGATCATCTTGTCCAATTCCTAAATTTTTCAGATGAAGGAACAGAGATGTAAAGTGAGTAAATGAGGTATTCAATGACAGAACCAGTTCTCACTCCAAAGCCTTTGTGATTTCCATTACCCTCCTGGAGTTTCAATGCTAATATTGTCCAACTCCTGCTTGAGATCTGTGATTATTATGTTGCTTCCTACTTCCTAAAGTAGGTTTGGAGGGAGAGGAGAGAGATTTGATGTGGGATGTGTGGGGAAGCCCCTTCTAAGGCCCATTCCAGCGCTGCAGCCAGAGGGCAAAGAAGTTGAGCCGTAGCTCTGCTTATAGCTAAAAGGACAGGTCACAGTCAGGAAGACCTAGCTTCAAGGCTCATCCCCCAACACATCCTGGTTATGGCCTTACTCAGCGCTGCAGCACTCCAGGCAATTTTCTAAGACTATGTGTTGTAGAGCAGCTGTCACTCTGCATCAGGAGAAGGAGCATTCACCAGAAATTCCTTCTTCCAAACAAAAAAACAAACAAAAATCACAATTCTGGTCCTTGAAAAATGAAAAGGATTATCTATTTGTTCAATATGAAGACTAGATGAGTTCCTGGTACAGGTACTTTTGGGAGATCAACTAGGGATATTGATTGGTCTGTTCTTTAAATACTTTGTGTCTCATTATTATTGTAGACTAAAAATCATTATCTGAGGGCTAAATTAAGTGGTAGGAACAGAGGAACAGTTTTTGTTGGCAGAGATAGACAAAAGTTTTTTCCTAGGTGCTTTTGGTGTCTTGGGTTTGGGGGAATCTGTAGCAATGGAACTTTGTTCCTGGGACTCTCCTTTTGGAATTTCATTGCCAACCATCCCATGTGAGACACGCCCCTTCTAGTTTTCTCTGGCCGGATAATACCTTGCACACCCAGGAAGATAATGAATGACTGCTGGACTTCTTTCTCCCTCCCTTCTTCCTTTGCTGTTTGAATATTCAGTGAATTGGAGCCAATGATAATAATCCACACTTCTTAGCTCAGTACTGAGCTCACCTTTGCTCTCTAGAAGGAAGTTCTGGGAAGTTGAGTGGATGCTCAGATCCGTCAGGGCTTGGTTATAAAAGGGCCCAGATAGACGGAGGCCCCTGAAATCTGACCAGACCTTAGAAATTACTTTCTTGAGTGGGGTGAGGTTATTTGTTTGATGACATCAACCTCTTTGAAGGGGCTTCTGTGATTGGTTGAGAGAATTGTAGGTGGAATAGTTCTTTAGTTTGACCGGAATCTGCTTGAATTCCTCAAGCTGTGCAAACTCTCTGAATTGTGAGCTGAAGGAGGCTTTGTAGGGATGGGCGTGGAGAGAAGCTATTAGAGACCTGTTCTTAAAGGTACACTTGCCCACTTACCTACAGCTTCATACTGTATTTTTGGGCAAGACGGGGGGGTTGACTTAAAAATTTTTTTTTTTGCTTTTTGGAAGGCAAGACATATATTGCTTTGCCAGATCAACCCCTTTCTGGATGAGAGAGCGGGGCTGGCTGGCTGGGACATCTGGCATCATCCTTGAAGGTTCCTGGAAGTTTTGCCAGATGTCTCGTCATGTTCTTCGTTGGCTTCTTGACTGTGGTTTCATTCCATGTTCCATCTGCAGGAGTCTGACTCAAAAGTATATTTTCTCTCTTTCATATGCTTAAGCTTGTGGCTTTTTAGTCAATGTATTTAGAGGATAGATTCTAGGCTTTGTTATTGAGGGTCGATGATTTTTTTCCTTCTATATTTATGATTGGGATTGGGTCCGAGAAGCTGGCAGGGGCTGATTCTTAGAAAGTATTGCATCCAAGCTAGAAGTGAAAGGTAAACCTGGAGTAGACAGATGCTTTAGCAAATCTTGACACATGTGTGGTGAGAGGATTATTGTATTTGGAGTCCCAAAACATGAGTTCAAACCTTGGTTCTGCTGCTCACTATCTAAGTGGATTGGGGACCTCAGTTTCCTTTTCTATAGAATTAGACCAGCTGATTAGACCAGAATGAGTTGTTCTTCCAGTTCCAGTGTTCCCATGTTTCTTTTTTCTGAACTATTGCCAAAACAATGGAATAAGAAATGGGAATAAGATCAGAGATTTTCCTGCCTTCTGCTTTAATCCTATATGTATCAGAAATCATCTCAGTCATTTCCATGTCTTTTTACCTCTAGGATCAAATACAAATTTTGGGCATTTTATGTTCTTCACAACTTGGCACCAGCCTACCTTTCCAGCCTCCTATATTCTTTGGTGTAGCCAGACTGATCTTGTTTTTCTTATTCATAGTGTTCTATCTCTCAAATATGGGCCTTACACAGACTGCTCTCCCTGTTCTAGAATTCACTCCATCTTCCACTCTGCTTTTTAGAATCCATAGTTTCCTTCAAGGCTCAGCTCATATGCTACTGTCCTCAGGAAGTCTTTCCTTATCTCCCATTTGTCACTGTCCTGAAATTATATTTTATGTTCTTATTTCTTTCCATGCTGTACCCTCATCTCTACCTTCTGGCTTCTCTGACTTCCTTCAAATCCCAACTAAAATCTCAACTTCTCCAGGAAGCCTTTCCCAGTCCATCTTAATGCTAGTACCTTTCTTCTGTTAATAATTTCCTATTTATCCAATCTAGAGCTTATATGTACTTAGTTGTTTGCATAATACTTCCCCAATAAGAGCTTTTTGCCTTTGCAGCCTTAGCACAGTGCCTGGTACTAAGTAGGTGTTTAATAAATGTTTATGGACTGTCCATATTCTTCTAATAGAATGTAAGCTTTTGGGAGTTGTATTTGTATCCCCAGGCCCAAGAACAATATTTTTATATAGTAGGCATTTACAGTGTTCATTGTTTAAATCTTGTGTTGAACTTCCCTGCTTTGGACTGAGTTTCTGTCTCTGTAAAGTAAAGATAGCAATTCAGGTTGGTATGAGGCCCAAATGAGGTAGTGCTCTTTACAAATGAGATATGATATTTTAAAATGCTTGATCAGTAAAACAGGATGTCAAAATCAGTGAGAAATCTTCCTCTATGTGTTCCTACCCTGCTCCAACCCCATTTCAAAAATGAGACTGAGAAGAGATGGCAGTAGAGAGGGAAGTGACCTGGAGCAGGTCTGTGCAACAGTGACTAGGAGCCAAGAGCTGAATGCTTCCTAGCCTTGATTCTGGGTCAGCTGCTTAATCTTTCCCATCTTCAGTTTCCTCATCTATATAATGAGTGGTCTTCAAGCTTTCTTCCAGCCTTGATTGAATCTACAATCCATGAGTTTTAAAGGAATGCCTGTAGTGTGGTTTAGTGATTTTAATTTGGAGATCTTCGGTTCATATCCCAGGGTTTATTTTTTCAGTTCAATTTGACAGATGTTAAATAGTGACTTCTCAAAACATTCTCACAGAACACAGACATAAAAACATATATGTAATGCTGTGCTGTTAAAAAAAACTTTTGTTCCTAGAGATACAAGCAGAATTGAGTAGGGAGCACTGACCATCTTGGGGAGGAGAGAAGGCTTCATGGAACCTTTAGGTGGCACTGCAATAAATCTTAAAGACATTCTGAGCAGTAGAGATAAATAGAGAATTTGATTTGACTTGAAGACTGTCTTGAGCAGATGCATGGAGGTTCAGATTTGAGAAGGAACTAGCCATCTAGTTTGGTGGAAACATCTAGTTTATGAAGAATGGTATGAAATATGGCTGGAAAGGTAATGGGAGCCAAGTTGGGAAAAGGCATTAAATGCCAGACCAAGGCATTAGTCCACTAGCCTTTGAGGTAGAGAGGCACTGAAGATTTCTGAAAAAGGAATCATGGTCAGATCTCTGCTTTAGGAAGACTTTTGCCCTTTTGGGGGGATTGACTGAAGAAGGGAGAGACTGGAAGCAAGGAGGCCCAACTGGGGGATGTTATGGTATGATTATAGTAGTCTCTGACATTTGTAAGTGTACACTTTATGTACATTATCTTATTTGAGTTACACAATTGGTATTATTCTCATTTTCCAGATGAACAAATTGAGGGCCAGTGATTTGAGTGATTTATAGAGGTCATAGAGGCAGACGGCAGAAGTGGAATTTGAACCTCCACTTCCTGATGTTAGGACTAGCTTGCTATTTATCCTGTACCATTTTGTTAAGGTTGTAGCTAGGGAAAGGGAAAAAAGGAAATGGATTCGGGAGATGTCGTAGAGCTAAACTCACTAAGATTTGGCAATTGATCAGATTTGGGAGGTGAGGGATTGGAGAATCTAAGAGGAAGGAGTCTAGGTCACAGATCTGGGTGACTGAAAGGTTGAAGGTGTGCTGAAGATGGATATTTAGAGGAGTAGGGTAGTTGGGAGTCAGAGGGCATAGTGACTTCTACTTTGGACATTTTAAGCTTAAGAGAGTTATCAAGAAAGCTGTTGATGATAGAAGGAAGGAGGCCTGTGACTAGAGAATTGGAAGTCATCTGCTTGAAGAAGCTATTTGAACCCATGGCTGAAGAAATCTGTAAGCGTCAGGGTGTCAAGTGAGAAAAGAATGCCCACGGCAGAACTCTAGGAAGCCCTCGTGCCAATGGGGTGTGGGGAGCCAGCGATGAATAACCTTGCACTGGGACTCTAAGATTGGATGGTTAGACAGACTGTAGGTGGAGACACTTGGAGAACAATGGAATGGAATTCAGGAAGGAGAAGGTAGTCAAGAAGTCAGAAGCTGCAAAGGATTGAGCAAAGCTCTCTGGGTTTAGCAGTTGAGTCCTTGAAGGCCCTTGAGGGAACTCATTGCAGGTGAGTCAGAAACCTGATTATGAGGAACTGAGAAATGAATGGGAGACTTGAAAGAGAGGGTGGCAAGTGGAGACCGGAGGATGAGTTGCAGACTACCCTTCCAGTCCAGACTAGAGAACATAGTCATATTTTACCTCCCAGCTTGGGCATGACTGCAGAGGATGGGGCTGAGAGGAGCAGGATGACAAGAGAGAGGCCATTTGAAAAAGGAAGGACTTTTGGTGATAACTTTGTACATTGGTAAACATTTGCTATTGACTGATTGTTGGGGAAACAGTAGAAGAACGGTTGTCTAGCCTTTGCTTGAACCAACCCCTCCTGTAATGAGAAACTCACAGCTTAATGAGAACAGTTGTGAGGGTTCCAGTCCAGACAAGTTCCCCTTTAAATGGGAAACACTTCCTTGCTGTATATTTAAGGGAAGGTTCTGGCAAATGGAAATAACAAAAATGTAAGCGGGTGATGATCAGCATAAGTCTGCTTCTTATTTTTCTTTTTTGCTCCTATCTTGCCAGGCATGTAATAACTGTCAACAAGGTCGAGGTATTGTTTTCTTCCCTGCAGATGAACAGTCTTCAGTAACAGAAACTGTTCTTTCAGAGGAACTGAAAAATCCAATGTTTACTCTCAGACTTCAGTTGTAGGTAGAAGGAAAGAGTTTGACAGTGATATTATTTTCTTGTATTTCTGCACTCTCACTAAACTGCACAGAACTTTACAGGCTTTGCCTATTAAATTGAGTCATAGAATTTAGAATCAAACTGTGACCTCTATACCTTTGACACTGGCATAATACCTTGCAAGAGACACCTTGTCCTTTAAAAAGTGACCCTGGTGGCTCTCTGTGGGTGTTTAAGGTTACAGGAAAATGTGCAGTAACAGCTAGTAAAGCAGGATAAGGCGGTAACTCAGCATTGCTTCAGTGGCCACCTGACCCTTCCTCCCACTTAGGGAAGCAGCTCTAGTTCCCAGGTACCCAGTGGTTAGCTGCCACACTGCTGCTACTATATGCTTTGGCCATGACATTTCCCCTGGAGAGTAAAGCATCCTCCTTCTTTTTATTCTTCCCTTCTGAATAGACAGATATTTGTTAATCTCAACACTGCTGTAAGTGACCCAGTTTACCAGAACCCCCAATTAAGAGTAATGAGGAACAGAACACATTTTTTGTTCAATATAAGGAACAGTACTCTGACAACAAAAGCTCTTAGAAAGTGGACAGGGTTATTTTATGCGAGTGCGAATTTTCCATTTATTCCTGGAGATGTTCAAGCAGAGCCAGATGCCCATTTGAGGGAGGTGGCCTAGAGGTGATTCAGGCTCTAATTGGATCAGCTGACTTCAAGGGTCTTTTCCACTCTAAGATACTGTGACTGGTGAAAATAGCCTTGCAGATTCATGGGGCTACTCATGCTCCTCCCTTCATTGGACTCCTACTGCCAGGAGGGCAAAATCCATTCTCCTTAGTCTGACTTTAAAGGCTCTCTGAAGTTTGGTTTCAACCTTTTTTAAACCTTCATTAACCTTTCATCTACTCTACATTGCAACTAACAGAATGACTAATTGTCTTACCATCTCCTATGTCCACAAGTTGATATCATACTTCTTCCTCATCACTGTTGCTGGCTTTTTCTTTTGAGGCTAAACTGAAGTTGTCTCCTCATCGAAGCCTTCCCTGATTTCTTTTTTTTTCCCCTGAGGCTGGGGTTAAGTGACTTGCTCAGGGTCACACAGCTAGGAAGTGTTAAGTGTCTGAGACCAGATTTGAACTTGGGTCCTCCTGAATTCAAGGCTGGTGCTCTATCCACTGCGCCACCTAGCTGCCCCCCTTCCCTGATTTCTTAACCCCACATCCCTTCCTACCTCTGCTGATACTGATTTTCTTCCTCATTAAATTTTATTAAAAATTTTTTTTCTGAACTGTAACAAAATGAGCACTTCCATATATAAAAAGGAATAAAAATAATTGCATGGAAAATTGCAAATCATCCTGTCTGGCCTACTTTTCCTTCTAAGTATATAACAAATTCAATATGTAACTTTCAAAGCTATTTTGCCTATCTTTTTTCCTGGCTTCCTTTCTGTTTTTTTGTATGTATTTTTAAAAATGTTTCAGTGACCCTTTTGGTGGGGGGGAAGAAGGCAACCCTATCACCACCTCCCCTCCAACTAAAAAAGAAAAAGACTTCATTTTAGCAAATATGCACAGAGAAACAAAATAGATCTTTACATGGGGGCATGTCCACAAATGTATCTCTCATTCTCTACCTTGACTTATCACTTCTTTGTCAAGAGGTCAACATTTTGCTTCACTGATTCTTTGGAATCTTAATTGATTATTGCAGTAAGTAGAGTTCTTCGGTCACTTATAGTTGTTCATCTTTATACTGTAATTGTTATGGTATACATTGTTATCTGGGTTCTGCTTGCTTTACTCTGTATTGATTCATACTAGTCTTTCCAGGTTTGCTTGATCATCTGTTTAATTATTTATTATGATTGAGTAATATTTTGTTACATTGATATATTATGATTTTTTTCAGTTATTCCCCAAATAATAGGCAGCCCTTTAGTTTACAGTTCTTTATTGTCACAAAATGTTGTTATTAAATATTCTTGTGTTTTTATGCATTCTTTGTCTTTTTTCCTTGATATTTTTGAGGCCTGATAGTGGTATCTTTGGGTTAAAGGATATGCAGCAGTTTAGTGATTTTTGAGGCTAGAGTTCCAGATTGTTTTCTAGAATGGCTGAGCTCATTCACAAATCCACTAATAGGGCTTTAAAGAGCCTCTTTTCCTCTAAAAATTCTTGTTTTCCTTTTTTTTCCCTTTCATTTTTGCTCATCTGATCCTCCTTAAATTTTTCTAGAGTCCTTTGTCTTACTTTTCTTTACCCCATCTCATTGTTTCTTGGATGATACTTGTATATATTTTAAATTCTTATTTAACCCTATCCTCAAGGAGTTTAAAGTGCCATTTTTTTCACAGTGTCAAATATAGGGCCTTCTATGTAGTACATATTTTATTAATACTTGTTGAACTGAACTGGAGATGGAGATTTTGGCTTTCTGCCTTTCAGGATGCTGGAGCTACTGGTGGGTATTAGTGATGAAGTGGTTTGGGAACTGGTAAAAGGCTTGAGAGTATTTTGGTTCTCCCATTTACTAAATGTTATCACTTTTAGTTTCATTGGGTTATCTTTATAAAGATTTTTACTGGGTTGACTGGTAGGAACTGGCTTCAGTGAGCTGAATCTCAGAGGGTCTTATGGGTTACTATGCTTCTGCTTATAACACCCTTTTCATCCCTCCCCTTTTTTTTTAACCCCCATCATCTTCCATGTAGTTTCTCACTCATCTCTGAGGGGGAAGAAAGGATGACCACTGTGGATGTCCTGCCTGAGAGGCCTGATGTGGTGGAGATGGAGGACCCCTCCTCGCCCTTCCAAGTGGAGAAGCACTCATGGGATGGGCTCCGGGACATCATTCACAGCAGCAGGAAGTATTCAGGAATGATAGTGAACAAGGCCCCACATGACTTCCAATTTGTCCAGAAGACAGATGAGTCAGGCCCTCACTCTCACCGGCTTTATTACCTCGGTAAGCCAGGCTTCCACACCCTTTCTCTTACCCTGACAACAACAACAACAACAACAAAAGCAGTGGCAATATTTTGCACATAACAACTCTGTGAGGTTGATAGTATTATGGGGCCTGTTTACTGAGGAGGAAATGAGTAAGCTAACTTCCTTAAGGTTTTATAGTCTAATAAGTAGCAAGACTAAGGCACAACCTAAGTCTTGTGATTGGTCCAAGGCTCAATTCACAGTCAGCACTACATGGCCTCCCTATGTACTACATAGGCCTCCCTACCTGCATGTCATCTTTGCTATGTCATTCATTGCCAATATGCTTGGGGCTTTTGATGAGGTTGATTTCTTGCAAGAGAGTTGGCAGGAAATAAATCTGGTTATGAAATCTTTGATTCTTAAAAGTCTCACTCTTGCTGGTTGGGAGAAAAAATAAAACCTCTCTGAAACAATTTTTTTAATATAATTAGTCTGATTGTTAGGGATTCTAATTAGTACAGTCAGGACCTTTCTTAGGTGGGTCTGCCTTGCCTCTGGACCAACACTTTGTTCAAGTGAAATCAGATTAAAATAATTATAGAATGAGACTTCTAAAACCAGAAGGGGCTTCATTGTCATTTGGTCCAGCTGGTATCTAAACAAGAATCTCTTATATTCTTCCCAGAAAGCAGTAGTTTAGATTCTACTTCAAGACATCACTTGATGTGGAACTGACTACCTTCCCAGGCAGCTCAGTCTACTTTTGAAAAGCTTGAACTGTTGGAAAGTTTTTCCATATGTTAAACTTAGCTCTTCCTCTCTGAAACTGCAGCTTACCCTCTTTGTTCCTAGTTCTACACTTTTTCATGATAGGTCTGCAAATATGTGAACCCAGCAATCATGTTTCCTTCTACTTTTTCTCTTCTTTTGGCTAAACATCCTTACTTCCTTCAGCTAACACAGTCTCTTGTCATCTCACCATTCTTACCTTTCTCTAGATCTTATCCTTCTTGCTTTCCATTCTGGGTGCCATGCTTTGAGAAAGACTGCATCATAGGTATGGCCTATTCAACTGAGAGGACAATTGGGCTTTTACTTCCCTGGTTCTGGACACTGCTTCTTTTAATGCAATTTCATGTCATAAAATGAACTTTTGTAGCTACTGTATCACATTCTTGACTTACATCAAGCTAACAGTCCACTAAAATCCCCAGGTCCATTTCACATAAACTATTCCTGGCCCTGGCTTCCTCATCCTGTATTTCTGTGACTGATTTTATTGAATCAAACTCCAGGTTTTTTCAAATTTCTTTCAAGTATTGAAATGTAAAAACCTTCATGTCAAGTAAAATCAGCTGTACTAATACAGTTATCACTGTTAAACTTTGTCTTGTTAGATTCAGCTTATTATTCTAGCCAGTTAAGATCATCTGTACATCTAGTTTTGTATTCATACTTTGCCTTCCTCCTTTGCGAACTTCTTTCATCCTTATTATGAGTTGGAGGTGACCATTGGCTCTGCCAGGGGAATGCAAGCACTGATCCTGCCTAGCCTGATGCCATCTGCAAACAATTTGGGAACCTTAAAGGGGAAAAGAAGTCAGTGTGTTGTTGGGTGATGAGGAGGAAGGGGAATAGAGTGTGCAGCAGTCCCCATCTGTTTTTATGATGGTCAGGTGATGTAGGACTGAGCTGTGTATATGAGAAACTTTTTATTTTAATCACTAGTTGGCTGGAGCCACCTCCCTGAGTCATTGCCTTGGTCACAACATACCTTGGGCCAAAGCATATCCTGCTTCCCAAAAAGAGGAGGCTTCTAGGAGACTGTCCAGTCTGCAGATTGCAGCTTTATTTTTCCCCTTACCCATGGGATTACATATAACAAAATATCAGAGCTGGAAGAGATGGGGAGATTAGAGTTTTTCTAGCTCAACTCCCTTATTCATATTTTTATAGTTGAGGAAATAATGAGTCCCCAATGCTTAGGTACTTTCCCAAGATCTGTGAGTAAGTGGCAGAGCTGGGACTAAAACCTTGGGTCTTTTGAGCCCAGAGCTGATTCCACTTTTCCCTTTGCTGGGTCCCTTTTTGTATCCTTAGGGGGCCATTGCTATAACTTTCCTAATAATGGCTCACCTCTTAGACAACTGCAGATTTACAAGGACTTTCCATACAGAATCCCCTTGAAGTAGGAAGAGTGGGTGTGGCCATCCTCTTTGAGAGACCGTATCAGCAAATTTCAGTGCAGGTATAGGAAAGCCAGGCCTAGATCCCAGGTTTTCTGACTCTCAATCTGGGCTTCTTTCCTCTGGGTCATCTCTCTTCCTTTGGTCATCAGGCAAAGATTGTAGTGACTTTGAAGGAAGATTATCTTTGGCAACATAGTTGGCAAGGTATTGGGATCCCCCTGATGATCCATGACAGGAACCAGATGGTGCCCTCAGAAGAGGCTGGAGCAAGATTGCCTGTCTCATTTGCTTGGAGAGCTCCAAGTATTCCTCTGGTATCCTGGAAACTACAGTGTTACCTGGGAAGTTGGGCCTGGTATTAGATGGGTTTTCTGTATGGGAGAGAGCTCCGGGCTTGGAACTGAAGGGTCTGGGTTCAAGATTTGTCTGGGCTACATACTGCCTATGTGACCTTAGGCATATCACTTGAGCTCTTTGGCTTGAAATTCCCAATTTGTAAAATGAGAGGATTGGACTTGATGGGTTGCTAAGGTCCTTTGTAGCTCTGAGAGTCTTAAACTGAAAGAGTCTGGGCACAACAGAGACAGGAAAGGATTCTGTGGAGGAAGAGATGCTGGTGCTTATTGAACTCTTGGAAATCTAATGTGAAGAGCCAGAATATTTGGGGCCGTGGGAGAAGATATTCCCTGTCTGGATGTAAATGACCTATAAGGACCCTGTAGCCCTGAATCTTCCCTTTGTTAGTCAGAAAGACAGCCAAGCTGATTTAGGAAACAGGGTTGCTGCTAGCAGTATTTCAAACCAGACAGCTGGTGGTCATGTCCTCTAGATTTGCCTTTTCTCAGATGGGCTTGTAGCTGCAAGCTAGAGCTCCATGATTGATTACATTGGAGTCTCTGATTACTGGAGGGGCCCTAGCCAAAAAACCCCAACTTGCATCTCCCCCCCCCCCCCAGCCTCAGAATCTTGCTGCCACTGCTTCCTTCTCCTCTGCCAAGCCATTGGGATGAATCTCCAGGCCATCAATAGCCATAAATGTGTGTTGCATTAGACCGGGCCTGTCAGCATTTCCTCAGGTTTGTCCCTGACTGGGACTTCAAAGGACATCTGTCCAGTGTCTATCTGGATAGGAGTTGCCTCAGCAGCATCCAACAAAGTAGCTGGCTGGTTACCTGGCTCCCATTATTGAGCACTTTCCAAGGCCGCTTTTTCTGCTTTAGAGTTAACATTGTTTAGGAATTTTTTTCCAATAGGGAGCCAAAAGCTAACTTTCTGAATCTTCCTCCTTGTAGGATTAAGCAGAATGAGCGTAAGCCTCTTCTCTGTTGCCATTCTTCATATTTTAATCTTCCCTTCCATAAATTTTCTCTTTCACAGGTTAAATATCTTTAGTTCCTTTAGTCAGTCCTCAGATGGCCTGATTACATTCCCTTTATCATCCTGGCTGCTACTTCTCTGCTCGCTTTTGTTTTTACAGCACTTACATTTTCTAATTTATTCCAGAGTTAGTCCCAGTTTCTCAAAATAGGGTAACACATTGAAAAAACCTAATACTGAAATGTAGTGTTCCATACCAATAGTCCTCCACCTCTGCAAAGACCAGGGTAAAGTGATAGTTCATATCTCTTTCCGGGGAAGGAGGCACACTTGGCCCAGCATTCAATAAACATTGTTTTGATGTTGTTTTTTCCATTTATATTGCTAATATACCTTGCTGAGTAATAAGCTCTTAGTATAGCCCAAGATCATGTTACTTATTTTGGCTACCGTGTTACATTGTTGAGACTACTTGAGGCTACTAAAGCCCCCAGATCTTTTTCACAGGAACTATTGTCTAACCACGCCTCCCCATTTTTGGGTTGGTGTGTTTGAGAAGTCATAGCTTTTCCCAGGGCCTGGTGCCATGGATTTCTTTTTTATTTCCCTAGGGATGCCTTATGGCAGCCGTGAGAATTCTCTCCTTTACTCAGAAATTCCCAAAAAGGTACGCAAAGAGGCCCTGCTGCTGTTATCATGGAAACAGATGCTGGATCATTTTCAGGTGAGATGGCGTGCTTCCTGTGCCACCTTAGACCTGGCCAAGGCACAATCTGCCTGGCCATCTGGGAGGGACTATTTGGCTGGAAGAGGGAAGTTCATCTATGCTCCTCTCAGACTGCTAGCAGAAGATCATCAGCTTTGCATCTATTTGAACTGAGCTTGGCTGGAAAGGGAGAGGTTAGGGTTGAATTATGGCAGTAGTGCTACCTAGCAGTTACTAATAGTGTCCTAGCCTATTAGGCAAGGAATACTCATGTCAGCTTCCCCATTCTGGATCTTAGCATCCCCATTTCAAAATGAGCAGGTTGTACAACGTGGTCTTTTTAAAAAGGCCCTTCTAGTCCCAACACTTTAGGATACCATGTATCTGTGGGGAAGACTTCAGGCTGTCATCTTGTCAAATGATGATTATTAAAGTACCTTGAGAGGTACTTTAACAGAACTGCCTAATTTCCAGTTTACTAACCTGGTGGATGAGGGGAATTTTACCTAGATTTTAACAAAATATTCAATAACATCTCTCACACTGTTCTTTTTCTAGGTTGTTGTTGGTTTTTTTTTTTTTTTTTTTTGATATCTTCTGTTTTTTATATTACTGTTGTTTCTAAATACATTCCTCTTTCCTTCCTTACCCAGAAAGTCATATTTCTAGTCTTTTTTTTTTTTTTTTTTTTTTTTTTTGGCTGAGGCAATTGGGGTTAAGTGACTTGCCCAAGGTCACACAGGTAGAAAGTGCTAAGTATCTGAGGCCAGATTTGAACTCAGGTCCTCCTTAACTTCAGGGCTGGTGCTCTATCCACCTAGCTGCCCCACTCCCCATTCCCTAGTCATCAGGTATTCGCTTTGTTTATAATTCTCTAATACCAAGAAAAATTTTATTCTTGGAGACAAGATAGAGAGGTGGTTAGTATAATAAAAGTGAATTTGGACCTGATTGAGTGGTGTGATCTATTGAATAGTTATTAATAGTTTAATGTTCCTTTAGAAGGAACTGTGCTGAAGAAATCTGTGACACCTTCCTATCTTTTTCCCTGATGTGGATAAAAACATGGGTAGCATGTTTATTACATTCATAGGAGACACTAAACCAGGAGGGGAAACTAGTATATTGGATTACAGAATCAGGACCTGCAGAGATCTATCAGGCTTAGAATGTGGGGTCAGATTGAATGAACATCCATCTGAAAAAGAGCTGGATATCTTAGGAGATTCCAAGTCCATGCCTTATAAGCACCCTAAGATGGCCTCATGAAAGCCAGTGTCATCTTAGATTGCATTGAGGGGCATTGGGTTCAAAAGGTTGAGAGTCCTATTATGAGAGCCCATCTGGAGCACCATACTAAGGTGAGTGCTGCACTGTGGGAAGGATGTTAATAAGCTGGAGAGCATTTCGAGGAAGGCATGCATGGTGGTGAAGGGGCTCTGGTTATTGTCATTTGAGGACTGGAGCCAAGGTATACCTGAAAGAGGGACTAGACTTAGTATGAATGAGCACCAAGTAGAAGTTGCAAGGAAAGTGATTTAACCTTGTCAGGAAATCTTTCTTCAAGTGCAAGCAGAGTAGGCAGTCTTGGGCTTCTCAGTGGAAGTCTTCAGGGACGTGGGCTGCATGACTCCTTATTGGGTGGCATTATGGGAATTTGGACTACATGGTCCCTTAAATTGCCATTGTCAATTTAAGCCAGGTGGAGGATGGTGAAACTTCCCTTCTTCAATATGTGCCCTTTTGTCACAGTGTACGTTCTTGATAAGAATTCTTGATCAGAAATAGCCACTTCTCCGTTAAAATGCAATACCAGGGGACTGAGGAAAAGGGCTGTTGAAGCTCTTTTTATTGAGGCTGGCTGATAATTATTGGCCTATACTTCCTGGGAAGGAAATAGTTCTGAATTTGATTGGGCCTTTGCTTTTGCCAAACAGAAAGAAAGTGTTTTGGGGTGGGGTGTTGGGGTCTTATTTTTAGAACCTCCATGGGAAGGGCAGTGTGGCCTGCTGCAGAAGCTTCTTGTGCTCACTTGCAAGCTGGCCCCTGCAGCACATATCTCAGTGGCTGCCTCTCTCCTGACTGAAGCAGGCTCTGCCTTCCTAGATAACGCCTCCAGTCTGACCCCTCCTGACTGTTCCCGCCTCATCTGACAAAGCCTCCTCTGCACTTGCTGCACCTGGGCCTCTCTTCACATTCACAAATCTTCCTCTTTCTTGCTTTGGCTATGCCCTTTTCCTGGACTCCAGATGTCCTTCTTTCCCTTCCTAAAGTCTGATGCACTGGCCAGCTTTTCTGTCCTTGATGGCTCTTCCTTCCCCCAAACCTTGCACAGCATTTTCTTTTGTGTCAATAACTAATATTTATATAGGACTCTAAAGTTTGCAAATCCCCTGCATTTATTCTCTCAGTTGTACTTCTTAACAGCCACATGAGGGAAGAACTGGAGTCATTAGCTCTCTTTGGCAGATGAAGAAACTGAGGCCCAGGAGCTTAAGTAACTTTCCTATGATCCTAGCTCTAGGTGAAAGAAGAGCCAAAATATAAAATCAGGCTTGTACCTTGTCAGTCTCCATCCTGGGCCCTGGAGAGACTAGGCAAGGCACTTCATCTCTGTCTGACTCATTTTTCTCCATCTGTAAAATAGTGATAATAACAGTATCTCCCTCCCAGGATTATTGTGAGGAACAAAGCATATAATAATTGCTAAATGCATTATGAATCTTAAAGTGGCATGTAAATTTTGGTTATTATTATCATTCTCACACTTTCCTCTATAGTTAACCATCTTTGTCTCTTAAGTGGTTAAGATTAGTGATGGGGCTGCTGAAAGGAACATACATTGGGCAGTATCCAAGAGATGGATTGCTTGCCCCCATGATCAGGGAGTCCTGACTTTGTTTTTGTGTCAGAATGTTTTTGGTTGTGGCGGGGTTATGCACCCAGGAGTTCAGGCTCATTTTGGCTTCCTATAGTTCATCTCCATTTAGGGACAGAGGAATAGAGTCACAAGCTGCAGATACTGATATTCTACGAAGGTCTCACTGGATTCTTATTCTATCTGTGTGCATTCAGGCTACCCCTCACCATGGTATGTACTCTCGGGAAGAAGAGCTCCTGAGAGAGCGGAAGCGTCTTGGTGTGTTTGGTATCACCTCCTATGACTTCCACAGTGAAAGTGGCCTCTTCCTTTTCCAGGCCAGTAATAGCCTCTTTCATTGCCGAGATGGAGGCAAGAATGGATTCATGGTAAGTTTTTTGAGTCCATCTGGGTAGATGTGCAGATGATAAGATCAACAATATCAGCAAACCCCTCTTTCTCTTTCTCATGTTCCCATTCCAGCCAAATGTTATCTCTTGTCTCTGAAGTTTTGTCCATCCTATTTTTCAGGGGCTCTCCTCTTGCCCCTCATTACTGTCTGTTGGTCCCAGCTTTGAAACCAGTTTCTTCTGGAAGATTTCCTTGATTTTCCATATTTTTCCTTCTTCCTTGCTCCTCATTTCCCCAGCTGTTGACCCCACAGAGATTTATATAGCTGTTTCTTCCCTTCTAGTTACTATGAACCTTTCTTTGTCACTCTAGCCCCTAGTATAGTACCCTGCATGTAGAAGGTATTTAATAAGTGTTAGCCATATTGTATTTTCTCAGGTGTCTCCCATGAAGCCACTAGAAATCAAGACCCAATGTTCTGGGCCTCGGATGGACCCCAAGATCTGCCCTGCTGACCCTTCCTTTTTCTCATTCATAAATAACAATGATTTGTGGGTGGCAAATATTGAGACTGGAGAGGAGAGACGGATGACATACTGTCATAAAGGTGAGCTCAGGCCTTTGGAGAATGGGCTCCTTGAAAATTTGCTATTTCACAGCTTTAGCTGTGGAGGTGTTAACTTTACATGCGCCTCTGTGGCTGTCACCATCCCCACTCTGCCTACCCAACCCTGCCTGTAGACTCTTCTAGTCTGCCCTGAGGTAACAGAATGACCCCCCCCAAAACAACAACAACAACAACAACAACAAAAAACCCAAATAAACCTAAAAACAAACCAAAAAAGAAAAAACAATTCCTCCAGTCCATAGTGCTTTCATCTGTACATCTTTCTGGACTGGTGTAGTCCTGTTTGCTCATCTGCTCCACTCATCTCCTTCCTACAGGGCCCACTGGTGGCCCAGATTGATCAAGCTTCCAATAAAGATGTATTGATTACTCTTCCTCTGCAGGTTTGTCCAGTGTCTTGGAGGACCCCAAGTCAGCAGGAGTAGCTACCTTTGTCATCCAGGAAGAATTTGATCGATTTACAGGCTATTGGTGGTGCCCAACAGCCTCCTGGGAAGGTTTGTCTTCTTTCTTTATACCTGTTTGATGGTCTGAGGCCTTTCCTTCAGGAGTTTAGAGAAAGAACAGTGTTTATACTCTCTTCCCCTCCCTTAATCCATTTGCAGCAGTTTTTGAAATGGGAAATGAGCTGGCTTCTTAGGCTACAGAAACCAAATTGGCTTTTGTGGGAATCTGCAGTGCTTTAATCATATAGGCAGTATGATTATAATTGACCCCACTCTATCCATGAGGAGTCTGAGGTGACCCAGGGACTTACAGGAATTAAAGGCAAAATTTACATAATGACAGGCTCCAAGAACCTGGGCAGTCAGGAGAATCCCAGCAAGGAGCCATCCGTCTCTGCCAGGAGAGCACTAGGCAAGGGTACTGACTGCCCCCTGAAGCAGTGCTCCACCTTTTGATACTTCTACCTTTTGACAGTTTTAATTGTGAGGAAGGTTTTCCTGAATTCAGACTTAAAATGCCACTCCTAGTTCTGCCCTCTGGAGCCAAATATAAGAAGTCTAATTCTTCCATATGTCAGTCTTATTGTCACATGACCCTCCCCACCTCTCCTCTGTGCCCATTCTCCCAGGCTTCTCCAGATCTTCCAAATCCAGCATCCTTTCTTCTTGTCTTGCCATAGGCCTCAGACCCTGAGAATCAGAGAGGCCCCTCAGCTTATCCCACATGGCCTAGCTCTGTGTACCAGGGCTCCCATGCCCGAGCTCTTCCTGCTAATGCTAAGATTTAGATGGTTCTGCAGTGGACTTGGTGACAGTTTGCCCTTATGCCAGGACTTTTGCTGGCTATGAAGCCATTGATTTTTCCATGGCCCTTTGGTTAGTTTTCAAGAGGGATGTTGACTAGAAGATCTTCAATAAAATTCCATAAACTTGATTGTTAGGAAATGTTTATTTCTTCCTTAAGAGTTCTATTTTGTCATCCACCTGTCTTCAATGTGATTTTGGGATAAATGACAAAATCTTTGACTCATTAGTGGTCCAGGAGA
Source organism: Sminthopsis crassicaudata (assembly GCF_048593235.1). Lineage (NCBI taxonomy): Eukaryota > Metazoa > Chordata > Mammalia > Dasyuromorphia > Dasyuridae > Sminthopsis > Sminthopsis crassicaudata. The sequence continues at coordinate 65,761,661 of NC_133617.1, read as the reverse complement.
ATAGTCTCCTGGGTGCTTATTAGCAGGGTCAGTCTTGGTTAGGATTTATAGCTAACAGGCAGTTTTGGTTGACACTTCTTCCTTGGTAGTGACATAAGTTTTAAGGCCCAGCTTTCTTCAATAACCACTAATTAACTCCCCACTTTGTGGAAAAAGAGAAAGGGCAGACACAGTGCTTGCCCTCATCAAACTTATAAGAGGGGGAACCTAAAACAAAACAATACATGATAAGTAGATTAGAGAGATGTGAAGTAAAGGATCATGGACATAGTTATTCATGACTGGGAGAACTGGGAAGGCTTACATGAATGAAAGAGGTAGCTTTTGATTTGAGTTGCGCTCTGAAAAAGGTCTAAGAATTCATTAAGCAAAAGGAGAAGGGAGGACGTTGCAGATTGTCGTTCTGATTAGAACCTTTTGACACTTGACTTCTTAATCCTTTATTTGTCTCCATTAACCATCTCTGCCAGTTCAGACCCCATTTATCTTTTTTTTTATAAGCTGCTTCCCCCCAGTCCCGATGTTCTAGACATTTCATCATAGGTATAAATTCCCCCTGTCCCTGATGCCATATTTAGTCACAATCCCCAACCCCTTCTAGTTTCTCTTTTCATCTTTTCCTTTGGAACTTTCTTCATTTCCTTTATTAAACTTTTATCATTAATTTCTGCTTTTTTTCCTTCTTTCCTTGCCTCATCTGATGATTACATCAACTGAGCTCTCACTTCTCCCTTAGCACTGACCTCTGTTGGTCTGCTCTAACACCAGCCATTTCTTTTCTCACCTGTTATCTCAGGGGACCTTGTGGATGTAGTGACAATCACCAGAATCACCCTTGACCTGCCTCTTCAGGTTCTCGCTTTGCTCTCATTGCTCACTGATATGGTGCTTTCCACTCATACCTCTCTCTCTCCATTGGTGGCCTCCAGGGCATCTCTCAAGTATCTCAGTGCCCAGCCCGATCTGAGGTGTCCCTGCTTTCCTCAGGGCCTCAGTGGTGGGCCTGGTCTTCCCCTGCAGCTGGCCCCTGCCATCAGCCTTGGAAATGACATTCAATCCTCATGATTCCTTGAGTTCTTTGACTTGTTGGGCCTCTCTTTCCATTCTAAGTCAGCTACCACCCAGAGGGGCAAATTGTAGACCTTACCATAGCTTCGAACATCTCACATCTGTGTCTGTCTGAAACTTCCTTCTTGGGCCACGATCTCTCTTTCTTTCCAACCTGTCATTCCTTTAAATGGTTTCAGATAGAGGTTAGGAAGTAGAATTAGCCCTCAGCTTGGAATGGATCCCACACTTGCCACACTTTTTCCTTTCCAAGCTCTAGTATCTTCATTTGTAAAAAAGAGGAGTTGGGCCTAGATGATCTCTAAGCTTCCCTCAAGCTCTCATAGATCCAATGATCTCAGGGCTCTTCCCACCTTTAGCATCTCTTGACTTTTCCCTATTCTTCTTTTCTTACTGTTTTCCTACACAGTCTTTACCCTAGTGGCTGGCCATTTAAAAAAATCTTTTATTGATCTCTTTTGTTTTTACATCACCTCTATTTCTGAATATATCCCTACTTCACAGCCCTATTCAGGAAGCTATTACTTGTAAGAAAAGTGCTGGGGGAAGGAGGGGGAGAAAAGGAAGAGATTTCCACAAAATAAATCAAGACATCAACAGAATCTGACAGTGTATGCTGTGTCACATTCTACTCTATCCTCACCTCTAGCAGTAAGTTTGAGAGGTGCATTTTCTCATCTTCTCTGAGACCAAGTTTGGTTTTTAATATTTCACAATGTTTAGTTTCATCTTTTTGCTCTTTCCATGTACATTGATGTATTCTTTGCACAATGGCTTCCCAGTTCTACTTGCTTCATTGGTATTATTTCATATAAGGGTTTCTGTGCTCTCTGAATTCTATTTCTTACAGCACCATAATATCCCATTGCATTCAAGTACCACACTTTGGCCATTCCCTAATCCATGGGCATCCACTTTATAGAGACTCTGCTGCTCCGTGGTGCCCTGACTGTTTTGGAGTAAAGGGAACCTCTCTGTCCTTGACCTTTTCAAACTCATAGATTTAGCCATGCCGTCCTCTTATTTAGGGCCTGAAGATCTTAAGACCCTGCGAATCTTATATGAAGAAGTAGACGAATCTGAAGTGGAGATCATTCATGTTCCTTCTCCTGCTCTGGAAGAAAGAAAAACGGATTCCTATCGGTATCCTAGGACAGGTAAGCTGCGGCCACAGCACTGGGAAGGGGGGGGGGAGGGGACTGGAGATGGTCATACTCCTTCCACACACGGGGCAGATGACTAACACTTGGCCTTGGCACCCCAAAGGCGCCATCCATTCCTGAGTGTGGGTGAGATGCTGTAAGTCAGAAACATGTTCCTGCCCTCAAGGAATTTGCAGCTTAGCTGGGGAGCTGTGGCTTCTCTGCTTGCTTCCGTGGGCCTTCTGTTCATTCTTGGGGATATAACCACCCATGCCTTTCATCTGAGGCTTGACACAGACTTGTTGGTGCTTTGCATGCTTATCTCCAGCTAGTTTGCTACCCTCCTTGGGGGCAGGGCCCCACATCTCATCAATCCCTCAGATTACCTCATTTGAGGCCTTGCACTGAGTGGGTGCTTCATAAACATTTAATGAGGTTCACTGGTTCACAGTCTGAGGGTGGCCCAAGAACCTGCTGCTTTTAGTCATTGAGGAGAAGCCATCTTACCTAACCTTGGAGACTGCGCATTTTGCTCCCTCTGGAGAAGTGCCTTTTTTAGGGTCCCTTTGACCTGGGCACTCCCTGTCCCTGTACTCTCTACCCCAGGGACTGACCCAAAGATGGGTTCATGAGCAAGGGCAGAGAGCACTTGGCCTTTGGCAGCTTTTCACTTCCCTTTCCTTTCCACAGGCAGCAAGAACCCCAAGATCGCTTTAAAACTGGCTGAATTTCAGACAGACAATCAGGGAAAGGTAAGAGTGCTTCACTTCTCCCCACATCTCAGTGTCCTTCAACAAGCACTTGTTCAAAGCCTTTGATGTGGGAAGGTCCTCAATAGGGCAAAGACATAGAGCCAGGGGGCGCCCTGGTGCACAGAGCCAGCCCGAGGCCGGGCAGAGTGCTCTTCCTGAGCTCAAATGTGGCCTTGGACGCGGCTGCATGATGTCAGGCAGCTCACTTCACTGTGCCTCAGTTTCCTTGTCTGTCAGATGAGTAGGAGAAGGGAATGGCAAACATCCCCAATGTCTCTACTAACATTCTTATGTCACTGAACAACAGTCAAAGCAGTGGCCTTACAGCCTAATGATAAGAAGCATAGATACCTGGCTTTTTCTGACATCAGTTGATTGCTAAAAGAGGCAGGCAAAGTGGTGTGAAAAATTAGAGGAGGACAGAGGAGGCAGGGAAGGCTCCAGGGAATTCGGAGGCTCATGAAGAAGGGCCAGCCTAGAGCTCAGGCAGGCTTACAGGCCCACAGGGCAGTATTGAGTGCAACAGAAATCCTTTGGAACACAGAGTGGTGAAATGCTGAGCTAGAAAGAATCTCAGAAATGTTCTTCTACAACTCTGTCCTTTTACAAAGGAGAACATTGAAGCCCAGAGAGGCTGTGACTTGCCCAAGATCATGTCTGCAATAAGGTGTGGAGCAAGATTTGAACCCAGGTCCTCCTCTGTCGAGTGCTCTTGCCATTCCACTATGGTGACTAATGGCACCTTATTTAGATCCCGGAATTCATTGTAATTGTTTTACTGTAATGAATAGTTGTAATGAGATTAAGATGATTCAGACTCAGGTAGAGAAGAACTTGAGAAGTACTCCCCTGCCACATAGCCTTTCTTTCAAATGAAGCCTATAGAATGGAAATGAAACTGGCCTTAGACTGACCTAGGGGAGGTGTGACAGCTTAGTTAATAACAGAACCAACTCACCCTTATCAGCACTTTTTTTTCTTTTGAATTTATTATTATTATTATTTTGTCCAACACTCTTAATTGTGGTCAGAGGACTTGCTTCCCCATTCCTGATCCTTGACTTAGGCAGCAAATTTTTAAAAACCAAAATAGAGAGTCCTTTCTTAATCTCCATCGTGTGAATTGTGGTGACTATGGTCTTGCTAGAGGCAGCATTGTGGGGGGTGAGCCTGGCTTCCAACCCTACTTCTGCCCCTCCCTGTGACAACTGGGGGAGGAGATTTAGCCTCTCTGGATCTCAGTTTCTTCCTCAGTATTAGAGGAAGCGATTGGACTAAGTGGCCTCCAAGGCCCTTTCCATCTCTAATTCCATGATCTATATGGTCTCCTTGGGGAAAGACTAATTGGAGCAACTTGTAACCTGATGGTTTGTTTTGGTCTAGATGGTTTGTGCTCAGGACAAGGAGTTGGTGCAGCCGTTCAGCACGCTCTTCCCCACAGCAGAGTACATCGCCAGGGCTGGATGGACACGAGATGGCAAATAGTACGTAGCTTTTTCTTTAGCCTCCTTAGGTCCCAAACAAGTCATTGCCTATTATCTCTTCTACTTGGACCACAGTTGTTACTAATATTTAAAGTAAAATAACAACTGTGGTCCAAGTAGAACCACAGTTGTTATTTTACTTTAAATATTAGTCCCATTATATAGTTCAGGGAGCTGTGGTTCAGTTAGCTGACTTGCTATGAGCCATATGATTTGTAAGTAGGAAAGTTGAGACTATAGAGCTCAATTGTCTGGACTCTTTCCATAGCTCCTGGCATCTAAAAGTTATAATAAAGATTTGGACCAACTCTGAAAAAGCCAGGGTTCCTTGACTGGTATCCTTGAGGTTCCTCAGTACAAGACATGACTAGGTATAACTTTCAGAGCCAAGAAAGACTCACAGATTCTTGATCAAGACCACAAGAAGAAACAAGGCTTAGTTCAAACACTGAGGAGTTTATAATCATGCTAAATAGCCTTGTTGTAATAACTGATGCTCAAATACAGGGTCTTCTTCCTCAGTCTGGCTTCTATAAAGCTTGGATCTGGCCTGTAATTCAATTCCAAATGGCTTTTGTCCACTCAATCCCTACCTCTATGGATAAGTAGGAGTAAAGTGTGGACCTGACAGTCTGCCCCCACTGGTTTCTTTTTTCCTCCATTGGAAGGAATCCTAGTCTGAATTTGCTGACATTACCTCTTTGCTGGGGCCCTTCCCTACTGGTACCTTTGCCACCTCAATTGTCCAACTTTCACAGTTAAAAAAAAAAATCACAATTATATGTGCTCATCACACATACAAACATATGTCTGTTTTAATGATTGTTTGGGATAGTTTTTTCAGTGTGATGCCTATGTCCTTCTAAAGAAATCTCATTTTTGGAGTATGGCTTAAATTCAAGGGTGACCTCTGTTTGGACTAATATGTTAGATATTGTGTAGGGATGAGGAGACAGACTCTGGTCTTGTGACAGTTGAAACAAGCAGAGGAGGGATTAGAAATCAAATTCCAATCACAGGTGGAAAATTTTTATTAGAATCCCTTATATTTGTATAAGGCTTTACAATGGACTTTCATTTTTTTGTGATACCATATAGAGAAGTGTTGAAAATCCTGACATTCTGGCAGATTTCTATCCCTTGAAATGCAGACTTGCTGGGGAGGGAATGGGCATTCACATTTTCTCTTCGAGGAAGGAGTGTAGATCTAGAATGGCCCTTAGAGCCATCTGGTCTAGTTGCCTCCATCTTACAGGTGAAAAGATTAACCTGAGACCTGGAGGCAAGAGATTTACTTAAAGTTGTACAAATAAGAAGAGGCAGAACTGGACTTTGAATGCCATTATTTTTAGTTCTCAATCCAATGCTATTTTCAGTATAATATGCTGTTGCTCTATCCTGCCCCTCCACCTCCCCTTCCCCCCACTTTCATGGAGTTAGATAGCCACATACTTTTGTGGACTTTGAGTTTTACCAAAAACTTGTCTGTCCTTTGCTTCCTAGTGCCTGGGCCATGTTTCTAGACAGGCCTCAGCAGCGGCTCCAATTGGTTCTCCTTCCTCCGGCCCTCTTCATCCCTGTCCCAGAAAGTGAAGAGCAGCGCCTTGAATTTGCCAAAGCCGTCCCTGAAAATGTCCAGCCATATGTCGTGTATGAAGAAGTTACAGATGTGTGGATAAACGTAAGGACTGAGGGAACGCTGCCAGAGTCCTCTGCAACTTCAGCTCTTTTCCCCTGTTGTGTTTCTCCTGGTTGATGAGTCTGAACACAGGCAAACTCATACCATCCTGGCCTCTTGTGCAACTCCTGATCCATGGCTGGGGAGAGGAGCCGTTTATGCTCTGGGAGAGGGCTGAGGCCATAGGCCCATGCCTAGGTCAGAGCAGTTTTTACCCTTTCTAACTACCAGGATTCCCTAATTTCCTGGGATGATCTTGAGCTTCAGCTGTCCCTATTTCCCATTTAGTAAGATTTTTACCCAGATTTTCTTATGCCCTTGTTCTCTTCCTGGTAGGTTCATGATATTTTTTATCCTTTTCCCCAATCGGAGGGAGATGAAGAGATCTGTTTTCTCCGAGCCAATGAATGCAAAACTGGATTTTGTCACCTGTACAAAGTCACAGCTGTGCTAAAACCAAATGGCTACGACTGGGCCCAGCCTTTCATTTCTGGAGAAGGTGAGAGATATTTTCTGCCTTCATTAATGTCCATTGAGTGACCTTATTGACTTAAACTCCATACTTGACACTGGAGGCAATGAGGACAGACCCAAAGAAGACAGCCCCAGCCCCCAGAGCTCTAGTTGAGAAGAGGATGGGTAACCAGAGTAACATCCCATATTTTTGAAACAACTTTATGTTTTCAAGATACTTTGTTCACAACAGTTCTGAGAGGTAGGTCATGTAAGTGTTATTCCCATTTAATAAATGAGGAAACCAAAGTAAAAGAACTTGGTCTGGTTAGCCCAGGCCTCCTAAGTCCAGGTGCAGTGCTTCTTCCACAGAGACTGCCCTGCGGGGCAGATTAGGATGGATATGAGGAGAAAGACAGCTGCTCCCTGCTTCTGCATTCCTCTTCCTGCCCATGCCGGCCCCCCAAAAAAGATTCCCAGACTTTGGCCGATGATTCTTGCATTTTATTTGCTGCCAGAGATCTGGGTTCTTCCATTGATTTGTCTCTTTCCTGTCTTCCAGATGACTTTAAATGCCCCATCAAAGAGGAGATTGCCCTGACCAGTGGTGAATGGGAGGTTTTGGCAAGGCACGGATCCAAGGTACCAGAGCACTCCCTGCCTCGTTCATTCTGTGCATGGCCTCCATCTTCCCTTTCTGCCACAGACCTCTTATCATCTTGTTCTTGGGTTTGTGACCTGGAGAAGGTATTTCTTCTTTGGCACTCAGCCTGAGGAGAGCCTGCCTACTTGGGGAGCCAGGCCATTTGAGACAGTCAGTCTCACTGATCCCATTCATCTGTCTTGGGGTGAGAAGGTGGACCTGCCAGATTCGGGCCTGGTTTGGGAGTGTAGATGAGCGCGGCCCCTGGGATGTCGCCTTTTCTAGGCAAGATCAGTAACCATTACTTCATTGAAGTCTTTAGAGGCAGAAACGACCACAGGCCCACAGAGAATGCTCCTTCCCCCACTCCAAACATGTCCTCTAGACCTTCCTCCTGAGGCAGCCCTTTCTACTTGGCAACCATCAGAGTTGCTAGGAAGCCCATCCTGCGTCAGCCCATAACCTCTTGGCATCTTCCCCTAGTCACTCTTGTTTCTGCCCAAAGGGGCCCCACAGGACCAGACTAGTTCCTCTCCCATTTAGTAGCCTTTCAGATATTCTCAAGTAAGAGCTATCATCCCCCCCTTCCCCCAAGTCTTCTCTTCTTCAGGTTTAACCTCTCCAGTCAATCAGCAGATACTTACTGATCACCTACTGTGTGCCAGGAACCATCCTACCCACTGGGGATACAGTGAGAGGCAAAAGATAGTCCCTGCTCTCAATGAACTTGTATTCTAATGGGGAAGAGACAATGTGCAAACTGATTTTGAGACTTGAGGAGTTGGGAAGGGCAAGAATGGGATGTTTGGGGGGGGGGGAGGGCAGGATTCCAGCTAGAGGAGATAGTCAGCAAGAAAAACAGACAGAATCAGGTGATAGGAGAATGTCAAGGAGACCAGTGCTCTACTGGATCATCAAGTATGGGGGAGAGGAAATGAGGTGTGAAAAGATTGGAAAGGTTATGAAGGACTTTAAATGCCAGAACATTTTATATCTGATCTGAGCTGATAAGGAGTCACTGAAGTTTATTGAGTCAAGAAGTGACATAGTTACACTTGTAGTTGAGGAAAATCAGCTGGATGGACTGGAGAAGAGAGAGCCTTGGGACAGGAAGACCCCACCAGGAGGTGATTGCCATAGTTCAGATATGAAGGGATGAGGCAACACCAGAGTAGTGCCAGTGTCAGAGGTGTTACAAGTGACAGCATTAGATCCTTTAACCAGTTACCATGTGTTATGAATTCAGAGCTCTTCACCATCCTACTTTTCTTCCCCTAGAAAGTTATCAGTATCCTTCCTGAACTGTATACACCCATCCAGATATGGTAAAGCTAGTGAAGAGTCATCTATCACTCCCCTGTGTTTCTTGGATGGCTTCTTTGAAAGCAACTCAAGGATAGGCTTGCTTTTTGGGATGCTGTGTCACACTGTTGATTCTCATAGAGCTTAATTTTTCCATAAAGCCTCCCAAATTCTTTTTACAGTGGCTGCTTAGCTATGCTTCCTTCATCTTAGTGTATTCTTTGGATCCTGACTGATATCCCTCTCAGCATTTGTGCACATTTGACAAAAATGTGGAATATGCCTTTATCCACTTTTTTGGGGAGCATCTGCATTGCCATGCTGAATCAGATCTAAAGGCACCAGGTCCCAGAAGGTCAGAATGTGAAGGGACTTCAAAAAGCATTTAGTACAGTCTTCTCTCCCCACCCCTCCAAAAATCTCCTCTGCTTCCTGCTACATGATCATGCACTTTCTTTTCAGTTCCAATCACTGCATTCTGACAGCAACCCATTTCACTTTTAGACATCTCTTTAATTATTGGCAGGTTTTGTTTTTCATGAACTGATGTTTTTTTTGCCTTTTTATTATATCTATTCTCTTTGTTCTTAGTTTCATTCTCTGGGATGCAGCAGAATTGGAACATGGCAGGTCTTCAAATAGGGCTACCATGTACTAGCAAAGCTGATTGTTCTATAGACTTTCTTCAGCTGTAACTCATTGGCCTAATTTCCAGTTCCATCCCCATCCTGGCTATTATTAGGACCACTACCATCTACCAATGACAACATTGTCCCTTCTCAAATAATGGAACGAACCCTTTCCATTTTATAACAAACTCAATAGAGGGTCAAAAGAAGAAAAGGAAGCAGCACAGACATCCTTTAGCACATCTCAGAATGATGGTGTCTCTTTTCTGAATACAGCTGGGTCAGTTTCCTTGTGTCTATGCTGGTTAGGAGGCTATGACTGCTATCCCTACACACCAGCCTCAAAGATCAGAGACGTGCTTTAAAACATCTTGGTTTTCCCTACCCATCCCAGGTTACTCATTCACCTTGGGATTTTCAATTAGAGGCAGCTAAAGACTCTGTTACAGAGTGAATCTTGTGAACTTCCCATCTTGGACTTTGAGTAGTGTTTTGTTATCATTTGATTGACCCTTTGAATTTCCCTTCTGAGAATCTGATTTCATATTTCTTCCATGTTGATCATAGTCTCTTCATTAGAAATGGGCCATTTGTCACTGACCTGATCCTTAATAATACTTCCATTTCTATAGCACTTTTAAGGTTTACAAGGTATTTTCCTCAGCAATTTTCTGGGGTAGGCAGTGAAAGTATCATCTGTTTTTGCAGAGAGGGAAACTGAGAATCAGGAATGTCATGTGACTTCTGCAATGTCATACTAGAAAGTGTTAAGGCATCAGAGTCAGCACTCAAAAAAAAGCATGTCCTCTGATTGGGGCTTTGTTCATAGTCCTTCCTGCCTGGGAATCTCTCTCGGGGATGGATCTTGCTATTAGACTTTGGTTGGCTGTGTAGGAACCAATCTACAGTTAGATCTGCTGCCCATCCTAGATTCTCAGTTAGAAGGGTGTCCTTGAAAAAAAAGGCTAGGCCAGGGTTCTGATTTCCCCCTTTTCCTGACCACGAGTCTGAGGTCAGGAGAGTTTATGTCTTATCTTACAGTATGGTCATATTTTATTACATTCATTTACCATAATTTGTTTAGCCATTTTCCATTTGATGGGCATCTACTTAATTTCTAGTTCTTTGCTATAGCAGAAAGTGCTGCAGTAAATATTTTGGTATGTATGGGGACTTATTTTTTATTAATGACCTCTTCTTGAGCCATATATGCCTAGTAATGAAATCTTTGCATCAAAGGGTATGTTTACATTGGTTATATAATTCCAATTTTTTTTTCTTAAACAGTTGTACTAATTCATGTACAGCTCCATCAGTAATACTTTATCTTTCTGTAATTTCTCCAAAGTTAACCATTCCTATCTTTTGTCCTTTTTTCCAATTTACTGGGTGTGAGGTGAAACTTAAAGGTTGTTTTGATTTGCTTTCCTTTTGTTATTGATAGTTGAAAAATTATTTTATATGATTGTTAATAGTTTACAATTTTTCTTTTGAGGAGGAGATTTTTATTCATATCCTTTGCCCATAGATAGATATCTACATGTCTATATCTGTTAGTTGTTCATATCTTAAATATAACTCTTATCTGAGAAATTTGATACAAAGATTTTTCCCATTTTGTCAACTTCTTTCTTAATCTACATGTGTTAATTTTGTTTGTGCTGAGCAGGAACTTTAAAAAAAAATTTCTTGGAACTTAGAATCTTTCCTTCACCCCCAGCACAATCCCCAACACACGATAGGAGCTCCATAAGTGTCTATTAAGTTGACTTTCCCATTATGCTTTACTATGTAGAATGGTTCTTGCCAACAGTGGAGAGATTTATCAGGTGATAAAGGCTGCTCTTTTCCTGAGGGCATGGTGTTCATTTTCTAATTGCAGATATGGGTGAATGAGGAGACCAAGCTGGTATATTTCCAGGCCACCAAGGACACCCCCCTGGAACACCATCTCTACGTGGTCAGTTATGAGTCTTCTGGTGAGATTGTGAGACTTACCACGCCGGGCTTCTCACACAGCTGCTCCATGAGCCAGGTCAGCCTGCTCACGCCATCCAGTGTGACCTCCATCACTTAGGGCCCCAGCTTCCAGGCAACTAGTGGGTCCCCCATCACCTAAAGCCCCATCCTCAGCACACACACTAGACACATGCCCATGATATAGTCACTACCTTCTCAGGCTAGCTAGTGTTTTGTAAGGTGAGTCAAAGTGTGATGTTATTGGCACACAACACACAAGAGTCAGGTGAGCATTTGGGCAGGAACACTTCTGATAGGCCCCATCTCTACTTTCTCTCCTGGGCACCTTTAGGGTCAATAGCACATGTCTATGTATGAAGCTAGAAGGGATCTGACACTGTCCCATCAAGACTCATTTTACAAAGGACAAAGGGAGCTTCAGAATGGAGAGTGATTTCAGTGCCCAGCAAAGCTGAATTCAGGCCCAGGCCTTTTGCCTCCAAAACCTGTCTTCTGTTTCCTCTCCTGTGCTGCCTCTCTGGTGGGTTGTAGATTGAGTTCTTACCTCTGGGAGGGTCTTAGAGGGAATCAAACCTAAGGCCTTGGCTTTCGGGCCCTCTGACCACAAGCACTCACCATCTATTGACAAGCATGAAAAGACTACAGAGATACAAACTATTGGTAATTGTGAAAAGATCCATTTTATTGGGATTGTTTTTGGAAGAGGTTGGAAAGAAACAAAGGGTCCTGAGTCTTATTTGAGGTATTTCTTCTAAAAGTTCAATAGGATAGTTAATGATAGATTATGTCATGGAGTGTTTTATGTGCCTAGTTTCCCAGCTAGGGACACAGGCCCCCTATGTGTCACCCCCAGCAGCACAGCTTCTGAGTTGTTCCTCACAATAACCTTGTGGGATAATAAAGGCAGGGATCATTGTCTGCACCTTATTAATGAAGGAGATAGGGAGGCCCAAAAAGATGAGAGATTGATCTGGAGTCTTGCAGAAAATTAATGATAGAGCCAAGATAAAACCGCAGGGCTCCTCCTGGCGGCTTTTTGAACTCCTCTCAGAGAGGCTCATGGTGGGTCTGAGGAACCACTCTGAAACTCCCACCAGTTCTTGGGAGGCTGTGCTCAGCATTCGCGGGTATCAGGAGACCTCCAAGGCTGGCTTGTTTCTGCTCTAGCCCATGACTCCACGTTCAGCCCTGGGAGTGAGGTGGAAACAACATGAGGCCAAAAATCTGGCAGCCCGGGTCCTCTTGCCACAGAAACACCCTTCTCCAAGAGGTCTTATTGCCAGATGCTTCTTCTCAGTCCTCATCCTGCTTGACTTTCTGCAGCTTTTGATCACCTTCTTATCCTGGATCCTCTTTCTCTCTATGGTTTCTTAATCCTTCTTTCTCCTGGTTCTCCTATGAGTCTGCCCATTCCTTCTCGGTTTCCTTTGCTGGATCCTCAGCCACATCATTCCTGCTGCCAGTGTCCCCACGGCTTTGTCCTCCCCCTTTCCTGATCTCATCTGATCTTGTGAGATTAATTATTATCTCTATGTAGATGATTCCCAAATTGGTGTGCACAGCCCTGCCATCTCCTTAGTCTCCCATCACCAGCTTTCTTTGGGGCATTTTTATCCAGATTCCCCATAGGCACCTCAAATTAAACATGTGCACAGCAGACTCCTTCTTCCCTCCCAAAGCTTTCCTTCTCCTGAGCTTGCCAGTCCCCCTGACTAACAGGCTCAGAGTGCTCCCCCTCCATTCTGCCCCGCAGCCGGCCTGTTTCTAGGCCTTGGTGTCCAGAGCGTCACGAGGTGGTCCCCGCTGAGAAGGCCCTCCTTGCCTTGCAAGTCGGCCTCTCTGGTTGGTCTTCCTGCTCCAGTACATCCTTGACTAGCTCGCATTCCTTGCTCTTCTAAATAAAGTCCACATTATCTCTAGGCTCAGATATTATGTTCTGTTTGGTATTTAAAAGCTTTTACACCTTGGGCCCTTCCCTACCTAGTTTACCGTTGGGGGCCATGGGATCCCCCTGTGCAGCACTGCCACATAGCAGCCCGTCTTCCAAGGGGTCTCTTCCCTGGCCATCTCCCAGGCCGGGATGCCCTCCCTCCTGATCTCTGCCTTCTGGCCCCCCAGCTTCCAATTCCATGCCCTCTCCCCTCTGATCTCCTACTTAACCCTGCCCCCATGTGTGTCATGTGTAGAAGTCTGTGCAGGTTGCCTCCTCCATGAGATTGGCAGACCCTCAAAGGCCAGGGTTGTGATTTTGCCTTTATATTTCTCTCATCTGTCTGGCAACAGAATAAGTGTTGGGTAAAAGTCTGTTGACTGAATCCTTCTTAGCCTTGGGCAGCAGGTCATCAGCCGGGTTTTGCTTTCCTATTTCTAGAATACAGAGAGTAATTGTTGTCCCTCCTGTCATCTTAATGTGCTCTATGAACAGAAGCTGTTGGTGGTATTGTGACTGATAATAATAAGGGACTGCTCTCCTTTTGTTCAGCATAGGAGTAGAGACAAATAAATGGTGGCTGCTGGATGGATTGAGAACTCCTTCTCAAGGAGGAAACCAAGGCACTGAGGGAGGGGAAAGGGCTGATGTGAGTTCAGTCAGAGCTGGAAAGGAGGAAGCTAGAAGTCTCTCAGAGCAGACCTTGCTGCTTCTAGAAAGGGGCCTTTGAGCCCTCCAGAGAGAAGAGCTGAGCCGGCCTTCCTAAAACGCCCTTGTTCTCTTTCTGGCCTGTAGAACTTTGACATGTTCATCAGCCACTACAGCAATGTCAGCACCCCACCCTGCGTGCACGTCTACAAGCTGAGCGGTTCTGACGATGATCCCCTGCACAGACAGCCCAAGTTCTGGGCCAGCATGATGGAGGCAGCCAGTGAGTACCGGGAGGCTCCCCCCCAAGCTGTGACAATGCAAATCCCCCCAAGTCAGCGGGCTGAGACAGGGCTTCCCCTGCTCCTCTTCCTTTGTGACTCAGTTTTGCTACTTCAGAACAGAGCTCCTAAGGGAAAAGGGGGGGAGGGCTTTGTAAGTCTTTAACTGCTGCCTGAGCCTGGAGCAGTGGAAAGAACCTGGCCTAGAAATCTAGGTCTCTGAATCAATCAGTCATTTAGCATTGATTAAGTGCCTACTGTATACCAGGCATTGTACTGAGCACTTAGCACCTCAGCTTTGTCCCCCTCTGTGACTTTGCGACTGTGTGACCTTGGCCAAATAACTTCTTGGGACCTCACATTCCTCCTTTCTTCCATGAAGGAAGGGAAGTAGATCAGATGACCTTTGAGGTCCCTCCCAACCCTGATATTCTTATGTTCTCTGTGAACTAGGTTACCAGAGGGGTTCTAGACTAGACTAGATAGACAAGAGCACTGGGTGAAAGCGGGATGCCCTGGGTTTGTGTTCCAGCCCTGCCACTGACTTCTCTCTCTTCCCTCTCTTCTCCCTTCACTTTTTTCCTCTGTGAAATGAGAGTGTCAGATTAGCTGATGTCTGTGGGTCCCTTCTACTCTGGATGTTCTCAGTTCTGCATCCTCTGAAGTCCCTTTTAGCTCTGACTTTCTGTATGCTCAGATTCTTTCCTGACCTGACGTTCTGTGCTCTGTGTCTCAGTCCCCTCACAAAGTGAATGGTTTGGGGTTAGCGTAAGCTGAGTGTGACGAAGGGTAAGCTGCACAACTTTGGCCCTCAGAACATGGGACTGCATCTGCTTCCCGAGGCTGAAGGCAATCACTGAGCTGCCTGCTCTGTGCTTTTCAGGCTGCCCCCCAGATTATGTGCCTCCTGAAATCTTTCACTTCCATACGCAGTCTGATGTGGAGCTGTACGGCATGATCTACAAACCCCACAACGTCCAGCCTGGAAAAAAACATCCCACGGTGCTCTTTGTATACGGAGGACCTCAGGTCAGTATGGAGCTTGACCTCAGGCCCTTTCATCCTTGGCTTTCCTCTCCTGACCCTTGGGACTTGAGCCAGGTGGTGGCCATAGGCTCCCAGACGGAGTAAAGTGGGCATTGTCTGCCTGGCAGGCTAGAATTTCATTCTGCAAATGCTGGGTCAGCATTTGTTAGATATCCTGTTCATTCAGAGCCTAGTGTTTGACTCTGGGGAAAGAGGAGGCAGCAGTAAATAACACATGGCCCTTGTCCTTAGAGTCTGCCTGCCAAGGGGGCAGGCTTGGTAGCATATGGCATGTACATCAATCATCATACTAGATCCTCAGTGTATTAGGGGAAAGAGTCTTTGCTCTGTGAGGTGTGGGAAAAGAAAAATAATTAAAATTAAATCATTCAGTAAACGAAGGTAATACATAAACTCTGGAAGACTTGAGTACAGATCTCATGATGGCTGTGTGCTCTGAAGCAGGCCATTGACAGTGGGAATGTTCTTTGTTTGGTCACTGATAAAGCCTAAGGCGCAGGGAGCAGGCTATGGGATCAGAATTGGGAGCACTTTCAGATAGCGTCTTGGCTTACTGACTTTCATATTGATGCAGTACAAGACAAAAAGACAGTGAACAAATGAGGATTATAATAAAAGTCAAGATAGTATGACAACAGGAGAGAATTACAGCTAAAGGCTGGGTCCAGAAATACTTCATAGAGGAGGTAGAACTCCATCTACTTGGGCTTTGGTGGGAGGTAACTTAATATAAAGAAGAGCCAGATCCCAGACTTGGGCTCTGATTCGACCCCTTACTAGTTGTGGAGTCTTGGCCAGAACACCTAGCCTCTCTGAACTGAATGAAAGATTCAGAGACTACATGGCGCCCAAGGTTATTTTCTGAATGTCTAGATGGAGAAGAGGAGAAGGGGCATTCAGAGATTTGTGTCAAAGAGCAATAGCAAGGGTAAGGCCCAGAGGTTGAAGGCGTGCTCAGAGGGTGTACTTGAAGCACCTTGAGGTAATGAAAGATGTACGTTGGAGAAATGGGTCCACAGTCAGGATGTGACCATCTTGGTTAAGAATGTACCAGAACTCCATTAGAAAGAGAAAGGGATCTGTTGATTTTTATGGTTTCCTAGATTCCCCTCAGCCAACAGCCTAAAACATATCATGATGGTCTATTTGTGTTCCTTCTCTGCCACACTACAGGTACAACTAGTTAACAACTCTTTCAAAGGCATTAAATATTTGAGACTCAACACATTAGCATCTCTTGGTTATGCTGTGGTGGTGATCGATGGCCGAGGCTCTTGTCAGCGAGGACTCCAATTTGAAGGAGCGCTTAAAAACCAAATGGTAAACATTTTTTTAAAGTCTGTGAGCAATAGGCTCATGGTGGGTTTCTCTGGGGACACTATCTAGGGAAGAGAACTGGAACTTTCCCAACATACTGTCAGAAGCTAGTTGCAATTCTGCCTGGACCCTATATAGCATTTCTTAATTTAAAAAGTCAACAATTAATTATTAAATGCTTACTGTGTGTCAAGCATTGTACAGAGCACTGAGAAGCAAAATCAGAATCGGCCCACAAGGAGTTCCCATTCTAATAAGTGGGAGACAGAATACAAACAGTACAGTTATGTGGATCTGTGTAAATGTTAATGTCAGGGTGATCCCAGAGGGAAGGCACTAACATTAAAGGGAGATTGGGAAAGGCTTCTTGCAGAAAATAGAACAACAAAACCTATCACTTAAATGAATAGCTGCCCTGTACCAGACACTGTTATTGATGTGAAAGTAAAGTCCCTGCCCTGAGCTCATGTTCTAGTTAAAGAGAGGCAATTAAAACATAGAAATATTAGCACTCTAAGACTGAATGTCATCAGGGACTCAGATGACTAATGCGGCCAATAAAAGCTCAAGGCAGTCAAAAAGAAAGGGACAAATGAAAACTTATCATTCTTAGGACCAGGGTTTGGAGTTAGAAGGCCTGCAGCAGAATTGTGGCTTTACTACCTCCTGGCTTCCACATAGTCCTGGGCTCATAAGCACCACCTTCTTGGTTTCAGTCTCCTCTTTCGTCAGATAGAGAGGTTGAACTACATGGTCTCTGTCTTCTTGCTGCTGGATAGCACTTTTGGACTACAGAGCACATTGTGTCTCTTGAACCTGAAGACAATCCTGGGAGGTCAGCCTGGAAAGTGTTCAGTTTACTCATTTTAGAGATCAGGATATTGAAGCTCAGGTTATGTTAAGCAGTCCAAGTCCACACAGCTGGGAAGCCGTAAAGTCAGGATTTGAACAAAGAATTCACTACCCTAAATCCAGCCTCATTCCTACTGCCCCAAATTGTAAAGGAAGCTTCTGGAGAAGGATCAGACTTGACCTGACCTGACTGCAGGAAAGTCCCTGCGCCTGTTGGCGATTTGTCTAGCTGGTTCCAAGGATCCATGTCCATTCAGTCACCTTGGCCAGCTAGCTAAAACAGGTCTCCTGAGTCTTCTTTCTCTGCTCCCCAGGGTCAGGTAGAAATAGAGGACCAGGTGGAAGGTTTACATTTTGTGGCTGAGAAGTATGGGTTCGTCGACCTGAATCGCGTCGCCATCCATGGCTGGTCTTATGGGGGTTTCCTGTCCCTCATGGGGCTGATTCACAAGCCCCATGTGTTCAAGGTGAGTGCCCCCCAAGGCTGGTTCTGGGCCCTGCTTTGGCCTGCCCTTCTGTACTGCTGTGCGTGAACTCAGTGTGCTGGGGACGGAACGTGGGCAGCTCCCGTGCCAGCGAGGTGGTCGTGCTACTTGGCTGTTTCTCCCTGCAGCAGTATTATGGGGAAGAGCCCTCTTTCCTCATTGCCCTCCACTGCTGATCCACGAACCGCATCCGGCTTCACAAAACCCATCAGCAACTTTGTGTTTAAAGCTGAACCCGGGACTCCGGCCTCAGATGGGCAGAGGTGGGGAATGGTGTGGAGAGTTGGGTGAGGGGTCATTAGGCCTATGGAGGTGGCTGGGGTTGGGGGATGAGAACAAGGCAAACAAAAGAATTAAATAGTGAGGATTTGACTGCTGGGAGGGCCTCAAAAGCCAACTATCTAAGGGCCCCCATCTTCCTCCCCACCGGCCCACTGATGTGCACAAAGGACCCAGTAGTCAGTTTATGAAAATTCTATTCCTTTGGTTCTCTGAGCTTAGAGTAAGGGCCAACAGGTTGTCTGGTGTGCTGGGTTTGGATGACCTTAGCTTCTTGTGTCCTTCCCCATCTCTTGTTTGCCAGGTTGCCATTGCGGGTGCCCCAGTCACAGTGTGGATGGCTTATGATACTGGATATACAGAGCGGTACATGGATGTCCCAGAGAACAACCAGCAGGGTTATGAGGCAGGCTCTGTGGCATTGCACGTGGAGAAATTGCCTAATGAGTAAGTGGCTTAAAAGACCCCTTAGAATTCTGGATAATGGGACACCACTACCACTTGTGTTGCTTTTCCTCCACTGCACTTCTAAGCAGAGTCCTTAATTTTGGGGGGTTCTGGATCCTTTGGCAGTCTAATGAAGCCTATGGACTTCTTAGAATCAAGTTTTTAAATGCAGAAAATAAAAAACAGCATTACAAAAGAAACCATTTGTCTAAAAACACACTTACAATGCTTTAAAAGCAAGTTCCCAAGCCCTGGTGAAGAGCCCCAGATCTGCACAGACTTTCTGCCTTAGCCCCTCCTGGCTGGGTTACTGTTTTTTCAAAATAATTATGGGCTTTTAGTCATGCTAGGCTCACTGACTAAAATGTGCACCCCTGATCTCCCACTCTCTTTCCACCTCAGTACCATCTATCAACATAGTGCTGTAGAACATGGTTCAAAATGCCTCTCTCCTTAAAGCCTTTCCTGTTCCTCACTATCCCTGTCCTTCAGGCTTAAGTGATTTCAGCCTCCCAGAGTTCCCAGTATCTACCCCTCGTGTGGCTCTTCACCCCCTCTGCCCACCTTTGTCCTCCTCTCATTCTCTGGGCCTCAGTTTCCTTATCTGTAAAATGAGACTGTTGGACTATATTACCTCTGACTGTTGTGGAGCATTGTATATCATAAAGCTAGTGGCCAGTAAATACCCATTAATAATTAGAACTATAAATTATCTTGGCATCATTTGGTGATTTTTCTCCTAACGGCCCTGTAAGATAGTCAAGGAGATGGCAGTATTTCCATTTTGAGAGGAGCAAAACCTGTAGATTCATAGGAAGAATTCCTGGTGTAGAAATGCTAATGGGCAGCTTGCCTGAAGCATGTGGTCTTGGAGAGTGTTTAGGGCATTGAGTCTTGCCCCAGGCCACACAGAGAGTCAGTATTAAATTCTGTATAAAAAAGCCCCAGTCCTTCCCACTGTAGAGCCAGCTCTCTTTTTGATACTCTGCTGCCTTACCTCCCATTTTGCAGATGAGGAATCTCAGACATAGGAAAGTCAGTGCTTTGCCTGTCACTGAATCACACACTAAGTGTCAGAATGGGCATAGGAGCCTGGGGTCTCCTGGCTCCTACAGCACTCATGTTACATATTAAATCCTCATTATATTCTCACATGCATGTTTTCATCAGAACTTCCTTCCTTGTGTTTGGGCACTTACATGATGGTCATTTATTCCTGTTTTATTAGATCAGTAACTGGTTTCTCTTCCTGATTGTTCTCTTTGCTAACTCTTTTTTTTCTCAGTAGTATTTTATTTTTCCAATTACATGTAATATGTAATTTTCCAATTACATGTAGTTTCCAACATTGATTTTTTTTTTTTTTTAAGATTTTGAGTGCCACATTTTTTCTTCCTCTTTTTTACCTCCTCCCTCCCCAAGCAATCTGATATAGGTTATACATATATTTTATATATATATGTATATATATACATATATATGTGTATATATACGTATATATATGTATATATATACGTATATATATGTATATATATACGTATATATACACATATATACGTATATATACACATATATATGTATATATATATATATATATATATATATATATATATATATATATATATATATATATATAACATTTCAAACATATTTCTATATTTGTCATGTTGTGAAAGAAAAAATCAGACCAAAAGGAAAACAAAAAACATGGGCAAAAAGGAAACAAACTAGGTGAAAACAGTGTGCTTTAATTCACATTCAGTTTCCATAATTCTCTTTCTGGATGTGACTGGCATTTTCCATCCCAAATCTAATGGAATTATCTTGAATCACCAAATTGCTGAATTTGTACCTCTTTTGTAAACACTTCTTGATCATCAACACTAATGTTCCCAAAGACCTGGCATATGGAGGACTGCATTCCTGGTGGTACTAAGGAGAGAAATCCTTAGTTTCTGGGCATAAACATGTATCCAGGACAGGCTCTGCCAATTGGTGCTTGGGTGTGTACCCTAATTTCTCAAAAAAAAAAAAAAAAAAAAAAGTTTGGTATTTTTATCTCATTGTTAAAAGTCTGAATTTTAAAAGTAAGTTTTAGATAAATTTTTAAAATTGAGTTTGAGGCTTTTTTAGTTTGACAAAGATATCTTTATGATACAGTATTTGATAAATATTTGCCTTAAAACTAATTTTTTTAATTCCCTGGGTGTACACACTAATAAAATGTGCTTCATGTGCCTCCACTTCTGGGGTTGGCTAGGAAGAGAGACTTGGCGTCTAATCCCAAGGTAAGTACTTTGTTCTGGCCTCTTGTCCAGAAGTTCTCATCCACACCTTCTTTTTCAGGCCAAATCGCTTGTTGATTCTCCATGGTTTCCTGGATGAAAATGTGCACTTTTTCCACACAAACTTCCTCGTTTCCCAGCTAATCCGGGCTGGAAAACCTTACCAGTTGCAGGTGGGTGTGGTCTGGTGAGCATTTCCACCATCTTTCTGGAAGGCTCCTAGGTAGAGCTGGGACCATGTCTGGGAGCCACAGCTCACTCAGTATATCATAGGGTGTCAGAGGTCAAAGGGCCAATGGAAGGTCTTTGTTCTTAGCCTCTTATTTTACAGATGAGGACCATGTGTAGCCCACAGGTTCAAAGTGCTGTGCCCAAGAGACAGCGACTTGGGCCCAGAGGGGAGGGCTCCAACTTTGGGTATCCATCAGCAAGTCCAGATGAGGTCATTTCTTAAAGGCCTTCCAACTCTAAATCCTCTGACCTTGGGACTGGGCAAGGACAGCTTGGTAGGGGTGGGTAAGGTAGGGACTCTATCAGGGCAGGCTGCCATTTCTGAATGGCTTTTAGATTAGCTCTGGAGGGGGGAATACACCCCCATTTTATTTATGAGAAAGCTAAGCCCTAGAGAGGCCAAGTGGCCATAGAGATAGCCAGTTTTATAGGAACTATTGAGGGCGATCAAGGGATTTATCTTAAAAAAAAAAAAAAAAAAATCTGGGATAGTGGGAGTTTGAATCAGGATTGCAGAGAATCCCATCCTGAATTGGGGATTCAGTTTGTTTCCTAGCCGTACTCCTTTCTCTGCAAATGATAAGGGAGGTTACGGCATTTGCATTTTAAATGGAGACTTGAGTATGGGCAAACCTTTATCAGAATGGGTTCTGGTGTTGTTAGAGATATTTTAAAGTAGGGGTCACTTGCTCCTTAGAGAGAAAATGGTAGGGGAGCCTATCCCTGGGTTTTTCTTCCTTCCTTTTGTCCTGTTTGCCTTTCCCTTCCCCTCCCATCTCCTGTGCCCCTTCAGCCTCTACCAGGTTCTTATACTATAGCCATTCTTTCAGGGGAATTGTGCCTGGTAGTTAGCATCACCTACTTATCCTGTTCTTGAAAAAGGGCTCCACCCACTCACAGTATGAAAAATAACAACAGTTCCCATTGATAAAATGCTCATAAGATTTATAGAGTAAATTTTTAAAATTTAATTTGTGAATTAAAAAAAAAAATAAAAGCTTTTTTTTAGGTAAGTAGATGAAAGAAAGCTATACCTCCTGTGTCCTTTGGGTTGAGTGGATACAACCACTCACCTCACACTCACCTGCTGGCATCTCCATTAGCATGACTGAGAATGCTTGGAAATCATCATATTCCCCTATAGGCAGAACTTGTGCCCAATGTTGAGGAGTGGATTATTTATATTTTTGTTGTTTTTTTCTTGTTACGGAACTCTTCTGTGCTCGTTCTTTCATTCAATTCTCATAAGATCACAAGGGAGCAATGGCCAGTCATTTATTCCACTTAGTAAGTGAGGGAACAGAAGTTTAGACAGATTAGGGGGCTTGCCCAATATCACACTGCTGGCAAGTAGTGAGCTCCAATTCTCTGACCCCTGCACCTCCCTGTTGCTCATAGTGTGACTTGAGGTGTGCCAGGATGACAACCCTGCCCAAGAAATCCCCCTTTTCTTCTTTCTCCTTACAAAGAGTATGTCTGTCCAAGGACTGAAATTCTACCATTTGAGATTCATTTCTTAAGAGAGATGGCTGCAGGAAGTATTTATTCATCACAGAATCTCACTGTTGGGAGGGACCATAGTGGCCACTTGCCTTCAAAGAATGGTCATCTAGTTTTTGCTTGAGGATCTATTGCCCTGGGAGAATCCCTTTCCTTCTGAGGTGGTTCATTCTCCTTTGGAGCTAATTTTGAGTCATTTACACTTTAGTGTAGATTTACTTATCAGCTTCCCTACTCACAGTGATACCCAAATCCCCAGATTCTGGGGAGAGTAGAGGATTATAAGAATCTGGCTCTTGGGCTGCAAGCCTTTAAGAAGGGTCTTGAAGAAAGTAGGATGGTATCCTGGGCCGAGTGGTTTCTCGGGGTGGGGAGCAAGGCTGAGGTAATTGGGGAGAGCTCTCTTCTCTGTCATCCCTGTGTCAGGTTGGCATCAGGAGACAAATAGAAGCAAGTCCAGTAATGAGCTCCTTCTGTCTCCCACACAGATCTACCCCAATGAGAGACACAGTATTCGCTGCCCCGAGTCAGGAGAGCACTACGAAATCACACTGCTGCACTTTCTACAAGAATACCTCTGAGCACACGGTCTTGGCCAGACCCATGGAACACTGACAGCTCACCTCTGACCCCTAATAGCCTTCTTATCCAGAGCACAAATGGCCAACGGCCCACCTCCTGGCTCCCCATCGCCTGGCCTGAGCATGGGGAAGGGGCCAACGATGCTTGGAATGGTGCCTCCTCCCTTGACTCATCCCTGTGGAATTGCTCTCCATTGCCAGCTGATGCTTGTCATTTTTTTTAATGTCCCTCTATTTTGGCTCCCACTTCTTTGATCCCAGGACTAAAAGATAGTGGCCAGTGTCCACCAAGACTCCCTTTCTGCATCTTCCTCCTACCTATTTTGTGGCTGGCTGGTAGGGAATGGGATGAAGGGCCTTGAAGCAGCTGGAGTTTGTCCTGGTTAGGTGAGGATGGGGGAGGAGCACCCAGAGCCGAGATGAGCGAATTAGGAAAGCTGCCTTAAGCCGGGAGGCTATGGCTTCCAGACAGGTCACCTGCTTCTGGTCCCCAGAAACAAACCAGAGCATAGGAGCAAACATCAGGGACCTAAGGCACGTGGTCTTTCCTCCTCCATACTTGGGTTTCTTTATGATTGGAGCTTTGACATATGACTGGGCAGCCTGAGAGCTCTATCCTGGGCTGTTTGAAGGGATGGCCCAGCTACCAGGGGCTGTTTGGATGGCTCAGAGCACATGCTCTTCTCCTGTTCCCCAGAATGGGCAGAACAGTGGTAGCAGGTATGCTAGCCTCTGGATGGGTCATCTATCCAGGGGCTGCAGGAGTGTCATTCAGGATTTTCTCCTAGATGAGATGAAATGAATATTTATGTTTCTTGTCCTGTTAACTCTCTGGTTCTCCATCAGCCTCTCCTCCTCCCCCCCCTTCCCAACACCCCCCTGAGCTTTCAGGCATGCACTGAAATATTTGCTGTGCTTCAGTTCTCTGCAGGTCAGTGACTGTTTTCCCTCGCCATCTCTCCTGCAATGCATCTCTGTTCACTTAGCTCACGTGAATCACGCGTCCGGGGTTGGGAATTAGAACCATCCCACCTCAGGGTAATCCCTTCCCCAACTTCCTTCCCAGCCAGAGTTCCGCCAGGGGCGTTAAAGAAAAGTAAACGAACCACATCTACTTTGCCCGAGTATTTTAAGTGCGTATTATGAAAAGAAAATATTTTTGTGGATTCTTATTCTTTTATAATTATGAGTGTAAGACATAGCAACTCATTAAAAATATTACAAATAGCAGCCTAGCATCTGGTGGAGTGTTCTTTGAGGCGGGTCAGGCCTCTCAATGTAACTGGAAGGAGTGGGGTATGTGTGAGCAGGTTTGGGAGCCCTTGCCAAACTGGGAGGAAGGAAAGAACTGGAAATTAGATGATTTCCTCCATGATCCTGGGACTCCACTCTCTAAGTCTTCACTTCTGTCTCCCTGGAACGAGGGGGCTGGACTCAATGGTGCAAAGATTCTTTCAGGCTTGAAACCCCACGAACTGTGACTTGTTGGGGACAGGTGTTGATTTCCATGCTAGAGAGAGGCCTGTCTCCTGATTCACTGTGCATGCTGCTTTTGCAAGAGAACAGATTCCTCCTCTTGTTAGAGAGAGTACCGCCTACCTAGATGGGGTGAATGTGTGCTATCTGGAGGATTTGCTGCCTCCATCTGCAAACTCTGACCCGCTGACCTTCAAACCAACAGTGCCTTTGGTCAAGTTTTCAGAAGGGCAAATTTTTACTCCCTATTCCTTTGCTTCTTACACATAGGAGTGAACCTGTAAGAGATCTCACAAGTCCTCTCATCTTACAGATGAGTAAACAGATCGAGAGAGGAGAGAGGGCTCTTGAGATCACACAGTGGTTAAGTAGCAGAAGCAGGATTTGAATTTGTCTTCTGATACAATATGTAGGAAGGGAAGAATGATTCTGTATTACAGGTTTTTTCCTTCTATAGTTAGGGCTATCTGCCCTAGGTACCACAGGATATTGTGGGCCCATAGAGTTTAACCTGTTTATTAGTAAGACGTTTTATAACAAGAATTTGCCACAACCGGGTTTGACTGAAACTGAAATTTTCACTTAACCAGTTGTAACAGCAATAGATGGGAGACGGTTGTCTTCCAGACATCAACCAACTTCCAAAGGGAACCCCACAAATGTTTTGAGACACTATCACTAACTCACTGTGTCAGTGTTTGAGACAGGATTCTAACTCAGTGAAGTCAAAGTACCCTACCATCCTGACCATCTTCTTTCCCTATATCCCTGTGGAAACAGCAGCCCAGGACCGCGAACCTTTGGAAATGAAATGTCCTCCAGCCCAGCCTCCCAGCCACTCGAGGGAAGAAACTGGAAAAGAGGTCTGTCTCTCTTATGGCCATAATAAGCAGCTGCTGCTGCTGACAAATGGCCGCAGAGAGGCAGACATCTGAAGGCTGAGGATGGCAGTGCCGCTGCCCCCCATACCGTGCTCTGCTCTTCCCTCTTACCCATCCTTCAGCCTGCTTCCAGTCCAGACTTTCCAGCCACTGTTCAGGAAACGACTTCTGTGGAGAGAGCCGGCCATCCCTACCAGCTGCCACTCCCTGGGCAGGGGAGCCAGCATGGCGGAAGGGAGAAGCCCAGGGAGAGAAGTCAGACCACTGCCTCCCCCACTCATCTCCCTCAGTCCCTGATGAAGAGCCCAGGGCCTGAACCCAGCCTTGGAAACCGCAACACTTGTAGCACGGCGTCCGAGTAGCAATCATCATGGAAAATGGCAGCTTAGTGACCAAGTGCCCCTTGTCACCAGATCCATGGTATTGCCCAGTGGCTCAATGTCAAATGCCAGCCTGATTTTTACCAGAGGAAATGACAGAAGAGGCATTGACCTCTGCTCTGAGGCAGTACCCTGTGGAGCATGGGACTTTTCCTTGAGACTTCCATTATGCATTGTCTCCTCCATTAGAGTGTAAGCTCCTTGAGGGCAGGGGCTCTTCATTTTCTATTTGTATCTCCAGTACTTAGCTTTGCACATAGCAAGCGCTTAATAAATGCTTTATTCATCATATGACCTTGAGCTAGTTTTTTCCCCTGAGATTTAGGTTCAGTTTTTGTTTAAAAAAATTGTTCCCTCTCCAACAATAGATATTTACTTTTGTGCTTTCGTTGTAAGAGACCCAAGAGGATTTCAAATCCAACAAGTCTTTTCCATTTCTTATCTTTCACGTCAATGCAGACACCTACTAGCACTTCAGTGACAGACCCTTTCCTGAGTAATTCTAAGGATACTGGTGGATAAGAGAGGTCAATCAGGTTAAGAAGATGAGAAATGCAGAGGAAACATTGAAGATTAGGTTTAAATTTAATTGAATGCTTAGATTAAAGGGTTAAGTTACAATGACCCTAGACCAAGAGATCATCAGTTATGGGATCATGAGATGACAAATCTCCAGTGTGTTTGGGAGTCTAACCCTTGCATTTTGCACATAAGGTAAGGAAGGGCCCAAAGACAAAGGAACTTACTCCAGGCTGTTCCTGAAAGGCAGTGTCAGGATTCAAATTCAGGCTCTCTGTCCTTTTTGGTTAACACTAAGCTGTGGGAGGTGGGGGTACTCCGCTGAGCAAACTTTATACCAGGAAGTTTTCAAAGGTTTTGCAAAATGAACATCCTGTCAGATCTCGCCTCCCTTTCTGGTTTGGAAAGTGCCCACGCATGTAAGTGTATGATGGATGGTAGGGTAGGAGGAGGGAGACAAGGCAGAGAAAAGGCTTCACTGAAGATCCCTTCAAGGGCCTGAGGACTGGGATGTGCGTAGGGAAGACAAGGGCCTTCTAGAAGAGAGGAGTCATGCTGCCCTTGGAGCACCTCGACTCCTGCCCCGCCTGGAGGGCACTCTCCCAGTTTTGTGAAAATGGCGGTCCTCTTTCTCTCTGAGATTCCCTATTTCCACCTAGAGCACTAGCTCTCTCAAGCTCCCTCACTCCACTTTGATGCCCTCATTTAGTGAGCAAGCAAAGCCGTCCCAACCATAAGTGTCCCATCTCTCCTAAGACCTGTCCTGGTTCTTGCCAAAGCGCTCCTCCCTACACCGGGCCCTCAAATCGGAGCTCTTAGTGGGCATGGAGGACGCTTACATCTCTGCCTGCCATAGAGAATTACTGGTGGAAGTCCATGGAATGGATTCCAGTCCCACCTCTTCCTGGGCCTTGCCTCCTGCTGCACTCCCCGCTCTTCAGGCTCTCCTTGTCTAATGGCTCCTTTCCTTTTGTCCACCAACAGGATCAGGTCTTCCCTTCCCTGCCTTCCAAAAAAGCCTTCCCTGGGCCCTGCTATCATACGCCTCATTCTACACAGATTTCACTCTCCCCCTTCACTGGTAGGACTCTCGAAAACCAGTCCCCATTAACTGCTTCTCCGATTAAACAAACGCATGGAACGCTTCCTTTGCTCGGAGGACACAAGAACCCAGACTAGTCTGTCATCCAAAGATAATTTCTAGGTAGTTCCAGTCCGAGCTCTGCGCCTGCAGTCAGGAACCCAAGTTCAAATCCAGGTGCCAGAGGATAGCAGCACCTCTCTCCCAGGAGCAAATGGGTATGCATGGGTGCTTGGCCCAGTGCCTGGCACACAGTAGGCACTTTAAGAACCTGTTCCTTGACGGCTCTTCCACTCTCCCCCTTGTCCTTTCACTGGTTGTGCCTTGCCAAGCCTCAGTTGTAGATTACTCCCACAGTCCTCCACCTTCGCTGCAGAATGGGTCTGTAGAAATCATGGAATTATTCTAAGCCCACACAAATGCAGGTTCCATCACCTCACCTGGGGTCCTCAGCGTGGCTTCCCCAACCAGTTCCATATTCAACACGTCACAGCAGTTAAACCTTTTCAATCTTCCTCAAGTCATCAAGGTACCCCCCCCCCCAGCCACCCTCTCAGCTAAGGAATTCTTGTACATCCAAAAAAAAATAGGTCATTAAGAGCTTTTCTCTCTCCTCATCTGCAATCAACCACAGAGAAGAGGTGCAGAAGACTCCCTCACTGCTGCCCCCTTTCTGACATCCTCAGCCTCTTTCTCTACTCCTAGAAACATCTGCAAATCTCCCACACAAGATTCTCCCTAGATCTGACCATTCCTACCGTCTTATCTCTCTCCTGCCCTTCAAAATGAGAAAACAAGTTTCATTTCCCTGCTTTTGCTCAGTTCTAAACCCTGCAGTGCCGTTTTGGACCCTCTCTCCCCAGTCCCTAGTGGCCAAAGCTAACGGCCTTTTCTCAGGCCTCGCCCTTCATCTCTGCAGCCTTTGGCACTGCCTCCTTCTGAACCTTTCCTGCCCCTGCTGCCACGGGTGCCCCGTCCCGAGCTCTGCCCTGGGCACTTAAAGCCCTGCTCCTTTCCTCCCCACGTTCAATTATCAGCCCCAGGTCACTATGCCCAGCCCTAGCCTTACCCTGAGTGCCTTCAGACATCTAGAACCAGCTTCCAAACTCAATGTACCCCAAGGACTCATCCGCCCCCACGGTCACGGGCCACCATCCCGGTCACTCACTCCCATGATTACTCTCAGTGACTCCCATCAACCCAAGGCAGAAACCCCGTCATTTCCACCTGCCAACAAGAATGTTACTGCAGGCAAAGGGTCTGGGGAAGGAAGCCAGGAATCACTCCGGAAGTCTGCAAGAGACCCGAACACACACGGCGCCACAAAGTGCCTGAAGGACAGAACAAGGACCACGGCCGGCCTTTCCCCCAGGATCACACATAACGGGCGCTTATTCACTGCTGGACCTGTCGCTTGGGGCTTCACGGTAAGCTCTGGGCATGAGCTCCGTTTTACGGCCTGCATTCACTCCACCTAACACTACGGAGAAGCTGTCCCAGGGCCGCGGCTTTGAGCCGGAGACGCTCAGCGCTCCCCCGTTTCCTGCTCTTCGGGACGCCGGCGGAGGGAGAACGGCCCAGCACGCCGGGGCGGCCCACGTCTCAAAGGCAGGAAAAGAGAAACTTTGCACTCCGGCTACACGCAAGCAAGCGCACGCAGCCATGACGTCACTGACGCCGAGTACTTTCAGAGCGCTAACAGCCCGGCAAAGGGGCCCGCACACCGGCGCACTTCGAGAAGTGATTATCAGACGCTCTCCGGGGCAGGGTTCTAGAAGAGGGCGTGACTTAACGGCCAGGAGGGGGTGGAATGAATGGGTCCGGGAAGAAGCTCCACCCGTGGGCGGGGCTCTTCCGGTACCGAGCCCGCGTCCACTTTCTCTCTGGTTCTAGTGCAGATAGAAGGGAGCTGTCCCGCTATAGTCCCGAGGAGGCCCCGGTTCTAAAGGCAGAACGGGCTGCGCTAGGAGGCCACTCTTAAGCCCTGGGCTTAGGGTCCGCTCCTTCACACCCAAGATGGCGGCCCGGAGGCGGGGGTGGGGTCGGGGTCGGTCACGTGGCAACCGCAAGCTCTGACGTGGAGCTCTCCCCCTCGCCGGCTCCGCGGCTTAACGTGTCCCTCTCGGCACCCCGTCAGCGTTTCCTTCTCTCCCACCCTCCTGCCCCAATGGCGGCGCCCAGTGGCCATGGCAGCCCCCGGGTCTCACTCCTCCTGCTCCTGGCAGTGGCGGCGGCGGCGGGCGGCGACGAGGGTAACCGCGCCGTGGAGTTTGACGTGCGGCCCGGCGGGGTGGTGCACTCCTTCTCGCAGAGCCTCGCGCAGGCGGTACGGGGGCTCGGGCTGGGCTGGGGCCGGGACGGCTACGCCCGTTGGGAGGCGAGGCGGGGACGTGGGACGGGGAAGCGCGGGGAAGCGCGAGCCCTGGCTTGCGGGGGAGGGGCGCCCCGGCGGTCTCCTGACGCGCACGGCGAGGGCGGCGGCGGGGGGCGCCCCGACCCCGCCTCTAATGCGCTGGCCCGGTCTGAGACCCCTCCCCGAGGGCCTGACGCCTGTCCGGCCGGAGCCCGATAAATGATGGCTCCGGATGACCCAGGGCCCCCAGGAGCGGGATCGGGGGCGCAGCCCCGCGATTTGGAAGGACCGAGAGCTCAGACAGCCCCCACCCAGCCGGGGCCGGTCCTGATGTCCTTCCTGAGGTCGAAGGGCACTCCCACCTCTGACCTGCCTCCCTGCGTCCCTTCGGCCCGTCAGTCCCAGGCATTTGTTAAGCGCCTCCCACTTCCGGTCAGACCCTGTGATAAAGAGTCGGGAGTCCCCTCGGAGGCGCTGGACAGCCCCTGCCCTCAGGAAGCTTACGGCCCCATGTGAGTAAGTGGGCACTGCGTCCCAGATCGCGGGGCCTAGAGGGAGACCCCGAGAGGATGGGCTCCTATGCACCCGCACAGGCCAGCAGAGAGGGTAAGCCTGAGCCCACAGGGCCCGCTAACGCGATTAGTGCTTGGGATGATGTCTGGCAGAAAGAATACTGGACTTGGGGTTTCCCATGAAACCAAGTGTCCGCGCAGTAAACGTGCAACATTGTGTCTGGGCCGGGGAGATGGGGTGGAGCGGGGCGAAGCCGGCCTCGTCCCTCCGGGCTGTCGTCCGCGGCCCGCTTAGTCCCCTGTCTCAGGCTCCACGCAGCTCAGGCCTCCGCACCTTAGTCAGTTTCCTCTTCCTCCCTCGAGTCTCCGCTCCAGTCTGGCCTCCACCCGAAGTCAAAGGGATCTTTCTGAAGCAGTGTGTGTGTGTGTGTTTCCCTTCCCCGACTCTGTCTCTGTCTCTCTCCAGTTATGTGTGTGTGTATGTATATACATTTGTAAAAATCTCTATATATCACATATCTGTCACATGCACAGACACATATTTGTATATAAGGTCTCTCCCTTCCCCCTCTGCCTCCCCACCCCGCACCACTTGGCCCCTTCCCCCCCCACCCCAGACTTCTTTTTAGCTGCTGCTCATCCTCCCCGTGCCCCTACAGCCCGGGTGCGCGCATGACACGGATTCTCCCAGCTGCCTTTGCACCAGACACAGGCCCAGGCCTCCCTTCCCACCTCCTGTCTGAAGCCCTCCTGACTCACCCGGCCGTCTCACGTGCCTGGGTTCTTTGTGTTCTGCATACACTCTGCGCAGTCTCTCCTGTTAGTGTATAAGCTCTTGAGGACCCAGAAGCTATTTAAATGTGGTCTTTGCGGCCCCATCACTTAACCCAGAACCTGGCACGCAGATGATGCTTAACAAGTGTTTGTTGCCTGCCTGTTCCTCCCCTCACATGATTGTAAAGATTAAGTGAAATAAAAACTGGGGCCGCTAGGGGGCGCAGTGGATAGAGCACCAGCCTTGAATTCAGGAGGACCCGAGTTCAAATGTGGTCTCAGACACTTCCTAGCTGTGTGACCCTGGGCAAGTCACTTAACCCCAGCCTCAGAAAAATAAAAAGTGAAATAAAAACTGGGTGTGAACTGTGCATTCCGTGAGAACGAGGACTGCCAGGCTCTTTGCCCAGAGCCTTGCTTGTAGTAGGTATTCCATAACCGTTACATGATTAAGAGGACCAAGCGCTTGGGGATGCAGAATGAAGTCCTGAGGGTGCTGGGGCTTGTGCCAACTGCTGTCCAGCGCGGGCGGTACGGGGGGGCCACAGGAGCGGGGCGGCCTCTTACACTCCGAGGGTACAGAAACCCTCTGTGGCTTCTCAAAAAGTGGATTCTGGCCACCGCTGACGTCCACGGAATGACACCTTCTGGAGGGAGTCACAGTGCTGGAGGGTTTGGGTAGTTAGTCTTCTCAGGTCCAATAGACTCAGAATGGAAAATGCCATCCACATCCAGAGAAACCAATAAGCTGAGTATAAAAATAAATTTAATAAAGAATAGTCTCCATATACTGAGTGGATGTCTGCAGTCCTCCCAAATAAATCCATTTATGTGCCCCCGTGTAGCTCAGGGATCCTGGTGCCACGGTTAGTGAGGAGGAGAGGCTCCTCTCTTCTGGAAGCAGGAACCCTCTGCAGCGTGCAGCCAAATTCAGCAAATTTATTAGGCATATATTCTGGGCAGTGCCCAGTGCCAGCCCCAGGAAGGCAAAAAGCAAATAGTTCTTCTCCTCAAGGAGGGTGTGCTCAGATCCTCCTGACTTCAGGACTGGCGCTTTACCCACTGCACCACTAGCTGCCCCCTCGTTTGGCAGTTTGAATGCCAAACAAAGGCGTTAGCAAGGAGAACCACTGTAATCTCTGAACAGCCGGGTGGCCTGGAGGTTAGAGCGCTTGGCTTGGAGTTAGGAAGTCCTGGCTCCAAATCCAGTGTGATCCTGGCTATGTCACTTAGTCTTCTGCCTCAGTCTCCTTCTCTCTTGGGATAAAGATAATAATAACACTAGTCTTACAGATTCTGCCTTCTCAATACCCCTCCATAAAGTGGCATCCAGAGCTGTTGCCGGTCATCTAGGAATGATCCTCCCTCGAGAACCCTCCCCTCCCTCAGATCTACGGGTATTGCTACAGGTATTGTGCCCCTGCACCAAGATTCAGGAGAACATATGAGAGGACTGTCCCAGCTGAATGAAATGGTGGATGTCATGTTCAGGGCTGAAGGTGGGGTAGTTTAGGAAAGGGAGCTGTGAGTCCATTGTCAGTAGCGCCATTTTAGGGCAGCCAGGAGAGAGGGCTAGAAATGATAAAGAGGGACATTTTAGCTCAACATTCAAAAGTGCTCTAATAACTAGAGTTTCCAAAAATAGAATATATACTCTGCCTCTGGAGGTAGTGAATGTGGGAGCACCCATATTGGATAACCTTGTCAGACAGGTGGTGGAAGGTTTTTAGTCTTCAGCTGGAAATAGGACTTTTCTAAGACCCCTTTCCACCCTGGGCTCCTGTGTCTCATTCCTCTAACTTCTTTGTCTAGAGAACTGAGGTGATTGAATGCCCTTTGCTCATAGCTGTGCATAACAAAGGTATCTGACTTCCAGACTAAAAAGAAGGGGAAATGTATTTAGCAGCTCTTGCCTGCTGTTCCCAAGACTTATTTTCCTTTTCCTTTGTTCTCCAGGGAGGGCACACCTGCACATTCACATATGCTTCTCAAGGTGGGACTAATGAGGTGAGTTACTCAAATCCTAGCCCAGCTTGATCAAAAGACAGTTTGGTTTTGCCCTCTTACCTCCCCCCCCCTCCCCATGCAGGCTCTCTCCACTGTCGGCCTTTCCTAAGGCTGAGTGCACATGTGGTGCTGGGAGGCCGAGGGAACAGCTTGGTGTGAGGGCTGATGATTATGGGGACAGGGGACCTGGCAGCCTAGTCTGCTTTCCTATGTGAAAAGAACCCCAGACAGGGTCCTCTCTTCTGTCAGTGCCTTATACCTCTCAGACTATTGGAAAAGGCCTTGGGTTTGGACCCTCCCTCTATGGGACCCTAGGCAGGTCCCCTCAGGGGGCTTGTCCATAAAGAAGGCATAGTAATAACCACACTGCTTGTCTCACAGGGTGTGGGCATTGAGAATATTAAATGCAATGATGTGTCGTAAATTCATCTACCATTATTACCATTTTTATTATTTATTCTTATTTCCTTCTCTAATACTTCCTGGGATGAGAGAATCATCGTATAATAGGTTTTGAGTTTTTATGGAACTCATGGTGATGATGTAATTTAAAAGATACTGTCTGTTGAATTTCATAATTTTGTGGAGGTGATTGTTTAGAATTTCTTAGTATTTTTAGCACTTTACTTTTTAGAAGGAATTTATGATATCTAAGAAATATTGAGAAGTTTATTAATTACTTGTCCCCTTTTTTCCTCTGCCTTTCCTAACCATCGTGCTTTCTGGAATTCTCTGAGCCATATAACAGACCTCCCTTCATTTCTTTTTTTCATACTCTTTCTGTCATTTAGAACTCTTTAGATATCATCACCCCCTCTCTCCATTGCTTAGTTGTCCCTTCTATTGTTCCTTGAGAACACTGGTCATGGAGTAGAAGTGGGCACTCAGCAACCTTCTCTTTGAGATTAGCTTTACTTATATCAGGTGTTCTTAACCTGAGATCTGTGCACTTAAATGGGGAAAAAAAAAGTCAATATTCATTGCCTTCATAATCTGTATTTTATGCATTTAAAAACATTACTTTGAGATTTTTGCCTGCCAAGAGTCTGTGACTCAACAGAGGTTAAAAACCTTTGATAGATGTTGTCAGTCCAAGTTCTTGTTGCTGTGATCTGCTGGCCTTCGGGTCACTCTCCTTTTCTCAAATAGGTCAGTACTTTTGAACAGGAACATGTGTCAGAAAGGAAGCTCTATTGCCCTGTCCAGATGAGAAGTGATGAGGGAGGAGAGGTGACCACTAAGTGAGTGAGGGGAGAGAAGGCTCAGGATGGGGGAGGAGATACCAGGGAAGAACTGGCAAGGCCTGAAGCTGATTGCTAAATTGATTGAATCACTGTTATGCAGCCCAAAGACCTCATTTATCTGGAGGTTACATTTATACCCATGTTCACCATCTGAATATAATCAGGGGCTGAAAGTCAGCAGGAACAAGTAAGTGAGGGAGCCAGTGCTGGAGAGGCTAGGCTGCCCTTGGGCCAGAGCCGAGTGTGCCCAAGGGGCACGGCCTTGGCATCGGGGAGAAGCCAGGGCCGCCCTCCTGGGCCCCTCCCTCCCCACAAGGCCGACAGGAGCCTCCTTCACAAGCTTCATCAGCAAGTCAGCTCCCTTCTTAGGTAATTTTCTAAAAACAGGGGAGCTTTCCTGGCTTTGTCTAAGGCTGTGCCCAGCATAGAACATTTTACTGGTGCTCAGGGGCCCCAAAGCAATTTTGAATAGAAAAAAGTCGTGAGATGTTTTCCGTTTACAAGTGTCATGAGACTTAAGCTGTCTTCTGTTCACAGCAATGGCAAATGAGCCTGGACCTCAGCGATGACAGCCGACTCCTCACCTGCGTCATTTGGAGGCAAGTTCAGTTATTTCATGGTTATTTTATCTGCTCTCTGACACGGTGGCTCTATGGCTCTAGGCAAATCACTTCTCTGCTTTGGGCCTCAGTTTCCTCATTTATAAAATAGTGGTAATACATGTTTGTAAAGTAGTAAATAAAAGTCAGGAGTAGAAACTGCAGCAGCAGTGGCTATGGCAGAACCGTAGGAAGCCAGAGGAGAAACACAAAATACAGGATGTCGTGAGAGCTGGAAAGGGACCCTAGAATAATGAAGGAGGGAACAAAAAACCATTTATTGTGCTCTGAGCTGAGTGCCAAGAATACAGGCACTAAAAGGAGGCACCCACTGTTTTCAAGGTACTTATGAAGAGAGAAGACAATATGGAGCAGATGGAAAAGAGTCCTGTGGGTGCAGCCTCAGCAAGGCCCAAGCACCCTGGGGTTCAGTTGACAGTAAAGTGGTTTTGAGCTTAGAGGCTGGGCAGTTGTTAAGGCCTGGAGGACCTTGGGATGCATTGACAGAGCAGATGATGAGGCCTGGTAATTCTTCATATGATAAGAAGAAAAGTGCCTCCCATCTCCTCCCTCTGAACAGCTTGGATGGAGTTTGGGACAGGTGGGGGGGGGGGTGTGAAAGCTTGCAGGTAATGATTTTCTCTGTTTTCCTTCTTGTCTACTTAAGGAGACCCAGAAAGGACTTAGGGGCATTTCTCATTTAATGTTGCCAAGAAATGTCCTTTGCCTCTAAAAAGGAGTGATACAGTAAAGGTTTTCAAGGTTTTCTTGAACATTCAATAGTTGTATCATAGGGTAGAGAACAGTAGCCAGCTGTAATTAAGTGCTAAGCTATGTGGAATAGATTGTTCTGCGTGTATTCAGAGAATGGAGCAGAAAGAGAAAGACTTTCAGGAAAAGATAATGTAATGAATACTTTTGTGTTATGAGAAATGATAAGCAGGCAGATTTCTGAAAAATCTGCAAAGACTTATGTGAACTAATACCGAGTGAAGTGAACAGGACCAGGAGAACAATGCACACAATAATAGCAACATTGTGTGATGATCAATTTTGATGGACTTAGTTCCTCTCAGCAATGTAATGATCTAAGATAATTCTAAAAGATTTATGTTGGAAAATGCTATTCATATCCAGAGAAAGAACTATAGAATCTGAATGCAAGTGAAAACAGATTATTTTCACTTTTTCTTTATTTTTTCTTTCCCCTTTTGTTCAGATTCTTTTCACAATATGACTAATGTGGAAATTATTTAATATGATTGTACATGAATAATCTATATTAGATTGCTTGACTTCTTGGGGGGGGATGGAAGGGGAGAAAAAATAGAAATCAAAGTGTTATAAAAGTAAATGTTGAAAACTATATTTACATGTAATTGAAAAACTAAAATACTCTTGAGGGGAAGAAAGAAAATGGAATAAGATTTGGATAAACAGAAGAAGGGGGAAGCCACGATAAAGAAGGTAAACCATAGAATTATGCTTTGTGTTTTCTGTTAGCTTTTCATGTATCTTCTCTTTACCCAGTTTCATTAAAAGTTCCTGGAAGTTAGGCTTGTATTTCTAATTCCTCACATAGTTTTTGCACTTAGTAGGTGCTACATAACTCTGTGATGCTTAAGCCTCATTCTTTGTTCGATTGACCTAGATTTTCTTCATTTAGTGAAGCAGAAACCCTGAAGCTATGTTAGTTGGTTCTGGATGGCTTGGATTTTAGGAGTACTGCTCTTGTTAGAAGAGACTGACTGGATCATTATAGTGTGAACAGCTAAAGCAATGGGTTAGTTCCTTCTAAGTAGCACTGGCTTCTATTTCTGATTCTACCATTGCCTTACTGGAGGTTTGGGGGAAACCTGTTTATCTTTGTTTCCTAGTCTGGCTACTCTGAAAATGCAAGTGATCAGAAATCCAAAGGGCATTTTCAGTTTTATATTAGCAGCTTAGGGATCAAAAAGAATGTAACTTTAGATGCATTAAGGATTCTGTATGAATGGGCGCTCTTCACTTAAAATACTTAATAAATCTTAAAGCTGAATTGAATCACTCATTCCTGTCATAAGTTATTTCCTAGCTGCTAGAAGTCCCTTTGCCAGTGTAGTTCCCAGCCCCCTCATTCAGAGCCTTTCCACTCTTGGCTGAGCTAATCTGGTCTTCAGGCAGATGTTTTGAGGTTATCCCCAGGCCTGGAGTTTGGCAAGAGTCTCAGATTTCTAGAGCACGTTAGTACAAAGCACTTTACCTGAGTAAAATCCTAGATAAAAGTCAGAAGTAGGAGCTGCAGCAGCAGTGGTGATGGCCGAACTATAGAAAATACAGGACCTTGCTCGATCCTCACTACAGTTCCATGAAGTAGAAAGAGTAGGTAATATCCACATTTTATAGATGAGGATACCAAGTTTTAGAAGCAAAGTAACTGATGTAGGATCATCCAGCTAGGAAGCAATGGAATTGGTCTTCAAGGTGGTTTTGCTGCCCTCCCTTTTCACAGAGTGAAAGGCCTGTTGTGATGTCCTCAGCAGCGTGAATGCATCTTGCCTAGAGTCTGTGATCTGTTTAGATAGCTTCCATCTCTCTCTAGCCTTAAAAAACCCCACAATCAGATGCTAAAGGAATAGGTTCAGACCCTTGGATCAGTTGCAGGTCATTTGTACAATATTTTTTTTTTTTTTTTTTTTTTTTTTTTTTAGCATGTACCACCTTTCTATCATTCCCTTCTCTGAATGACTCTAATGACTTTTTTTTTTTTTTCCCCCAGGCCTCAGGGAAAGTCTTACTTGTTCTTTACTCAATTTAAGGCAGAAGTGCAGGGAGCAGAGGTCGAATATGGCATGGCTTATGTAAGTCTTAGTCTATAGCTCTAACTTAAGAGTGGGCATTTGGGGAAAATTCTATGAGTGTTGGGATTGTTGCTCAAGCTCCATGAAACCAGGAGGCAGGGCAGAGGAGGTTGTCTGAATTAATGACAAGTCTGACTTGAGAAAGTGTTTAAAATTCAATTTTGTTACTCAGAAAGCCAGAGAGTAACACACACTTAGATGGTTTTAAATGAGTTGCCAAGTAGAGGCCCTGCATGACTGCTTTAATGAATAGATAATGGGTCATTTGTAATTAGCTCTGGGGATTCGGGTGGATGCTGGAAGAGGGAAAAAAAGTCTGTTCCCTGAAGTAACTTAAATATTCCCCCTTTTTTCTTAAGCTGTCCTATAGCCATTATATGGTAGAATTATCTAATTTCGAGTTAGTAGGATATCCATAAATGAAATTTGCTTTGATGTATAAAGATAAAATGGACTTAAGAGTTTTAGTTGAAAACGTTTGACTTTATTTCTAAACAAGGAATCTCTTCTATATTGTTTTTGGGACAACCCAGGACTCCTTATAGCAGGAAATGCATTTAGTCCTGGCTACTAGCCTGTGGCCTCCATGCAAGCATTTTGCCTACTTTTGCCTAATGTGAAAGTGGGGCAGTGCTGATAAACTTTACATGGCAGAGCATGCCTTTTTCATATCCCTTTCACAAATCACTGGCTGAAAGAAAAACCTAGAAATTACAGCATTGATAATGGGCAGAGAAAGCAGTTGTTGTGGGTGGAATGGATGCAAGAGACCTGGTTTTGGTCCAATGCTCAGACCCACTAGCTGGGTGACTCTGGGTAAGACTGGGTCTTGTTAAGTCATTAGGAATATAGATGTGGGTAGACTACATCCCTTCCATGTAGACTTTATGAGGAAGGTTCTAAAGCATCATAGAAAGCCATGTGTCTTTTAAAAAATACCAGCAAGACATTTCTGTCCAGCATCAAGGCACAGTGTTTTGGGTAATCCTCATGGCAGCTCCATGAGGGAGGCAGCGAAGGTTTAATTTTACAGATGAAGAAATCACCTCAGAAAGGAGGAATGGCCTGGCCAAAGAGTGTCCAAGGCCAGGCAGAATGGGTTCCCCGTGCTCTTGTTAACCCTTATTAAGCCATTTGATGGGCTCTAAAATAGATCAGTGTATATAGCAGTCCATTAGCTTCTCTGGCAGAACTGGATTTTTGGTTCAGAGCAAGTGGAACAGTTAGACCCCTGTACAGAGTCCTCTGTTAAACTTCAGAATTGGTTCTTTTTAGTCTAAAGCTTCAACTGGAAAAGATGCAGATGTTCCCCTGAAACCTGAAGAATTTGAAGTGACCAGCACAGCAGGTAAATATTTACTTTAGAAGACCAGTGATGATGAACTGTGAAAGAAGGTCCAGAAGGAAAGGAGATGAATAATGAATCCAGTATTTATAGGGAAATATGTGTTAAAATCATCTTGTGGGTTTTTATCCACCTATATGACCCAGAGTAATTTCAGCTGGGCATAGTGGCCTATGCTTATCTTCCCTGCTACTGGGGGGAGGGAGGATGGTGGACCAATTGAGTTTGGAAGAATCTCTCACCCCACAGGAGCAGGCCAGAGATCCATCCCAAACAGCAGTTCGGCTGCTGAACTTATAGCCAGGCCAAATTAGGGAAAGCCAGTCTCTAAGAACAACAACAAAAAAAATTCCCTTTCTCTGGACCTCACTTTTCTTATCTGTAAAATTTGGGGTTCGAACTAAATCTCCAAGGTTCCTTACAGCTGTAAAACCTGTAACCCAGTGACTCACTGATTTTTGTGGGAGATCCAAAGAAGATCAAAAGCAGTTGACCTGGTAGAAGACAGGACTGGATTTGGAGGCAAGAGAGCTGTGTTCTGGTATTAAACTTGGAGCCCAGAGACTAGCTTTGACATATCCTGCCCTTGTTTTCCCTGTTAGAAAGATGAAAATAGTTATCCTTATGTTGTTCTCTCCAGTGAGACTGTTAGGAGCCTTCCTGTCACCTAAAAGCCTCCTATGGCATTCTGTCATTATTAAGAAGTCTGATGTACAGTCCAGGAACAGGCTGTTTTTATTAGGTCTTAGGCCTTGGGATTACTCACTTGCCAGAATGACAGAAGAGAAAGTTCTGAGGCAGGTTGATGTCAGGGAGAGCACATGTTCGATTCTCACATCAAATTCATTCTATTGGATGTGGGGTGCCTCAACTGTCCGGCCTTTCAGTAGAGAGCTGTAGTTTCAGGGGAGACAACCTCAGTCCCTACTCTTTTGGGCCTTAAATTTACCAACATTCCGCCCTTAGTTACCTTTCAAATAAACAACCCCACCCAGGCTTCTGTTAGACAATAGAACATTTTATATTGGGAGTGGGTCTCCAGGAGAGTGTATGTGGGTAGGGCCGGGGCTTGGCTTCCCTTTCAATCATCGTAGAGGCAGTAATAGCCAGAGGTGGCACACATTTATAATTAAAAGCCTTGAGAGAGAAAATATGGCCAAGAAGCCCAGTATAAGCAAATCCGACTGTCGATTGGCAAGTGGTTGCCACAAAGTCCATGTCTCTGAGAGCGGCAGGGCTGAAGGAGACAGCTGATGGCAGCCAGGAGAGGACTTTGGGTCTGTTCTAGGGCTTAGCCCAGAGCCTGGCACACTGGATAAATGCTGATTGAGCTGCACAGCTCTCAGGGCACATAGACCCACCTGAGGCCTGAGACATCACCGGGTGATGGGGCATGTCCTCCTGTCATGGTGTTTTATTGCGGCAAGGTCAAGCACCCCCATTGTACAGAAGGAGAAACTAATCCTAAGGAGCGGAGTGACTTGTAGTGAGTGTGGTTGGTGCCCTGACTCCAAACCTGGTGCCCTCCCCATTACTCAGCTCTGTGCCTGGAAACTGGTCTTCATCATAGTGACCTGAGTCAGAAACAAGAGGGAAGAAGAGAAATTATACATTTCAGATGATGTAAAAAAAGTCAAGTGGGTTTCAGATGTCCTAAAAGTCACCTATGAGGCCTTCTCCAGATAACAGCAAGTGTTCTTTGTTAACTGGACCTTTGATTTCATTGGTATAGGAAATTTCCAGTGAGGAAACTTTGTTGATGCAGGAATAGAAATTGTGAAGTTACTACATAGTAATTTACCTTAATTTGTAATGCACTTTTACTTAGAGAGTAATAGTTGATTATATAGAAAGAATTTTAGACTAAGAACTAGTCTAGCTCCATTTTTCAGATAAGGAAACTGATACCTCCAGAAATGAAATCTTGTTCAAGAAGACATAATGGGTTGATTAATGGCTACGCCAGCCATCTGTGTTCATGCTATGTGAATATGGGGTATTCTTGTTTTCAGTGCCATTGTATTTTTTCCTTCTAATTGTATATTTTTGTCTGTGTTTGTATATTTTCAGTGATCCACAGGCAAGGGGCATTCCGATCTGAACTGTCCAAAATTGTGTTAGTGGCCAGAACAGGCCACATTGAACTGTGATCCGAAGCTTCCTCTGAAGTTTGTCTTGTCTCTACTGAAGTGACCAGAGGGGACAATGTCATATCCTGGTTTCCTAGGGGTTTTTTCATGGTTTGCCAACAGATGTATACATTGCTGTGCTTGGGATGTTGAGGCCAGTACTCTGCAGTTGTCAGAGGGAATAAGGCTCGAAAGCCTTTCTTTCAGGCAAGTAGGACTGGTCCAGATCCCCGGCCTGCTCCCAGACAGCCTGTCCCTGCTTTTCCTTCCATACCTTGTGGTACTATAGTTCCAAACAAGACTCCTTTGATGCTTCCTCGTAAGGGGAAGTAAGGAGGTAGGGCTAAAGCAAGCAGTCCCAGGGGCCTCAGAATCACCTCAGCATCGCAGAAGCAGACTTGCCTTCCTGCCCAGATGGACGTCTCTTTGTGTGCCCAGACAAGGGGAAGCCTGCCCTCTGCTGCTCCATGTCCAGGACCAGAACCATTGGTATGAGGAAGGGGAAGGGCATCTTGACTCTGACACACACAGAAATCCAGCCAACTTGTTCCGTGTCTCAATACAATTTCAGGACTGTTTTCCTACGTTTACCCATTTATTTCCCTATATATCGACTGTGAAGGGCATTCAACATTCTTTCATGTCAAAATAAATGAGGGGGCAGGGCAGGGTTAAAACTCCTCTGTCTTTGAAGAGCTTTTCTTATTCAGAGGAGTCAGAATCTTCAAGTTGCTGTTGTGGCCTGGGAGGGTGCCAGGAGGAGCCTGTCTCCTGCCTGTCCCATGGCCTGGCTGGAAGCCTGTTTGGTCTGAGCGGTTACCCAAAGGGCGAAGAAAATGGACCCGAGGCTCCCTGCTAGTGTGTTAGTTAACATAGAGTCAGAGATGGAAGAGAGCTTCTCTTCCAGACTGAGGCCACAAGATCCAGTAATTTATCCAACTTTGCCCACAAAGTGGGGGACGGATCCTCGAGTTCTCAAACTGGCCCCCTCTCCAGGGCTTCTGTGGCCAAACTGAGCAGCAGCGCGGTGTCCAGCCTGGCTTCTTGGGCTTCAGAGCTCTCTGCGTACAAAATTACGGGATCACAGGATTTAAAGCTGGAAAGGACCTTAGAGACCTAGTTCAATCCCTTCGTTTTACAGATGAAAACTAAGGGTCACACAGCAGTTAAATCCAGCCAGAATTCCAAGCCAGGAGTTTGACCCCATGTCCAGGGCTTTTCCCACCACGACATGCTGCCTCTTCTTTTTCTGGGGGAGTCAGAGCTGCTGACGGGTCATCCTTACAGTCTGCTGCTTGAGCCATTAGCTTCAGAGAGCTTTGATGGGGGAGGGGCTCAGGAGGCTGAGGGCTGAGCGTTCCCCCCAGAATGCTCACTCATCCTGGCAGAGTCGTTCCGAAGTCAAACCGTTTGGTTTCTCCCCCCTCCCCCTTCTGGAAAACAGAGCTAATAAAAGCAACAGCCTCATTCTTGGGGTGGGCTAGTTGTTATGGCTAAAGCCCTTTTGAGGATGAAATTCTCGATTTAAGTGCCCTAAATTGTGCCTTAGTGTAAGGGAAGATGAACGGATAGGAAAAATCCTTTTGAGTTCAGAGCAATTTAGCTGCTCTCTGACATCCTGAAGACCCTGATGAGACGAGACTGGCTGGCGTTATGCCTGTACCTAATGGATATAGTTCACCAGCTCTGCCATCTTTTAGTCACCGTGTAGCATTTTCCTAATGGGAACAGTAATCATCCCCAGCTACCGGCCTGAATCATCCAGCAGAGCTGCTGGGGAGGTGTAGCCCAGAGCAGAGACAAGGGCCGCCTGCAGAAGATTAGGCTTGTGCTGCTTGCCCAGCAAGCTGCAGAGAAGCAGGTTTCAGTTCAGTGTGAGGAAAACCCCGAGCCGGGCATTGTGCTAAGTGCTTTATTAGAATGGCCCCATGTGAGCCTCCAATAGTCCTGGGGGCTGGGGGCTGTTTATTTCCATTTTACAGATGAGAGAACAGAGGGACTATATAACTAGTAAGTGGCACAGGCCGGATTTTGAATTCAGGCTCTCAAATCCCTGAATTTAAAAAAGTTAAAAAACTTCTAATCAGCTATTCAAAAGTGGAATAGCATTGTGAAATAGAGGATTATGGGAACATCACTGAAAATCTTCAAATGCAGAGGTGAGGAACTCCTGTAGAAGAGATGGACCTTTATAGGAGTTATTCCCACCCCCCTTAGATGCAGCTTAGACCAGATGCCCCAAAGACCCATACAGTGGCTGATTCTGGCTTGGTTTTCCCACTGGTGACATCTGCTTTCTCTACTGAGGGGGCCAGTTAGCTGTTTTCATGAAGCTGGTTAGTGATTTCCTTTAAAGGGAAAGCTCTCATTGTGGTGTGTCTAAGGACTGCTGCAGTTCCTTAGTCAACTTCAATGTAACAGGGCGTGCACATTATAGGGTGGAAGAAACCAGCCATCCCAAGGGTAGCTGTGACCCCTGGGTCACCAAAGCGGTTCTAGGTGGTAGCCTAGAAAAGCGTTCCTTGCACCCTTTTCTCACTGCCTCTGAACAAAGGTCCCCTACTAAATTACAGAGATACTATTCTGGGCCTTCATTTCCTACATCTGGATGTAGTGCAATGGCTGAAGCCAAGAAACACAATTTGTTGACTGCCTTTGGAGTTTAGGGAAAGAAAAAGAAAAACATACCCACAGAATGAATAAACAAATAAAAACCCAGAAGGGCTCTCAGCTCACTGGAGTCGGGAGCCTGGGAGTTTGACTCATGGGTTTTCTTCCTAGATCTCTCTGCTGCTGTTTTCTTACTGAACTAACTAATCAGTACAATCTTTCAGTTTGTCCATTGGAGAAGTGAAGCGCTAGTCACTTTGCAGAGCCCCAGGGGATTGGACTCCAAGATGAGTGGCATTTAGGTACAAGTCCTCGTTCTCAAGATAACAGGTGGAGGGAGAAGGAAGATCAGACTGGGACTCCGGATTTTGAAGATGAGGAAAATCTGCACCACTAACTTGTAGCCCCCAGGGTGTCAGTCCAGGACAGTAACAAGGTGCAACGAATGGCTCAATTCTGACTCGGTGGATAGAGTGCTGACCCAGGAGTCAGATCTGAATTCAAGTCCAACCTTATATATCACTATCTGTGGGACCCTAAGCAAGTCAGGGTTTGCCTTGCTTTCCTTAT
This sequence comes from Sminthopsis crassicaudata, assembly GCF_048593235.1. Taxonomy (NCBI): domain Eukaryota; kingdom Metazoa; phylum Chordata; class Mammalia; order Dasyuromorphia; family Dasyuridae; genus Sminthopsis; species Sminthopsis crassicaudata. The sequence continues at coordinate 65,717,327 of NC_133617.1, read as the reverse complement.
CTGTAAAATGAGCTGGAGAAAGAAATGGCAAACCAGTATCAGCTACAAAAATCCCAAATGGGGGCAATGAAGAGTCAGACATGGCCAAAACGCTCTGAGCAAATCACTTCCATGCAAGAGTTTGGGAAATAAACATTAAATTAGGCTCTTTCAGAGGTTACAGGAATAGATATAATCATGGGTCACTAATAATACATGTTAATACTTCAGACAAAGATGAAGGGCTCTCTGAGGTCCAAGGAAGGAAACGGTGACAAGTTAGAGGTTCTGATTTTAGAGCAGCATCATTTGAACTTGATTTTAAGTAGGAAAGCCATAGGGGTGGAAACAGGCTACTTGTCAATACGTAGAGGTAGAAGGGCATGGAACCCATACTACAGACAGGCTGGCAAGGGCCTTAAGTGCCAGGCAAAGTAGTGGGGACTTGGCAGGCACTATGGCTTTTAAATAGAAGAACATGTTCAGATTGATGCATGAAGATGCCTGAAGGATGGCTTGGAGGAGGGTGGGGGTGGGAAAACCAGTTATATGATAGTCCTAGGGGATGCTAATGAAGACTAGTGTTCGGCTGGGAACTGTGACTAGATGGGAGACACTGAGGCAGCCTGAGCCTCTGTCTCCTGTAAAATGAGGGGGAGGATTGGGTGGTCTCCGAGGTCCTTTCAGTCTCTTACAATGATTCTAGTGAAAAGAGATTCTTCGTTAAGAACAAATTAGCCTCCATCTATGGGGAAACGTACTTAGACCCAAAGTGGTTGGGCTTTGAAACATGAAAGCCTGAAATGTATCGGCTTTGTGAACTGACAGGAACAGGAAGCGTCAGGCGAGCAGAAAAGTTCCTTAGTCCCAACCTTATCATCTGAAAGGCCAGCGGTGCGTGAGCCTCAGGCTGTACTCACAGTGGCGTGAGGTTGGAAAGATTGGCCGGGTCCGGCTTTGCCAGGGATGCGCTGCCTTCGCTAAGGGGGCATCCATACCTCTCTGGGACTAGTCTTACTGCTCTCCTCTGAGCGCCCAAGGTCCAGCAGGCAGGAACGCAGCCAGGGCTCTGCTGTCTGAGCCTTTCTTAGAGCAGCCCACCTCCTTTTCAGTCATTGGGATGTGTGGGATGTGGGGAATGCCCTCGGTGGCATTTGGCATGGTGCGGGTGGTGATGGGCAGAAAAGCGACTTGCAGCTCCAGAAAGACTGTGTCAGTCAGTTTGTTTACCAGCATGCTTTGCTTTGCTTTCCACTTGCTCTGGGGTATTTGTGTGTGTGTGAGAGAGAGAGACAGACAGACAGACAGAGAGAGAGAGAGAGACAGAGAGACAGAGACAGAGACAGAGAGAGAGAGAGAGAGAGAGAGAGAGAGAGAGAGAGAGAGAAGGAGAGAGAGAGAGAAGGAGAGAGAGAGAGAGAGAGAGGGAGGGACAGAGAGAGACAGAGAGAGGAGAGAGACAGAGACAGAGACAGAGAGAGAGAGAGAGAGAGAGAGACAGAGAGAGAGACAGAGAGACAGAGAGACAGAGACAGAGAGACAGAGAGAGAGAGACAGAGAGAGAGAGAGACAGAGAAAGAGAGAGGAGAGAGAGACAGAGAGACAGAGACAGAGAGAGAGAGAGAGACAGAGAGAGAGAGAGAGAGGAGAGAGAGACAGAGAGAGAGACAGAGAGAGACAGAGAGAGAGACAGAGACAGAGACAGAGACAGAGAGAGAGAGAGACGGAGGGATAGAGAGAGAGAGAGAGAGGAGAGAGAGAGACAGAGACAGAGACAGACAGAGAGAGAGAGAGGAGAGACAGAGAGAGACAGAGAGACAGAGACAGAGAGAGAGAGAACTTGTGCTTCTAAGATGAGTAATAAAACTAAGCTGCGTTGGTCTTTGGAATTCACAGCCAAGCTGATCACACTCTGAAATGAACCCTTGTTTTGGAATAGAGTGGTCCAAACTCCCACTGCCTGTAGCCCTCGTGCGGAGGGATGGGAAATGGGAGCTGTTGTCAGAAAAGGTCACAGGAGTATGATTGTGCGCACAGGGCAGAGCCATTATGTCCATTTAAAAGGGAAGAGGGAGAGCAAAAGCAGATTTGGGAAGCAGTGCATGCCATTTAATTACCAGCTTTGAGCCAATCCCAAGTAGAAGGTATGTGACTTTATTTAAATAGCTCAGTAGTATCAATTGTCTTAAATTTTTTTTAAATCCCAAACCCATGAAATATTAAGGACAGATTGGAGAATAACCAAGAAACAAAACACAAACAATTATATTGATAGAATCTGTCGGAGGAACTGAAGAGAGAACTGTCATTTGGGAACCTCCTGGTTCTTAGGATAACAAAGTGCCCATTTGTCATTTGGTCTGAAGCTGCGTCTCTGATCTCATTGGAAATGAGGATCACAGTGTGGAAGGTTCACTTGCGTCTCATAGATGAGGATGGGGGTGGTCATGGCTCTTTGCCACATGTGGAAAGGGAGTCCCAGCCATGGTGGAAAAATATCACAGAACAAACAACTTATATGCCTTTGAGTTCAAAAAGGGACGTGTAAGCTGAACCCTCAATCTCTCCTCGACAGTAGTTCTATCTTCCCTCGGCCAGCTGTCTCTTTAGCCTAAGAATATATCCTAAACAGATCTGGTTCTTAGAGACCTTTAAATCCTTAAAAAAAACAACCCCGAAAACAAAACCACAACCTTCCTGTACCCTCTGCAGGCCTTGCAAACAGAATATTCTGAATTCAGCAGATTCTGCTGAATAAATGTCTCAGTCCAAACTCGCTGTGCATAAAACAACCTCGGAGTCCTGTTAACGTTGGGTGGTTCGGAGGCCTGCTCCTATGTGGTAGGTTTTCCCTGGCCAGCTCTTGGACTGCACACACTGGGCTTTCAGAGGGATGAATGCAGCTGTATCTCACAAGACCACAGGGCAGTTCTGAGCCACACACAGGAATGAGACTCAGACCAAGTCAGGACGGACATTCACTGGGCCATGCAGCCAGCTCCCTGAAGCCGAGGCGCTGCTAGCCACCTGCCATATTTTCCATGGTACAATGCACTGCTCTTTGAAGCAAAAAAGCTCCCCTTTGGGGCTCCTCGATTCCCTGAGAGCACTTCCTACACAGGTGGAGGCGATGCCTGTGAAATCTGCTGGTAAAACAATTCTGTGGGATGCAAATTCCCTGTCATGCCGTAAGGAAGGGGAGAAGATGGAGTCGGTTGGGCCGGATTCAGACTGGGAGAAAAGAAATAGGAATAAAAAGCACATCTCCCCCACCTCTGAGGCCAGGAACAGGTTAGTTGACCTGTGTTTCAAATCGTCTCTTAAATCATATGCTGTCTTCATCCAGCATTTTGTTGATCCCATCACAGATCCGTCGCAGGTGGGAGCGATAGGGCTCAGAGGGTCCGTAGAGGGCCGCCAGGAATTCAAAGTCCGCAAAGTGGTTAAAGACGTGGTTGATGCGGGAATGGGACTTGCTCGTCAGGTGGGTGTTGACAGCCTGGTGCAGCAGGTCTCGGCACTCGTGGAGGGTCGTGGCCATGACCCGACGGTCAAACGTGAAGTCTATCTGGTAGAAGCTGACTGCGGTCATGGCCAGGTGGTGGACCTTCTTTCGAAAGCGTTCCATCAGGGCCAGCTCCTCTGGGCTGAACTGCCCGTTGCGGTACAGGATGCCCAGCTTCATGACGACCTTGATCAGGTCCTTGATGATCTTTTGAGCCTCCTTACGGTTCCGGGTGAATTCCTTTGTCACCCTGTAGAGCTCATCCAGGACCTCGCTGCTTGTGTCGTCGATGAACACGCTGGCCATGGTCTTGGAGGCCATCTTGCTCAGGAGTTTCTTTTGAGCCTGCAAGGCAAGGTTCTTGGTGCTGAAGGTGTCCATGTTTGCTGAAGGCGGAAGAGGAAAGAGAGAAAGAAGGAGGAAAGAAAAAAAGCTCAAGTGAGTCATCATTCCTTATACCCCAACTGAGTGTTTTCTGGCCGTGTTTCCCCTCCTCCCGTCTTGGCTGGCTTCATGACAAGGTGTTCCTCACTTCCATTTTTGGGGGTGCTATCATCCCCGCTTCTCCTCCCATTGGTGAAATAGGTCCTGTATTAATTAAAACAAGTCACATTTATAGAAGCCTTTTTCTCCTTTGTAAAACAGTGCCAAACTCCATCTCTGATTCTTAATGATCCTGACAGTCAATCTTCTAATGACTTCTTTAAAAATTTTTTAATGATATTTCAATCCTATCTTTCAACTTTATATCACTGCAATTTCCTTCCGTTATAAGAAAGTTAAGTAAAACCACCTGATGCATCAAGATAGCTCTGAGTATAAATGACATTATGTACCTATGGGATTCTATTTTTTTTTTTTTTTTTTTTTGCTGAGACAATTGGGGTTAAGTGACTTGCCCAGAATCACACAGCTAGGCAATGCTAAAGGCAGAGATTTGAACTCAGGTCCTCCTTACTTCAGGCCATTGCACCATCTAGTTGAGGAAACTGAGGCAGATGGGTAAAATGATCTGCCCAAATTCATACTAGTATCTGAGTACAGATTTGAACTCAGATCTTTCTGCTGTACCACCCAGTCATTTGCCTTTTTTTTTTAAAGCAAGCTTAAAAAACTTTGATGAAGTTATTATATGACTAGTTTTTTTTAGCTTGCTTTAAAAAAAAAAGGCAACTGTAAAATAGGGATAATAACAGCACCTACCTACTTCAAAATGTTGTAAAATTAAAATGAGATAATAATTGTAAAGTGCTGAGCATAGTGCCTAGCACACAGTAGGGACTATATAAATGCTTCTCTCTCTCTTTCCTTCCCTTAAAGGAACTAAATGAGTTCAGTTTAACAGTTGTAAGGGAAAAATAATGAAGGATTTCTTTAACAGCAGGCGTATGGTGGGGGTGGGGGTGAGGGTGGGTTGTAAGTATTTTAAGAATTGGAAAGCAATTTTCTTGCTCCAGAAATCTGAAAATGACAGGTTGAGACTTGTCCCTCAGGGGACAGAGAAATATCTCACTATTTAACAAAGGCAATTTTGGCATTCTTGGGGATTCAGAGAAGCCACCTTCTCTGCAAATACCTGGGAGATCTTGGAATTCCAAGTACCTTGGAATCATTCCTGAATCTTTTCTCTTCTTCACACTCAAATTCATCCGTTTACCAAGCCTTACCCGCTGATTCTACCCATAACAAATCCATTACCTTTTCTCTCCATTCTCACGATCACTACCCTCCTGGAAGCCATTAATAGTTCTCCTCCAGACTACTCTCTTGGCTTCTGAGCAGGTCTCCCTGTTCTCAGTCTTCCTCTATTCCCATCCATCCTCCACACAGCTGTCCAAACAATCTTCTTAAAGCACGAGTCAGATCAACTTAGTCCCCTGCTTCAAAAAACTACACTGCTTGATATTGACTCTAGGATAAAACTTGAACTCTTCGGCTTGGCATTTAAAGTCTGTCTCTAGCCTCCCTCTCTTTCCAATCTTAGTTCACATAACTTTTCTTCATGTGCTTTTTACATTCCATGCAAGACTATTTGTTTTTCCCCAAATGTGCATCCCATCCCCTGCCACCATGACTTTGTATGGTTGTTCTTCATGAAAGGGATGCACTCCCTCATCTCTGCCTTTTGGAATTTTGCGCTCCTTTGAAGATGTAGTTCATGGACCTTTCCTGAATCTTTCTAGAGTTATTCTTCTCTTTCTCCTCAAATTATGTTGCATTTTCTCCTCTTGGCAAATCATAAACTTCTTGAGGGCAGAGGTTGTTTTTATTTCTATCCCTGAATCCTACACTGTTCACTGTGCAATGAATAAATCCTTGTCTACCTGAAGATAAGCAGCCGTGTCCCTATGGGGCATTTGTAGATTATCTTTTCCAGAAAATTGTTAAGATCATGAAAACTGGGACTTACCATAATAACCTAAGTTAGCATAGTACGTGACTTTAGAATTTAAAAGATCACAGATTTAGAATTTGAAGGCAAGTTACAACCCTCTCATTTCATAGATAAGGAAACGGACCCAGAAAGGTGTTTTTCCCAGGATCACACATGTTAGTGAGTGGCAGTCAGGATTCCAAGTCTCATGTCTCCCAATTCACTTTCAGCACTCTTACTATTGCTTCATGATGCCTTGCCATCTAGCCTATTTTCCAGATAAGGAAACTGAGGTCCAGGAAGTGATAATGACTTGCCCAAAATAGCTGTTCTTCCTTTATAGCATTTTGAAGTTTTCCAAAGCATTTTCCGCACATCAATCCTACAAGGGAGATGGGGATCATTGTTACACACATATGTTATCAAGCATTGAAGGAAGGACTTCTAACCTAAGCTCCAGGCTCCTTCTACAACACAATGCTAAATCTCTTTTTGCCGGGAGGAGAATTGCTCCCACCACTGCCTACCTTCTTATGCACGCATGGGCTAGTAGAAACATCATAGGACTTAGGGTCAGAAGACTTAGGTATGAATTCTCACTCTTGTTATTTGATACCTAATTGCTTAGTTCTATAACTCCTAACTCCCATCAAAGTTCCTGGTTCAATAACAGATTCAATCACAGGATGGCACACCCAGAAGCTAGTGCCATTCTGTGGGCACTGCCTTCTGGGAGCAGCCCATGTATTTTTGGCAAGGGTAGGTTCCTGCAACTATGACCCAAGGAAGCTTGTCCTGAAACTAGCCAGCAAGAAAGGTAGTTCGATCTGCTTTGGGTTATGACGATATTTGGAAGAGTAAATGTGGTAATCATCTTTGCTTTGTGTAAAGGTGAGGGAATATGGATGTTGAATGTTGCATATGCTGTCAGATGGATCTCCTTTGTGCGTTGGTTTTCCTTAACTATTTTTCTTTGCTATAAAGGAAAGGGTGGGGACGAATAGGAAAGGTGTGAAAGGAAGAATACAAGGAACAATATTTCTATGAGTGAAAAACAAAAGACATCCAGAAACTTTTAAAATTAAAAAATGTTTAAATAATGAAAAAGGGGAAGGGACTCACATGTGCAAAAATATTGGTAGCAGCCCTTTTTTGTAGTGGCAAGGAACTGGAAACTGAGTGGATGCCCATCAGTTGGAGAATGGCTGAATAAGTTATGGTATATGAATGTAATTGAATATTATTGTATGCATAAAGAAGATTAATTGGTATAAATGTAAGGCACAAATTAGAGGTGGAGGAAGAGAGACTTATATGAACTGATACTAAGTAAAGTGAGCAGAACCAAGAGAATATGGTACAATACCAACAAGAACATGTGTTGATCAATTGTGATGGATTTAGCTCTTTCTAACAACGAGGTGATTCAGACCAATTCCAATAGACCTGTGATGTAAAGAACTATCTGCATCCAGAGAGAGGGCTATGGAGATTGAATGTGATCACAACATAGTATTTTCACCTTGTTGTTGTTATATATTTGCTTTTTTCCTTTCTCATTTTTTAACCTTCTGATCTGAATTTTCTTATTTTAGTCTTTTTTTAATTAAATCTTTTTATTTTCCAAATATATGCATGGATAATTTTTCAACATTGACCCTTGCAAAACCTTATGTTCCAAATTCCCCCCTTACCCCACTTTGTCCCTTAAATGGCAAGTAATCCAATATATGTTAAACATGTGCAATTCTTCTATATATATTTCTACAATTATAGTGCTGCACAAGAAAAAATCAGATCAAAAAAGGAAAAAATGAGAAAGAAAATAAAATGCAAGAAAACAATAACAAAAAGAGTGAGAATGCTATGTTGTGGTCCACACTTAGTTCCCACAGTCCTCTCTCTGGGTGTAGACAGCTCTCTTCATCCCAAGACCATTGGAACTAGCCTGAGTCATCTGATTTTTCTTCTGCAACATGACAAATATGGAAATCTGTTTAGAAGAATTGTACATGTTTAACCTATATTGGATTATTTGCTGTGTAGAGGACAGAGGGAGGGAGAAAATTTTGGAATGCAGGGTTTTGCAAGAGTGAGTGTTGAAAACTATCTTTGCATGTATTTTGAAAAATAAAAAGCTTATTACAAAAAAAAATGACACAGACATGACATGTATGAATCACACAGGATAAGCATGCATGGATGGAATGCAGTCTTCCTGACTGGAAGGAATATTCAGATCAATATGACCACAGAGAGGTTTGGTTCTTGATCAGTCTTCTAATATTTGCTGAAAAGCTACTGTGCACTTTTGGTCCTACCTTCAAGGCTTGTTAGGGAATTAGATTCAGTAAACCCACTACCGGAAACCTAAAAATAGAGTCAGAACCATAAGCTCATAGAGCCAAAAAGGAACTTGTTGATAGAGGTCAATCTTCTCATTTTATATCTGGGAAAAATTTCTTGGATGGGGAAGAGACTACTTAGTGACATAGCTGACCCAGAAGCCAGCTTTGCTGGCCTATCCCAGGGTACTTTCCATTGTACCACCCTATGGGTATAGATGTGCTTTCCCTCAATGTATTCAATTCTTTTCCTATTCCTTCCTCCATTCGGCAAACATTTATGAAGCACCTACTAAGTGCAAAGTTTTGTTTCACCAAGGCCTAGCATATATGGTACTTTGTACCTAGAAGATGCTTTATAATGAGTGCTGAATGAAAGCTTGAAGAACACATTTTTAAAGTTTAATTTGCATCATTAACATTTTCTCTATCACTTTCTTATTTTATTTTAATTTTTTTATTAATTATAGTTTTTATTTACCAGATACATGCATGGGTAATTTTACAGCATTGTCAATGCCAAACCTTTTGTTCCAATTTTTCCCCTCATTCCTCCCACCCCCAGATGCCTCCATCACTTTCTTAAATCTAGACAATCAACAACATTAAAAAACCCCAAGCCACAAGTCTTCTTTTGTATTTTCTGCCAACTTACAAGGTATAATGGTCACACTACAAATTTAACAATTATATCTTTTGAGCCAGTTCAAGATGACTCCAGTAAAACTCTGGACATTTACACAGCTAAATAAATATGACATAATTTTAAAGAAGAAATTTTTTACAAAATGGGGAGAAGAGGAAAGGCTTCCTTGAAGAAGGCAGATTTCTAAAGAGCCAGATATGAAAGAGAATATTTCACACATGGACAATGAAGGAACAGAGACTGGAAATGGAATAGCAAAAGGAAGGCAGTTTGCTCAGAATCTGTAGTTTGTAAAAGGGAGAAATAAGGAGATTGAATGTGGATCAAAGCATAAGATTTTCACCTTTTGTTGTTGTTTGCCTGCTTTTTTTTTCTTTGTTTTTTTTTCTCTTTGAGCTGTTTTTTTTTTCCTGTGCAGCATAATGAATATGGAAATGTGTTTAGAAGAATTGTACATGTTTTATCTATATTGGATTGCTTGCTGTCTTGGGGAGGGAGGAAGAGGGGAGAAAAAGAGAAAAATTTGGAAAAGATTTGGTTTTGCAAAAGTGAATGTTGAAAACTGCCTTTGCATATATTTGGAAATGTATTAAATAAAATATAAATTAAATGTATTAAAATGGATATATATTAAAATAAAAACAACAACAACAACAAAATTCTGACTTTTAGATTTATAAAGCATTTTCTTACAACCATGCCTGGGAGGTAGAATTCAGAGGATTCAGACCTGGAAGGGTCTCTCAACATTGTTCAGTGAAAGGTATCTGTGAACTTGATTGATTTCCTTTGTAAATCCTCTGCATTTTGTTTTGTGCATTTAAAAACATTCTTCTGAAAGGGGATCGTTAGGCTTCCCCAGTTGGACTGCCAAAGGGGTCCGTGACACAAAAAGGATGAAGATCCCCTTCTTTAGTCCAGTCCTCTCCTTTTGCAGGAGGAACCTCAGAGGGAGAATAAGTGATTTTCCCAAAGTAGAAGAATCTCAGGGCTTTTGACACTGAGTCTGAGACTCTTTTCATCCCATAAAAGTGTATTACTACCCTTGTTCACAAACTAAAAAAGGAAGGCTGCTCCTTAATTAGTTAATGATCAGCCGAGATTTGGACCCAGCTCTCTCACCTCTGAATTTAGAGCCTTTCACTACCTCACAACAGAGAGTATTTTTATCCCCATTTTGGAGATCAGGAAATAGGCTTAGAATAGGCCCTTGTCACATAACCAGTTAGTGATGAACTGCAGGATTTGGATGGAGGCCCCTGATTATAGGCTGCCCTTTGCCCACTATAATTAACCCAAAGCACTTCGCACTTAAGGTAAAAAGCTTTCCTTGGTCATCGAGACCCTCAGCTCAGAAGATAAAAGGGAATCCTTCCTGGACCCTAAAGCCTAGTGTAGATTAGCAAACTAACTAGAACGGAGATACCAAGAAATTTATGCTTTTCACACAGAAGTATTTATGGCTTTCTGGAAAAGCAATGGTTTGTCAGCATTTCCTTTGATGTGAAAACATTGATTTTTAACAGCATGAACTTTGGACAGGGGGCTGGCTCCCACTCCTAATAAAGAGCAGAGAAAATATAGGGGCAGCCTTGCCTGTAGCAGTACGGGGCTCCTAATGGACCTATCATTGAATTACTGGAGGAAGAGGAAGAGGAGGAAAAGTGAGAAGGAAGAGGAGGAGGAAGAGGAGGCAAAACTGAGCTGGTCAGGACCTTGGCAGAGGCCTACGCTGCCTGTAGTCCAATTGTGGTTTTGTTATTTTCCACTGGGGAAAGTTTGGGCTGCTCACTCTGTCCTCTGGACCTCAGTTTTTCCATCTATAAGATCCTAGGTTTTTGAGCTGGAAGACCTCTTAAAAGATTATCTAGTCTAAACTCTATTTTCCAGATAAGGAAACTGAAGTCCAGAGAGGTTATGGGCTATTTGTTCAAGATCACATTATTAGAAAACAATAGTCAAGGTATTAGAGCTAAAGAGCCCTCCCAGCTCTGACTCCTGGGTTCTAAGGGCCCTCCCAGCCCTGACCTCCTGGGTTCTAAGGGCCCTCCCAGCCCTGACCTCCTGGGTTCTAAGGGCCCTCCCAGCTCTGACCTCCCGGGTTCTAAGGGCCCTCCCAGCTCTGACCTCCTGGGTTCTAAGGGCCCTCCCAGCTCTGACCTCCCGGGTTCTAAGGGCCCTCCCAGCTCTGACCTCCTGGGTTCTAAGGGCCCTCCCAGCCCTGACCTCCTGGGTTCTAAGGGCCCTCCCAGCTCTGACATCCCGGGTTCTAAGGGCCCTCCCAACTCTGACCTCCTGGGTTCTAAGGGCCCTCCCAGCTCTGACCTCCCGGGTTCTAAGGGCCCTCCCAGCTCTGACCTCCCGGGTTCTAAGGGCCCTCCCAGCTCTGACCTCCCGGGTTCTAAGGGCCCTCCCAGCTCTGACATCCTGGGTTCTAAGGGCCCTCCCAGCCCTGACCTCCTGGGTTCTAAGGGCCCTCCCAGCTCTGACTTCCTGAGTTCTAAGGGCCCTCCCAGCTCTGACCTCCTGGGTTCTAAGGGCCCTCCTAGCTCTGACCTCCTGGGTTCTAAGGGCCCTCCCAGCTCTGACCTCCTGGGTTCTAAGGGCCCTCCCAGCTCTGACTTCCTGAGTTCTAAGGGCCCTCCCAGCTCTGACCTCCTGGGTTCTAAGGGCCCTCCCAGCCCTGACTTCCTGAGTTCTAAGGGCCCTCCCAGCCCTGACCTCCTGGGTTCTAAGGGCCTTCCCAGCTCTGACCTCCTGGGTTCTAAGGGCCCTCCCAGCTCTGACCTCCTGGGTTCTAAGGGCCCTCCCAGCTCTGACATCCTGGGTTCTAAGGGCCCTCCCAGCTCTGACCTCCTGGGTTTTAAGGGCCCTCCCAGCTCTGACATCCTGGGTTCTAAGGGCCCTCCCAGCTCTGACATCCCAGGTTCTAAGGGCCCTCCCAGCCCTAACATCCCCTGTTCTAAGGGCCCTCCCAGCTCTGACCCCCTGGGTTCTAAGGGCCCTCCCAGCTCTGACCTCCTGGGTTCTAAGGGCCCTCCCAGCTCTGACCTCCTGGGTTCTAAGGGCCCTCCCAGCTCTGACCTCCCGGGTTCTAAGGGCCCTCCCAGCTCTGACATCCTGGGTTCTAAGGGCCCTCCCAGCTCTGACATCCTGGGTTCTAAGGGCCCTCCCAGCTCTGACCTCCTGGGTTCTAAGGGCCCTCCCAGCTCTGACCTCCTGGGTTCTAAGGCTCCTCCCAGCTCTGACCTCCTGGGTTCTAAGGCTCCTCTCAGCTCTGACCTCCTGAGTTCTAAGGGCCCTCCCAGCTCTGACCTCCTGGGTTCTAAGGGCCCTCCCAGCTCTGACCTCCTGGGTTCTAAGGGCCCTCCCAGCTCTGACCTCCTGAGTTCTAAGGGCCCTCCCAGCTCTGACCTCCTGGGTTCTAAGGGCCCTCCCAGCTCTGACCTCCTGGGTTCTAAGGGCCCTCCCAGCTCTGACCTCCTGGGTTCTAAGGCTCCTCCCAGCTCTGACCTCCTGGGTTCTAAGGGCCCTCCCAGCTCTGACTCCTGGGTTCTAAGGACCCTCCCAGCTCTGACCTCCTGGGTTCTAAGGGCCCTCCCAGCTCTGACATCCTGGGTTCTAAGGCTCCTCTCAGCTCTGACCTCCTGAGTTCTAAGGGCCCTCCCAGCTCTGACCTCCTGGGTTCTAAGGGCCCTCCCAGCTCTGACCTCCTGGGTTCTAAGGGCCCTCCCAGCTCTGACCTCCTGGGTTCTAAGGGCCCTCCCAGCTCTGACCTCCCGGGTTCTAAAGGCCCTCCCAGCCCTGACCTCCTGGGTTCTAAGGGCCCTCCCAGCTCTGACACCCTGTGTTCTAAGGGCCCTCCTAGCCCTGACCTCCTGGGTTCTAAAGGCCCTCCCAGCCCTGACCTCCTGGGTTCTAAAGGCCCTCCCAGCCCTGACCTCCTGGGTTCTAAGGGCCCTCCCAGCTCTGACACCCTGTGTTCTAAGGGCCCTCCCAGCCCTGACCTCCTGGGTTCTAAGGGCCCTCCCAGCCCTGACCTCCTGGGTTCTAAGGGCCCTCCCAGCCCTGACCTCCTGGGTTCTAAGGGCCCTCCCAGCCCTGACCTCCTGGGTTCTAAGGGCCCTCCCAGCTCTGACCTCCTGGGTTCTAAGGGCCCTCCCAGCTCTGACATCCTGGGTTCTAAGGGCCCTCCCAGCCCTGACCTCCTGGGTTCTAAGGGCCCTCCCAGCCCTGACCTCCTGGGTTCTAAGGGCCCTCCCAGCCCTGACCTCCCGGGTTCTAAGGGCCCTCCCAGCTCTGACCTCCTGGGTTCTAAGGCTCCTCCCAGCTCTGACCTCCCAGGTTCTAAGGGCCCTCCCGGCTCTGACCTCCTGGGTTCTAAGGGCCCTCCCAGCTCTGACCTCCTGGGTTCTAAGGACCCTCCCAGCTCTGACCTCCTGGGTTCTAAGGGCCCTCCCAGCCCTGACCTCCTGGGTTCTAAGGACCCTCCCAGCTCTGACCTCCTGGGTTCTAAGGGCCCTCCCAGCTCTGACCTCCTGGGTTCTAAGGGCCCTCCCAGTTCTGACCTCCTGGGTTCTAAGGGCCCTCCCAGCTCTGACCTCCTGGGTTCTAAGGCTCCTCCCAGCTCTGACCTCCCAGGTTCTAAGGGCCCTCCCAGTTCTGACCTCCTGGGTTCTAAGGACCCTCCCAGCTCTGACTCCTGGGTTCTAAGGGCCCTCCCAGTTCTGACCTCCTGGGTTCTAAGGGCCCTCCCAGCTCTGACCTCCTGGGTTCTAAGGGCCCTCCCAGTTCTGACCTCCTGGGTTCTAAGGGCCCTCCCAGCTCTGACCTCCTGGGTTCTAAGGCTCCTCCCAGCTCTGACCTCCCAGGTTCTAAGGGCCCTCCCAGTTCTGACCTCCTGGGTTCTAAGGGCCCTCCCAGCTCTGACCTCCTGGGTTCTAAGGCTCCTCCCAGCTCTGACCTCCCAGGTTCTAAGGGCCCTCCCAGCTCTGACACCCTGTGTTCTAGGGGCCCTCCCATCTCTGACATCCTGAGTTCTAAGGGCCCTCCCAGCCCTAACATCCCCTGTTCTAAGGGCCCTCCCAATCTGACATCCCATATTCTAAGGGCCCTCCCAGCCCTACTACTCATGTTCTAAAGCCGTCCCCATTTTAGTCCTTTACTCCTCATCCTTACAATGCTCTCCATCACCTCCAATTTCTATTCTTTCCTTCTCAACCCTTCTCACAGCTGTCCCCACCCCCTCTCTATACCGAAGGTCATTTCTGGGCTTAGCATCTTATTTCCTTGCAGCTGGACCTTTGTAATAAATAGCTTCTTAACTGGTTTCTCAGCCTTAGAATCCAGAGTTGAAGGGGACTTCAAAGACCATCTGTTCAAACCTCAAGCCGTCCAAGAATCCTCCGGACAATATAATAATAACATTTATAATCATGATGTAAGGTTTTCAAAGTGCTTCCCATTTGTTATCTCACTTGATCCCTACCTGGGTAAGGTAGTGGCTACTATTCCCATTCTTCAGGTGCAGAAACAACCTGAGAGAGGGACCTAAGGGGCTCACCTAGGATCCAACAGATGGTGTCTGATGTAGGATTCAAACTCGGGTAATTTAAAAGTCACTTCTCGGATCAAAACCATCTAGTGGCTCCCAGGCCCTCAAGAGGAACACCGAAGTCCTCCGCCTGGCGTTCAAGGCCCTCCTCCGCCGGCCCACCGCCCCTCCTTGCACTAAACGTTTTGTGCTTGCTTGACCACCTCCAGGCTCCCGTTTATGTCGTTCAGAGGCTGACTCCGAATAGTCATTCTTCACGAGCCAAAGAGCCCTAACTCTCTATATCATTCTCTAATCTGGCTTAAGAATCCCAGGAGCTTCATGATACCTTTCATCCTTGCCTTCGGTTCTGGACATCTTTCTTATTTTTTGGTGAGTAAATTCTCAGGCCACAGTCAGGAAGGCCTGCTTCCAGATTCAACCTCAGACAATAACTAGAAGTGTGACCCTCTCTACCTCAGTTTCCTCATCTGTAAAATGGGAATAATAATAGCACCTACTTCCTCCGGTTGTCATGAGGATCAAATGTGATGGCCTTAGAGCACCCTACAAAGGTTAGAGATTCTCTTCTGCTTTTTAAATTTACCTGGTTGATCTCCCTGCGACTGAATTCTCCAGAATCAAGGACTGGATCTTATTCTTCTTTGCCCCTCCTTCTCCCACTCTGTAATAGTAATTGTAACAACAACAGAAAGAAGTCATGACTTCTTCCCATTATTAGACAGTGGGAAGATCCCTGGGTTCAAGAATGGAAAATCTGGGTAGAAATCCTGGCTTCCTCACAAGCAGATTTTGCTTTACTTTAATTATTATTTTTATTATTTATTATTTATTTTATTTTATTAATGCAGAGATTTTATGTGTGTGTGTGTGTCCTGAATATTCTAGCCAGTCACTTTGGGCAAACCTATGATTAGGCCATCCTCAGGTTCTATTTTTAAATGCATAAAACAAAATAGAATGACAAAAAGAAGCCAAAGCAAAAATAAAGATGTCTTTTCTCCCTCCCCATTCAAGTTCACAGAACTCCATAGATTCTTGCAGGGAAAGGATTAAGAACCCTTGGACTAAGGGGAACAAGAATATACCCAAATCAGTCTGTATATTTCTTACTTTATATACGTGTATGATTCCACCATAGTCTAATATTTCTGCAAGGGAAGGAAGACGTGTAGGGAAACGTTAGCAAGTAGAATTTAATAACAGCAAAGGAGAGTTCTCCAGGAAAACGTGAAGGAGGGATGGAAGGGGCCAGGGGAGGGAGGTGCCAGCTTCGGGAGTGGGTGAACGAGTCTCTGAATCTCATTGTCCTCCTCTAGGATGTGAGGTGTGGGCACAGAGGGCCTCGAGGTCTCCTCCAGCTCTGACCTTCTCTCGGGGTGGCTCACACAAGGCTCGGGAAGCCGGCAGGGCAAGTTCCACTGTCCCCAGTTTGACTGGAGGAGCCAGGGATTGGGGAGAGAGCTGGTGGCCTGCGCACAGTCAGGCCCACAGCTAGTTAAATGGGATTGGAAGTCAGGACTCTGGCCCCCAGGCCCGAGCGCTGCACTCCTCAGCCACAGGCGCACGGAAGGCTCTGCCGGCTTGCTCTCCTGAGTTAAAAGGGAAGGCTCCAGGAGCCCCCTTCTCAGCTGTTGGCTGAGGCGGGCCCCTTTTTTCGACCCCTGTCTGAGGGGAGCTCAGAGCCCAGCGGGGGGGGGGGGTCAGCCCAAGTGGGGCAAAGTGTCCCTGCTCGGACAATGAGGGAGGGGAAGGTCTCACAGCTCCACAAACCAGGGGCCTTCCCTGCCCCAAGCCTCGTGACAACCCCCCTGTTCATGCTGAGGAAGGGGGAGGCGGCTTGGATGACCACGTGGGCCGCCCTCTGCTCTCCGGAGACCCCGCGTCGTGGGCAGTAACAAAGCGTACCTTTGTCTGAGCTCGGAGGCCTCCTCCTGTTACCCCCTCTGCCGCCTAAAGAGAGCAGGCCGGGGACTGCTCACCATGACCATCTCCACATTTTTCTCAGGGTCCCCCCCTGCGGGAGGGTCTCCCACCGTTCTCCGCTGCCAGATAAAATCCAGATTTTGGAGCCTCCGATCCCACCCCAGTCCTGCGGCCCAGTGTCCTCCCCTTCCCCAACATGAAGAAGTGGAAAAACCAGTGGAACAGGAGCCAGAAAGCCTGAGGGTTGAGTGAGCCCTAACACTTACTAGCTGCGTCATCTTGGCGAAGTCATTTTACTTTGGGAAGATTCAGCTTCTTCGTGTATAAAACGGGGATGATGATCCTTATGTCCCATCCCTCACGTTCTTTAAAGTACTCATAGAATGAGTTATTTCATTGTTTCATAACAATTACACAATTATAGCCACTCACATTTGCTTCATTACGTTGGGGGTTTATAGAGCCTTTTATGTACATTATTTCACAACCCTCTGAGACAGCCAGTGCAAACGGGATCACCTTCATTTTACAGGTGAGGAAACCAAGGCATCCAGAGGGGAAGTGACTTGCCTGGGTTACATAATTAGTAAGTGGGAAAGACAGGGCCTTAATGAAGATCCCAGAACTCCAAAGGTAGCACTTTTTGGCAATCTGGCTTCTGTTATCTTTATTAGTTGTTTGATGGGGAAAATTACTTTTCTTCTGTCTCAGTTTCCTTAACTATAAAATGGAGATCATCATGATCCTTTCCTTGCATGGTGGTTGTGAGGAACAAAGGATAATCATATCCTATAAAATGCACCGGGCCTGGCACATAGGGCACCGAGCCTGGCATCCTCCCTGTCCCCGGAGCCGAGCCGGTGCTTTTCACACTAATATTCCACCTTGGTGCACGCAGCCGTGGCTCTAGCCTGCAATGTCAGGGAAGCACACACAGTGCAAACATAGGACTCTTCTGGCCTTAATCTCTGGACCCCTTCTCAGAATAATGGCTTTAAATGCATAAAAATTGCAAAGGAAATAAAATAAATTGAAATAAAGGCATTAAAACATAGATTAAAAACCAAGTAGAGACCACAACTTAAGTGCACTTATTTTTTGACCCATCGTGACTTTCAGTCCGCTCATCCTTGTTTATTCTCCTAATCTGACGCCCACATTCTGATTTATTTCCTTCCTTCCAGTCTTTCCCATATAACTGAGCAATTCAATCACGCACTGCAATCCCTTCCACTCCTCCCCTAAGCTCCTTTCCTGCCTTGTCTTTGCTATACTTTGCAAACCCCAAGCCCGGGTTATCCCTCTATCTGCCTTCTCCACTCCTACTTGCTCTCTGATGAATGCCCCTGGAGGAAGTGGCAACTTTGATTGTTGCCAAGAGACAACTGTGCCAACTCAGAACTCTAGAAATTTATCATATTTCAACTGCTGCACAGCTGTTCTATTCTGCCTGGATTTTCTCCAAAACTCCCCCCAGCAATTCTTCCAATCCAATCCGCAGCCCCTCAAAATTGTCACCCCCCATATCTCTATGAGAAAGAACTACCTCCCTTCCGCTTTGCTGAGAAAATGAAGGTCATCCACTGTGAACTCTTCTTTTCCCTTATTCCCCCACCTCCAAACCTCTCTCTTCATCCTCCTGTTCTCTCCAGCTCCTGGAACTGTTGTGGGCTGGTTTCTCCCCAGAGCAAACAAATCCTTGTGGCCCCTGATCCCACCCCTTCCATCTCCTCTGGGAGACTACACTCCCAGCATCTTCCTTTTTCTCATCTCCAACCCCTTTTTATCTCTTGGCTCTGCATACACACACATCTCCATCTTCCATAGGCCTTCAATAGCAACAAGCCTTCACTTGACCCTCCCATCCTCTTCAGACGTAGCCTGTAGCTTTCTCCTTCATAGCCAGATGCCTAGAAAAAGCCACTGGTGGGCTCCCATTCTCACCTTCCACTCATTTCTCAGCACCCTGAAGTCTGGCTGCCTACCCACCAAGTCACTGACATTGCTCCCTCCAAGTTTACCCAACGGCCAAATCCAAGAGCCTTCCTCGGTCTTCATTCTCCTCAGCCTCTGTCAAGAGCTCTTCCATCCTGTATGTTCTCTCCTCTTTTGACTTCTGAGATATTATACCCTTGATGTTCGTTTACTTCTCCTGATTGACCCTTCTCAGCCGCCTTTGCCATATCACCACCCATTTCTGCTTCCCTGACTGTAAAAGTCCCTCAAACATCTCTTCTAGATTATTTTTTTCTTCTCTTCTTGAACTATTTCTTGGCAGGATCAATGATTGCCTCTAGGCAGATAACTACTAAATTTATGTATTGGGAGCAGCCAGTTGTGTAGTGGATAGAGCACCAGCCCTGAATTCAGGAGGACCCGAGTTCACATCTGGTCTCAGACACTTAACACTTCCTAGCTGTGTGACCCTGGGCAAGTCACTTAACCCCAGCCTCAGAAAAAAATATTATTTATCAAGTTTTCAAATCTTTCTTGGATTCCAATGGCAGCACCAACTTGCTCGCTAGACATCTAACCTGCAACAGCGTAAATTCAATATGCCCCAAACAGAAATCATTATCTCCCCTTCTGAACCTGACTCTCCTCCAGGCTTGCCCATTTCTGTCAAGGGCAGTGCCCTTTCTCCCTAGCGCTCCCTACTCACAAGCCCATGCATACCCTTTCCCTTCCTCACACCCTCTATCCAACCAGTTGCCAGATCTTGCCAATCCTCTCTCTACAACATCTTATATCTGACCTCTCTCGGTTTCTATGGCTACCTCCCTCCTTGAGGTCTTCATCCCCTCCACCCATTGATTTCCCAGATTAAGCCCTTCCCTCTCCAGTGCATCCCTTTACACAGACGGAAAATAATCTGCCCCTTTTCAGTGTCTTTCTGTTGCCTCCAGAGCAAAATACGGCTTCCTCAGCTCGGCACTGAAGGGCCTCCAGAGTGTGGCTTGATGCTCCCTCTCCAGTCCTATTTCATACCAGCCTCCTTCATAAATTCTTCATTCCAGCCACTGTCCTACTTCCTATTCCTTTAACCAGTCCCTTTATCCTGCCTCCATGTCTTTGAAGAAGCTGTGACCCAAGCCCGGATGCATCCTTCCGTATTTCCACACCTCAGAGCCAAATGAGACTAGAAATGACTAATGTGTCAATAAAACCTTAAAAATGATATCAAATAATGTAAAATGCTGTAGAGCAATTATAGGATCTCTAGCTTCTTCAAGGCTCAGGGAAGGTCCTGAAAGCTCTTATCTTTCCCCCACCTCAGCCCCATTTGTGATTGCTTTCTCCCTTCGATCACAGATTTATATATTAGATGATAGAGGTCATTAAGTCCCAGTCGCTCCATTTTAGAGAGCAAGAAACTGGCAGCTAGGTGCTGTAGTAGCTCTAGTAGTAGTAGCTCTGGGCCTGAGGTCAGAGGAGATAGTGGGCCTAGCCCCAGAGGAGCTGCTGGTGGCTCCTTCCCCAGCCCGAGCTTTCCCATCGGTGCAGTTCTAAATTCTGTGATCTCTCCTCTCCTTCTGCCCCCCCCCCCCATTCCCCATCCCATTGTTCCTCCCAGAACGTCCTTATCAACAAGCGGAGATGTGCTGGTCCTTGGGGAGCCGGGGAGACCAGAATAAACCAGCGGCTTCCTTCCTGTTCCAGCAGGCTTCCACCTCAGAGAAATACCCCACAATGGGAGGCAGAGCTCGTGCCCTGAGCCCGGGCAGCCAAGAAAGCACTGAAGGGCCGGGGCACGGACAGGGCCGCCCTCCTCTACCACCCACAGAGGCTTGTCGAGAAGGTTAGGTCCCCGTACAGCATTGAAGGGCAATGTGGCGGGCGCCCAAGCTGGGCACTCCCGTGCACAACTCTGGCTCTGGAATAAAAAAACTGAGCCCAGACTGGGCGTCAAACATAGTCACCCATGACCTTGGGCACCAGGGGGCTGAGGAGAAGGAGGGCCATTGCCCCTCACTGCCGTTCCGCTCCAAGGCTTGGGCAGCAGTCACTTCTTTCTACCAAAGGCAAAGTCGGGCCCCACTGGTGACCAGTCAGTCTTACTGCACCACATCCCACACCTCGATTTCCTTTTCTTTCTTTTGTGAGGCAACTGGGGCTGTGACTCGCCTAGGGTCACACAGCCGGTAAGTGTTAAGTACTCCGGGCTACATTTGAGCTCAGGGGATCCTGGCACTTCATGCACTGTGCCACGTAGCTGCCCTCTCTGTTTATTTTTTCCCACAAATACCCCAGCAGCCCGTGCCCTTTGTTTGCTGGTTGGTCAGGCTCCATGATGGAGGAGGGGCTAAGCTAAGAGAAGGTTCCAGCCAAGTTCAAAGGACAGATTGATCAGGCTGATAATTACTATAAAGTGGAATTAATAGGAGACTCCTTATTCCCCTGCTCCATCCCCCATCAGGACTTTTTACCTCAGACTATGTAGGGCCACAAAACATAGATCGTGAGAGCTAGAATGCTACAGAATCTCAGAAACAGGTCAGACCAACACCTAGACAGGGATTTCTTCTCTAATATCCCTGCCAAATGATGGCTTCCTTAAGGCACTAAAGAATAAAAAAGCATACCAGTCAGGGTGGCCCAAGAACAAAAATAATAACATTATCATTAAATATTATTATTAATTTTAAAATTAATTTCATTTTAAAATTTAATTTTAATCAATAATATTATTAATAAATAGTATTAACTGTTAATAATGTTAATAAAATAAACTAAGAAAATAATAAATAATAAAATGAATTAATAAAATAATGACAAATAAAACAGCAAATTAATAAAATAAGAAATAAATTAATAAAATATATGCAAAACACTTTGTAATTATTTTCTCATTTGATCTTTACAACCGATGGCTGTCATTATCTCCATTTTACAGTTGAGGAAGCTGAGGCAAGCAGAGGTATACTACAACATCTTGCCACCAGGACAAATCTTGCTTGTTTCACGATGGGGATGCTGATAGACCCGCACTCAGAAACTGGACCGATGTTCCTACCCATGGCCAAGAGTGTGGCAGGACCGCACCATTATCATGCTTGGGGAATAGCTCACAAGTAGACAGACCAGGGCAGACAAGACTATCTTCTGTTAAACTCCTCATCTGTAAAATGAGATGCTCATTGGCCTTCAGTCTCTTCCAGTTTTGGATCACTCACCGAGTTATCCAATGAGCTGTCCTTGTTACCCACCAGATTATGGCTAGACCTTCTACCTGGAATTCTCGTTATGTTGTACATGGGCAGACCCTGCTCTTCTCCATCCTGGTCTCTATGATTTGGCCATTTCCCTGCCTCCCTTGGAAGCTGAATCTCAGCCCAGACTTAATTTTCTCGGGCTTCATTCCTGCCTGGGCCTCCAGATGCTGTCTCTGTCCCTGACAAGGCAATTGGGACATGGCGACTTATCCTTTTCAGGTTTGTTATTATATTGCCCTGGGCTTCTGAATCCGACCCACTAATCTCTTCTCCTACTCACCATTCTCACCTTATCCTGGACATAGGGCTCTGGGTGGTCACTTTCCCAGTCCTGTGCCTGGGCTAACTCCTTCCTGGGCCTCTGGACTTTCCCCTAGGACTGTGAATACACGGTCAGTGTTCCTTCGTTTCACTTGATCCCAGCTTTGACCGGAGGACTCAAGATAAATTTTATGTGCCTTCTCCAATGCCGTGGAACTGGCCCCAATCTCTGCATTGACCCCTAGCCTGACGCTGTCCTAAACAAAGAACCTGCCTGGTCCTGGCCCCTGGGGGTCCCAGGTCACCATGTCTTCTCATTAAGCTCTAAGAAGAACAGGACCAGAACCCATCCTTGGGCACCAACCTTCAGCTGAGTCAGAAACCCTTTCTGACAGAAGCACACCTCGCTTTATTGCAGTTTACGATTGAAGTTTGTGGCAAGCCTGTGTTGAGCAAGTTTATTATTACTGTTTTTCCAACATGTGCTCATATCATGTTTCCGTGTCACACATTGGTAATTTTCCCAATATTTCAGACTTTTTCATTATTATTATATCTATTAGGGTGATCTGTCATTGGGGATCTTTGATATTACCATTATAATTGCTTTGGGATATCACACGTCACACCTACATGATGGTGAATATAATTGATAAATGATGTTTGTGTCCTGACTGCTCCAGCAGCCAGCTGTTCTCTCTCCCTCTCCTTGGGCCCCCGCATTCCCTGAGACACAAGAAATTGGGCTAATTGATAACCTGACAATGGTCCGTAACTGTTCAAGTTAAAGAACAGGAAATTGATGCAGCAAATTTCATTGTTGTCTTATTTTTTAAAATTATCATCTCATACAAAGAGAAATTCCATTCAAAATAACGGTCGATAGTATCAAATATTTGGGAATATATCTACCAAAGGAGAGTCATGAATTATATGAGCAAAATTACAAAACACTTGCCACAAAAATAAAGTCAGATTTAAATAATTGGAAAGACATTCAATGTTCTTGGATAGGCCGAGCGAATATAATAAAGATGACAATACTCCCCAAACTAATCTATTTATTTAGTGCTATACCAATCAGACTCCCAAGAAACTATTTTAATGACCTAGAAAAATAACAACAAAATTCATATGGAAGAATAAAAGGTCGAGAATTGCAAGGGAACTAATGAAAAAAAAGTCAGAGGAAGGTGGTCTAAGTGTACCTGATTTAAAGCTATATTATAAAGCAACAGTCACCAAAACCATTTGGTATTGGCTAAGAAATAGACTTGTTGATCAGTGGCATAGGTTAGGTTCACAGGACAAGATAGTGAATAAAAATAGCAATCTAATCTTTGACAAACCCAAAGATCCCAAATTTTGGGATAAGAATTCATTATTTGACAAAAACTGCTGGGAAAACTGGAAATTAATATGGCAGAAACTAGGCATGGACCCACATTTAACACCACATACTAAGATTAGATCAAAATGGGTCCAAGATTTAGGCATAAAGAACGAAATCATAAATAAATTGGAGGAACATGGGATGGTTTACCTCTCAGACTTGTGGAGGAGGAAGGAGTTTGTGTCCAAGGGAGAACTAGAGACCATTATTGATCACAAAATAGAACATTTTGATTACACCAAATTAAAAAGTTTCTGCACAAACAAAACTAATGCAAACAAGATTAGAAGGGAAGTAACAAATTGGGAAAAAATTTTTACAGTTAAAGGTTCTGATAAAGGCCTCATCTCCAAAATATACAGAGAATTGACTTTAATCTATAAGAAATCAAGCCATTCTCCAATTGATAAATGGTCAAAGGATATGAACAGACAATTTTCAGATGATGAAATTAAAACTATTTCCACTCATATGAAAGAGTGTTCCAAATCACTATTGATCAGAGAAATGCAAATTAAGACAACTCTGAGGTATCATTACACACCTGTCAGATTGGCTAAGATGACAGGAACAAATAACGATGAATGTTGGAGGGGCTGTGGGAAAACTGGGACACTGATGCATTGTTGGTGGAGTTGTGAAAGAATCCAACCATTCTGGAGAGCAATCTGGAATTATGCCCAAAAAGTTATCAAAATGTGCATACCCTTTGACCCAGCCATACTACTACTGGGCTTATACCCCAAGGAACTACTAGAGAAGGGAAAGGGTCCTGTATGTGCCAAAATGTTTGTAGCAGCCCTTTTCATAGTGACTAGAAGCTGGAAGATGAATGGATGTCCATCAATTGGAGAATGGTTGGGTAAACTATGGTATATGAATGTTATGGAATATTATTGTTCTATAAGAAATGACCAACAGGAGAAATACAGAGAGTCTTGGAGAGACTTACATCAACTGATGCTGAGTGAAACGAGCAGAACCAGAAGATCATTATACACTTCAACAATGATACTGTACGAGGATGTATGCTGATGGAAGTGGATTTCTTCAACATAGAGAAGAACTAATCCAATTCCAATTGATTAATGATGGACTGAACCAGCTACATCTAGAAAAGGAACACTGGGAAATGAATGTAAACTGTTATTTTTACCTTCTGAATCCAATTCTTCCTGTGCAACAAAAAATTCGGTTCTACACACATATATTGTATCTAAATTATACTGTAATATATTTAACATATATAAGACTGCTTGCCATCTGGGGGAGGGGGTTGGGGGAGGAAGGGAAAAAATCTGAATAGAAGTAAGTGCAAGGGATAATGTTGTAAAAAATTACCCATGCATATGTACTGTCAAAAAATGTTATAATTATAAAATAAAATAAAAAATTAAAAAATAAAATAAAATAAAATTATCATCTCAGTCGGCGGCCATCAACATCAAGGCAAGACCCTCCACCAGCAAAATGATTACAACTTATTGAAAGTTCAAATGATGGTTAGCATTTTTTTTTTACCAATAAAGTATTTTAAGTCAAGGCATGTGCAGTATTTTTTTTTTTTTTTTTTTTTTTTTTGGCTGAGGCACAATTGGGGTTAAGTGACTTGCTCAGGGTCACACAGCCAGGAAGTGTTAACTGTCTGACATCAGATTTGAACTCGGGTCCTCCTGAATTCAGGGCTGGTGCTCTATCCACTGCACCACCTAGCTGCCCCATGTGCAGTATTTTTAAAAGACATAAAAACACTATTGCACATTTAATAGACTACAGTACAGTATAAACATAACTTATGTTTTTACTAGGAAACCAAAAAATTTGTGTGACTCTCTTTATTACAATTTTCACTTTATTGCAGTGGTCTAGAGCCAAACCCACAATAGCTCCAAGGTATGACTATATTGGAAAGTGCCCTGCTCTGAACTTTCCCAGAATTCAGTACAAGGGCAGCTTTCATCTGGGTGGAGGGCCTCCTTCTTCTTTCCTTCCTTCTTCCTTCTTCTTCAACTCCCTCTCTCTCCTTCCTTCTTTCTCTCCTTCTTCCCTCCCTTCCTTCTTTTCTTTCTTCCTTCCTTATTTTCGTCCTTTTCTCCTTCCTTCCTTCTTCCCTTCCCTTCTTTCTTCCTTCCTTCATTCCTTCCTTCCTTTTCTCTTCCCTTCCCTTCTTCCTTCCTTCCTTCTCTTCCTTCTTTCCTTTTCTCCTTCCTTCCTTCTCTTCCTTCTTTCCTTCCTCCCTCCCTCCCTCTCTTCCTTCCTTCCTTCCTTTTCTCCTCCCTTCTCTTCTTCCTTCTTCAAAACATACTCACTGTGGTGCCCACCTGGCTCCTACAGTTTATGTGACTGTTGTGAAACAAACCACAGAGAATAAGACCGAGTCCCTGGCCCTGGGAGCTCCCCCTTTTAGAACATGAAACATCTGCTCTGGAAGGGGCTCTAGTGCTAGGACTTCTGTCCATCAAGGATTGGATATTGGAGGCCCCAGCCCCCTTGAGCCTATCATTCCACTCTTCCTTACTCTTGGGATAACCAACAACTTGGATTCTTTGGTAAAGGAATTCATTTAAGTTCAAAACCCAACAATTCACACATACCTGATGAAGGAAACAAGGCTAAAAAAAGTTCTAGGAAACGGAAAGCAAACTCAATGTGTTGGTTGATATACCAGCCAAAAACCAAACCAAAACCTGAATGTGATCTTGGACAGCATTGAGAGAGCCATGGTGTCCTGGGGAAGATGCCCTGTACCCCAGGCAGACCATGTCAGACGGCTGTGTTCACTTTGGGTGGCCCATCTTAAGGGGGAAAACCCAACAACAAAACTTTATTAAGTGAAAGAGTCTTCAGGAGGGACCAGGATAGTGAAGGGGAGAATAT
This sequence comes from Sminthopsis crassicaudata, assembly GCF_048593235.1. Lineage (NCBI taxonomy): Eukaryota > Metazoa > Chordata > Mammalia > Dasyuromorphia > Dasyuridae > Sminthopsis > Sminthopsis crassicaudata. The sequence goes on along the minus strand of NC_133617.1, from coordinate 65,691,254 downwards.
AGGGTGAGGAGAAGTGGGGCAGAGTGACTAAGGTAGTGGACATCAAGGCCTAACATTGACTAGCTGTGTGATAATGGACAAGTTACTCAGATCCAATGCTCATCTATAAAATGGGGATGATAAATCCTGTATATCTATCTACCTTAGAGGGTAGCTGTGAAGTTCAAATGAAATAATGAAAATGAATTTTTTATGTAAATCACTTTGCTAATTGTAATCATCAGCTACTATTGATTATCATTATAATTATGTCATCACCAAACATTAATTAAATTAAATATTTCACATATAAATTATGCATTAAACATTAATTAAATTACTATTATTATTATGAGAGTCTGAATCATTATAGAACCGATTACTTCAAGCTTTCATGGTTTCCTTTGGTCATAGCCCTTCTTAGTAATACTCATGAATGTTGTTCAGTCATGTCCGATTCTTCCTGACCCATTTGGGGTTTTCTTGGCACAGATACTGGAACGGTTGGCCATTTTCTTCTCCAACTCATTTTATAGATGAGAAACTGAGGCAAAGAGGGTTTGGTGACTCGTCTAAGGTCTCAGTCAGTGTCTCAGGCCAGATTTGAACTCGGGAAGATGAGTCCTTCCGATTGTGATACCAGAGCTCTGCTCACTGTGGTGACTCCTAGCTGCCCACTTCACGAGAGTGACTGGGGTCATAATATTGGAGCTGGCACCCAGTCTGGGATTGAGCCTTTGCACTTAGGTTCACAGGCCGTCACTGGGCAGTGCAGGGAGCCTCTTGTAGGGACTTGCCAGGACCTGGGCCTATGTGACACGGCTTTCAAGAGTCACCTCCAGGCCACTCAGATAATAATAATAATAACTCCCATTCCACAGCACTGAAATACATGTAGAGCATTTTCCTCCCAAACTCCAGAAAAGAAGATGCTTGCAAATATGACCATCCTTATTTTGCAGATGAGGAAACTGATGCTACAGAAATACGATGACCTTCAGCTAGTTCAATGCCAGAAATTGGGATTCGAGCCTAAGATTCCTGACTCCAAGTCCAGCACGATTTCTATTATTTTTGTCTTAACCACCCCATTTTGTAGATGAGAAAACTGAGGTTCATAAAAAGAAGTAACCTGACCAAGTTCACATCAGAAATCAATAGCAGAGCCAGGACCAGTACACAGATGTCCACCTGTGGGGCCAAAGAAGGGATGCTCTCTGTCTTGCCCCCCAGAGGGATGGGCAGCCTGCTCCCCCATTTAATGAATATTTCACGCTGTAATCCAAAGACCTTCAATAATTAATGGCTTGGTGCAGCAGCCCTGAAGAGAGGGCATTGCTAGGCCGCTTCCTGACCACCGCCAATCCAATTCACTCCGTAGCCCCCTCTCCAAATACCCTGGTCCCAAGCCACAAAGACCCCTCAGGGCCCTCTTGCCAGGGAGCCTCAGTCCTGCCTTTCTCCTTTTCTTTCCGCACAAGCGGGTGAGACTTGGCAACAAGAGCTCCCATCAAGGGCAACTGAGGTAAAGGCCGGCAGATCAGGCCCGGCTGCATCCCTCGCTCGGAGGGGCCCCAGGCCGTCCCTCTCTCCCAGCCCCATTCTGCTGGCCGGGCTGTCTCCTCCACCGCCATCTCCCCTTCCTCCCAGTCTGAACTACCGCTTCTCTATCTGTGCAAACACATTTCCACGCCCTCGTCTCTGCCACTGAAACATTTCCCTTCCTCCTGGGCCCAACTCTGGTGCCCCCTCCTCCATGAAGCCTTCCCGGCTCCTCCCCGCTGACTTCCTCCTCCTTGAATCCTCTCTGGGCAAAATGCTTTCGCCCCTTCCTCTCCTGTTTCCTCAAACACTCCCCTATGAGCCACTTAAAAAAAAGTGAAGAACTTAGCTTAAAAAGGCAAGGTCTCCCTGCATCCAGAGCCCCCCCCCCCCCCCAGTCCTCCTGGCCTGTATCTGGCCACAGACGCTCCGAGCGGACAGTGAGGCCCTTGCCCAGCCTCCCTCCTTAAATCCAATTCACGTGCGTATCACGGCACCCCCCCCCCCCCATGTCACGGTCCCCTTCGAGAACCAAGGACAGACAACCACACGGATCAGCCACTTGAGGTCAGGAATGATTTCACGCCATTTTTGTAAGCCCCGGTGCTACACTCTACGACCGCAGAACTAAGTGGGATCGTTTCAGAGCCCTCCGCCCCTTCTGATACCAGAGCCGACAGAGCGATCCGTGTCAGAGCTCGAAGGGCTGGGGAAAATCAAGGGAACCAGGGTCCAACCCCTGCCTCAGACGCTTGCCAGCTGGGTGGTGGTGGGCAGCTAGCTGGAGCACGCTGAAACTCAGTTTTCTCATCTGCAAAGTGGGGATACTAGGCCGCTAAGACCATTCATTGCAGAGTAAATGCCAATCTGTATTGGAGAAGAGAATTTCTTCCCTGGAAGTTTCTTTTTCACTATGTAAAAATAAATAAATAAATAACCCCTAGTACGCAGAATTGATTTGAGAATCATTGAGTGTATATAAACACTATAGAAATGAAAACTTTTATTATTATTTAAAACTTTTTAATTATTATTCAAAACTTTTATTATGAAAACACTATAGAAATGAAAACTTTTATTATTAAGGCTCTTGTCTAGTTAAGTGATCTCATTTTACAGATTGGAAAACTGAGGCTCGCAGAGGAAGTGGTTTGTCCAAAGCCACACAGCTAATAGGATGGAGGGGAGGGTGTGTCTTCTAGAAGGGATATGATCACCCTTGGTGATCAATAACAGACATTTCCCGCCTCCTGAGTGCATCAGAGAAGAGTGAAGAGGATCTCTGCCTCTTCTTCCTCCTACTCCTGGGGCAAGAGGACCACTCTGGCCAATGGAAGGATTCTAAGACTGGGTTGGAGCTGATGGTTAAATTTTTAACGTGAGCATTTACCTACTCCTGGGGAAATCAGCAAATGAGTTTGATTTGTTTTGTTGATTGTCTAGACTTAAGAAAGTGATGGAAAAAATGTTAATGATGCAGGTTAAACTGCATTGTTATAATGCATTATGCCAACTGCATTAGTCATGAACATCTTCTCCCCCATCCCCACTAGAGCTGATTGTTAAACATTTGCTAGCGAACCCATGGAAAATTTCCTAAAGCCCTGTCAGACTCTGTCTGCTCTTGTGGATGTCCTGTTTCTCCACCAATACCCCTCGCAGCAGAGGGCTAGGTGCTAAAACAGCTGGGTTCTACTCCTGACTCTGGCCCTGGAGTCAGGGAGACCCGAGTACGAATCTAGCCCCAGACATTACTAGCTGGATGACCCTGGGCAAGTGATTTAACCCTGTTTGTTCCATTTTCCCACCTGTCAATGTTTATTAAACCACTCTAGTATCTGCCAAGAACACCCCAAAGGGGGTGGGAAGAATCAGATGGAAATGAAAACAACTAAACAACACTCTGTAAGGTGCTTTTTAGCGCAGTGCCTGACATCCAGTAAGTGCTTAATAAATGCCAGGTTCAAACACTTATTAAGCGTTTAGAGGAGGAAGAGAGCACCATTCTGGGGTCACCAGTGGAACGGAATGGGATCAGTTCGTCCCCCCCCCCCCAGGCAGATCTCTCATCTGAAGTGTATTTGTTCCCAGGGAGAATCCCCGGAGTCATCTCTATATATTCTGCCCTATTACTAAACCATCTCTACCCCATGGGGAAACTAGATGAAAATCTGCCAGGACAGGATGGCGGGGTAAGAGCTTGTCAGGCAAAAGACTGGATGGAGAAGTACTGGGGCCAAGTATACGTCCCACAAAAGTCCCGGGTGCCAGAATAGAAAGGAAAGGCATTTCTGGGAGTGGCCCCAGTTCTAATCCTGGCTCTGGCATTGGTTTAATGCATGACTTTGGAAAAGTTATTTCCCCTTTCTGTGCCTCAGTTTACCCAAATGTAAAATAGTGTAGAACAGAGACCACCAGAACTAGAAGGGCCTTTACAGACTCTTTAATGACCAAGAATTTTAACTTGGGGGACTGTGAATATATTTTTAAAAATATTTTAATAACAATTTCAGTAGCCTTAGTTTCCTTTATAATTCAATGTATTCTGTTTTACGCATTTAAAACCATGATTCTGAGCAGGGGTCCCCCATTTTCACCAAAATAATGGCCAAAGGGGGATCTCATGTCACAAGAAGAAAGTTAAAACTAAGCCAATCCAACCCCCTCATATTACAGATAGGCAAACAGAGGCCCGGGGAAGAGAAATAACTTTCCAGGAATCATACATAGCAAGCTTCTTCTGCTCCATCACTGCCTCTCCCACCTAACAGCCCCCCACGCCCAAGCCTCCTGTACACTCACCCGAAGCAGACCGACACTCATCTGAGGAGTGCTCCAGGCCCCGACCCTGAGGGGCAGCAAGTGCAGAGCCCGGGCAGAGAGGGGCTCTAGTTAGGGGGCGATCGGGAAACGGCCCCAATGTTTGGATGGCTCCCAGCGTTCCTGTCCAGGCAACAGGTATTTGTGCTTTCTCGTTGCCATGGGCACTCGGGCAGGGGCCCAGTTACACCTTTGCTGGCCCCTCCTCCAACATCTCCCAGCTGCTCCCCAACGTGTCAGGGCATTTCTTGTTTGTTCATTGGCTGCCCAGGAGCTGCAAGTCAGCAGGGTCTCCCTTTGGTTTTTATAAAAGCCCCAGGATTGACAGCCCCTTGGCCAGCGGGATGGGGGGGCAGTTTGCCACCAGGGCCCCGACTTGCCAGCTCCTGTTTCAACTGGCCCCTCTGGATCTGAAGAATGTGCTTCTCAAGACCCAGTGGTCAGAGGGTGGAATGAGGAGAGCCTGGGATGGGAGCCAGGGCACTAACCATCAACCCTGCCACTCACCCTGTGCAGTCAAGTCTCCTCTCTGGGATTCAGTTTCCTCCTCTGTTAAATGGGAATATGACCTCCAGGATACTGGGAATCTCAAGGAGAAACCATACCTTAGAAAGGAGAGACAGAGAGAGACAGAGTCAAAGACAGAAAGAGACAGAGACAGAGAGACATAGAGAGAGAGAGAGACAGAGAGACATAGAGAGAGAGAGAGAGGGAGAGAGAGAGACAGAGAGACAGAGAGAGAGAGAGAGAGAGAGAGAGAGAGAGAGAGAGAGAGAGAGAGAGAGAGAGAGAGAGACAAAGACAGAGAGAGACAGAGACAGAGAGACATAGAGAGAGAGAGAGACAGAGAGAGACAGAGAGAGAGAGAGAGACAGAGAGAGAGAGAGAGAGAGAGAGAGAGAGAGAGAGAGAGAGAGACAGAGAGAGAGAGACAGAGAGAGAGAGAGAGACAGAGAGAGAGAGAGAGAGACAGAGAGAGAGAAATACAGAGAGAGACAGAGAGAGGCAGAGAGACAGAGAGAAACAGACAGAGACAGAGACAGAGAGAGAGACAGAGAGAGAGACAGAAAGAGAGAGAGACAGAGAGACAGAGAGAGACACAGAGAGAGAGACAGAGAGAGAGACAGAGAGAGAGAGATGCTGGACATGGCCTTTGGGCTTCTAGGAAGGATATTTGAAAAGATGGTCCCAGCCTTCTCAGCTGCCCTGCCAAGGAAAAGGGATGCTTTCTTTGTCTGTCTTTCCTCTCCCTCCCCTTGAAAATTAGGTGGTGATGAAGGGTAGATAGGGCCAGTGGCAGCCCTGAATGGTCCTGCTTCATTTATAAGCCTGGACCCAGGGAGGACATGGGGAGGAGGAGAGGGGACAAGAGGCAAAAGCAGGGGAAGGTTCTTCCTCTTCCTAATTCATACAGCATTACTTGTCAGGGCTAGAAGCTCAGAGCATTGACCCAGTCCCTGTTTGTTCAGTGATTCCCCATTTGATCTTGGCCCAGTCATTTCATTTTTTATGTACCTCAATTTCACCACCTGTAAAATTCTGACATTCTGTGTTCTAAAGTATCTCTCACTTCCTACTTTTTATCTTCTAAGGGCCCTCCCAGCTCTGACCTCCTGGGTTCTAAGGGCCCTCCCAGCTCTGACCTCCTGGGTTCTAAGGGCCCTCCCAGCTCTGACCTCCTGGGTTCTAAGGGCCCTCCCAGCTCTGACCTCCCGGGTTCTAAGGGCCCTCCCAGCTCTGACCTCCCGGGTTCTAAGGGCCCTCCCAGCTCTGACCTCCCGGGTTCTAAGGGCCCTCCCAGCTCTGACCTCCCGGGTTCTAAGGGCCCTCCCAGCTCTGCCCTCCTGTGTTCTAAGGGCCCTCCCAGCTCTGACATCCCGGGTTCTAAGGGCCCTCCCAGCTCTGACCTCCTGGGTTCTAAGGGCCCTCCCAGCTCTGACTCCTGGGTTTTAAGGGCCCTCCCAGCTCTGACCTCCTGGGTTCTAAGGGCCCTCCCAGCTCTGACTCCTGGGTTCTAAGGGCCCTCCCAGCTCTGACCTCCCGGGTTCTAAGGGCCCTCCCAGCTCTGACTCCTGGGTTTTAAGGGCCCTCCCAGCTCTGACCTCCCGGGTTCTAAGGGCCCTCCCAGCTCTGACCTCCCGGGTTCTAAGGGCCCTCCCAGCTCTGACCTCCTGGGTTCTAAGGGCCCTCCCAGCTCTGACCTCCTGGGTTCTAAGGGCCCTCCCAGCTCCGACCTCCTGAGTTCTAAAGGTCCTCCCAGCTCTGACCTCCTGGGTTCTAAGGGCCCTCCCAGCTCTGACCTCCCGGGTTCTAAGGGCCCTCCCAGCTCTGACCTCCTGGGTTCTAAGGGCCCTCCCAGCTCCGACCTCCTGAGTTCTAAAGGTCCTCCCAGCTCTGACCTCCTGGGTTCTAAGGGCCCTCCCAGCTCTGACCTCCCGGGTTCTAAGGGCCCTCCCAGCTCTGACCTCCTGGGTTCTAAGGGCCCTCCCAGCTCTGACCTCCTGGGTTCTAAGGGCCCTCCCAGCTCCGACCTCCTGAGTTCTAAAGGTCCTCCCAGCTCTGACCTCCTGGGTTCTAAGGGCCCTCCCAGCCCTGACCTCCTGGGTTCTAAAGGTCTGACCTCCTGGGTTCTAAGGGCCCTCCCAGCCCTGACCTCCTGGGTTCTAAAGGTCCTCCCAGCTCTGACCTCCTGGGTTCTAAGGGCCCTCCCAGCCCTGACCTTGTGGGTTCTAAGGACCCTCCCAGCTCTGACATCCTGGGTTCTAAGGGCCCTCCCAGCTCTGACCTCCTGGGTTCTAAGGGCCCTCCAATTCTGACCTCCCGGGTTCTAAGGGCCCTCCCAGCCCTGACCTTGTGGGTTCTAAGGACCCTCCCAGCTCTGACATCCTGGGTTCTAAGGGCCCTCCCAGCTCTGACCTCCTGGGTTCTAAGGGCCCTCCAATTCTGACCTCCTGGGTTCTAAGGGCCCTCCCAGCTCTGACACTCTGGGTTCCAAGGGCCCTCCCAGCCCTGACCTCCCGGGTTCTAAGGGCCCTCCCAGCCCTGACATCCTGGGTTCTAAGGGCCCTCACAGGCCTGATATCCCGGGTTCTAAGGGCCCTCCCAGCTCTGACTTTCTGGGTTCTAAGGGCCCTCCAGCTCTGACCTCCTGGGTTCTAAAGGCCCTCCCAGCTCTGACTTTCTGGGTTCTAAGGGCCCTCCCAGCTCTGACTCCTGGGTTCTAAGGGCCCTCCCAGCTCTGACATCCTGGGTTCTAAGGGCCCTCCCAGCTCTGACATCCTGGGTTCTAAGGGCCCTCCCAGCTCTGACCTCCCGGGTTCTAAGGGCCCTCCCAGCTCTGACCTCCTGGGTTCTAAGGGCCCTCCCAGCTCTGACCTCCTAGGTTCTAAGGGCCCTCCCAGCTCTGACCTCCTGGGTTCTAAGGGCCCTCCCAGCTCTGACATCCTGGGTTCTAAGGGCCCTCCCAGCTCTGACATCCTGGGTTCTAAGGGCCCTCCCAGCTCTGACATCCTGGGTTCTAAGGGCCCTCCCAGCTCTGACTCCTGGGTTCTAAGGGCCCTCCCAGCTCTGACCTCCCGGGTTCTAAGGGCCCTCCCAGCTCTGACTCCTGGGTTTTAAGGGCCCTCCCAGCTCTGACCTCCCGGGTTCTAAGGGCCCTCCCAGCTCTGACCTCCCGGGTTCTAAGGGCCCTCCCAGCTCTGACCTCCTGGGTTCTAAGGGCCCTCCCAGCTCTGACCTCCTGGGTTCTAAGGGCCCTCCCAGCTCCGACCTCCTGAGTTCTAAAGGTCCTCCCAGCTCTGACCTCCTGGGTTCTAAGGGCCCTCCCAGCTCTGACCTCCCGGGTTCTAAGGGCCCTCCCAGCTCTGACCTCCTGGGTTCTAAGGGCCCTCCCAGCTCCGACCTCCTGAGTTCTAAAGGTCCTCCCAGCTCTGACCTCCTGGGTTCTAAGGGCCCTCCCAGCTCTGACCTCCCGGGTTCTAAGGGCCCTCCCAGCTCTGACCTCCTGGGTTCTAAGGGCCCTCCCAGCTCTGACCTCCTGGGTTCTAAGGGCCCTCCCAGCTCCGACCTCCTGAGTTCTAAAGGTCCTCCCAGCTCTGACCTCCTGGGTTCTAAGGGCCCTCCCAGCCCTGACCTCCTGGGTTCTAAAGGTCTGACCTCCTGGGTTCTAAGGGCCCTCCCAGCCCTGACCTCCTGGGTTCTAAAGGTCCTCCCAGCTCTGACCTCCTGGGTTCTAAGGGCCCTCCCAGCCCTGACCTTGTGGGTTCTAAGGACCCTCCCAGCTCTGACATCCTGGGTTCTAAGGGCCCTCCCAGCTCTGACCTCCTGGGTTCTAAGGGCCCTCCAATTCTGACCTCCCGGGTTCTAAGGGCCCTCCCAGCCCTGACCTTGTGGGTTCTAAGGACCCTCCCAGCTCTGACATCCTGGGTTCTAAGGGCCCTCCCAGCTCTGACCTCCTGGGTTCTAAGGGCCCTCCAATTCTGACCTCCTGGGTTCTAAGGGCCCTCCCAGCTCTGACACTCTGGGTTCCAAGGGCCCTCCCAGCCCTGACCTCCCGGGTTCTAAGGGCCCTCCCAGCCCTGACATCCTGGGTTCTAAGGGCCCTCACAGGCCTGATATCCCGGGTTCTAAGGGCCCTCCCAGCTCTGACTTTCTGGGTTCTAAGGGCCCTCCAGCTCTGACCTCCTGGGTTCTAAAGGCCCTCCCAGCTCTGACTTTCTGGGTTCTAAGGGCCCTCCCAGCTCTGACTCCTGGGTTCTAAGGGCCCTCCCAGCTCTGACATCCTGGGTTCTAAGGGCCCTCCCAGCTCTGACATCCCGGGTTCTAAGGGCCCTCCCAGCTCTGACATCCCGGGTTCTAAGGGCCCTCCCAGCTCTGACCTCCTGGGTTCTAAGGGCCCTCCCAGCTCTGACCTCCTAGGTTCTAAGGGCCCTCCCAGCTCTGACCTCCTGGGTTCTAAGGGCCCTCCCAGCTCTGACATCCTGGGTTCTAAGGGCCCTCCCAGCTCTGACATCCTGGGTTCTAAGGGCCCTCCCAGCTCTGACATCCCGGGTTCTAAGGGCCCTCCCAGCTCTGACCTCCTGGGTTCTAAGGGCCCTCCCAGCTCTGACCCCCTGGGTTCTAAGGGCCCTCCAGCTCTGACTCCTGGGTTCTAAGGGCCCTCCCAGCTCTGACATCCTGGGTTCTAAGGGCCCTCCCAGCTCTGACTCCTGGGTTCTAAAGGCCCTCCCAGCTCTGACTCCTGGGTTCCAAGGGCCCTCCCAGCTCTGACCTCCTGGGTTCTAAGGGCCCTCCCAGCTCTGACCTCCTGGGTTCTAAGGGCCCTCACAGGCCTGATATCCCGGGTTCTAAGGGCCCTCCCAGCTCTGACCTCCTGGGTTCTAAGGCTCCTTCCAGCTTGGCACTCTGTGTTCTAAGGTTGCTCTGACAGTGTTCCTATTGGCCCTCCCAGTTCTGATATTCTCCATTCTAAGGGCCTTTTCAGATGTGACTTTCTATGATCTATGGCTAAAAGAAATCATAAAGAAACTCAGCTTGGGGGGAAGAGGAAAAGAAACAAGAGCAGGAAGGAAGGAACATTTCAGAAGTCATTGTTGAAGCTTCTCCATTCCTTCAGAGGGGAATTCCCTGGAGCGCAGGACCCACGGCTTGGCTATATTAGGGAGTGCTGGGAGTGTGAGCGTGTTATTCTTGAAGCAGAAGCCTCAGTCACTGTCTGCTTCCTGAGCTCACCCATCTGGCCCTCCCTAAACCACTACACCCACCCGGGGCCCCACAGCAGTGTCAGGTGAAGGCACCTACTCAGGCTCTGCCCACAGCAAGCAACAGCTTGAAAATTCATCACATTCACACCTGGCCCTCGATGACAAGAAGGAGGAGCCAGCCAGGAAGTGAGTCAGAGCTCAGACAACAGTGGGACGGCTTACCCGGCTCAGTCACTCAGACCTCCCTGGGCTTAGGAAGGCAGAGGGATGAGGGGAGAAGCAGAGTGGAGGGGGGCGGGCCTGGGCTGAAGGCTGACCTTCTGACAGGCTCTTCCGCCAGGACAAGGGGAAGGACGCTTAAGGCAAAGTTGCTGGCATCCTATCATTTCACCCCAGCCACTTTATAAGCAACTTCAAAGCACCCTAATGGCCCTAATTATTATGACTAGGATCTGGACCCATTTAATATCTGAGAAGTCAAGGCAGCAGTCCAAGCCCAGTGGGGAGGAAGGCCTGGGAGAGACCTTGCTGGGGCTGGGCTATCAGCAGCAGCTGCTTCCTGTACCCCAGAACCCTGCATTTGCCCTTTCTCAAGGTGTGCGACAACAGGACCTCCTAGACCCTGTAATGCCCTGGTTTTTCCACTTTGCGCTAAGCAGGCCCTCATCACCCACCCCATCTCCACATAGACTACTACTTGTTCCTTTTTCAGCCGAGTCTGTCTTCATAACGCCATTTGGGGTTTTCTTGGAAAAGATACTGGAGTGGTTTGCTATTCCTTCTCCAGAACATTTTACAGATGAGGAAACTGAGGCAAACAGAGTTTACACAGCTAATAAGTATCTGAGGTCAAATTTGAATCTGCTCCACTGCACGACACTAGGACACCAGCTTCTCTCCACACACTCCTCCCTGACCTCCATCCTTCAGGGCTCTGCGGATCTAAGCTTTCTTCCACACTTGTGTCCGTGTCCCTTTTTGCTCACAGATCTTCCTTATCTCAAGTAAGTGCAGCCACTCTCCTCCACCTGCCATTCACTTCCTCCATCATCTGGCAGCACCCTCTCTGACTTTTCCGATTGTTTTCAGGATTCCCTTTCATGCGTATGCTCTCCTCTCGCTATGTCCAGAACACGCTTTGCTCCCTCAGAACCTGAAACGACCCCCTCCCTCCCAGCTTCACCTGTGGAACGATGATTACCCATCCTCCTTTAAAGTTCAGTTACAAAGTGACAAACCATTTCCTCCAGGAAGCCTCCCCAGTTCTCCACCCCCCTCAGACCTCACAGCACATTCTAATGCGTTTATTATGTGAGCTAGTGTGCTTTGCGGGGCAACGAGTGTGCCCCCGTGGATGGCAGAGCAGCCAGAGAAGCAGAAGGAATCACCCTGACTTGTTATAAGCATTAAGCCTGGTCCGTCACAGGTAACACTTTAACTTCTTAGTCCCCGGAGTAATGAATTCTCTGACTGTAAGTTACATCCTAGTTGCCCACATCCGAGGAAGGAAGTTTCCTTGGGAGTGGAAAGGCAGGCAGGGACTAAGTGGTTTGGAGGTCGCCTCCAGTCTAGCTCTGGTGATTTTTACTCTCCCCCGGGGCACCGAGCGGGAGGGCACCAGGTGGGTCCACAGCAAATCAGGGGGAAGAGGTTGTCGCTTTTGGACCGGCCCGTAAGTGGGCCCCAGGGTGTGTCTGGAGCGGCGGGTGGAGAACAGAGCTGGGGAGATAACTGGAGCTGTGTGGGAGCTTTCCCAGGGCCCAGGGGGGCAGAACCAGACGGCGGGGGGCAGGATGTCGAGGAGGATCCTCTACCTGACGGGAGGCTGGCGTCCCGCCCCGGCCCGATCCCCGACTTTCCTAATGTGGGGTAAAAGACTCCGGAGGCCGCGGGGCTGCGCGAAAAATCAGGGAAGGCAGGACGTGTCCGAGCCCAGGAGCCGCTCTCCCTCCTCCCCGGGCGGCCTCGAGGCAGAAGAAGGGGCTGAGGAGGAAGCGGTCCCGAGAGGAGACAAAGATAAAGGGAAAGTTGCCTGAAACTCGCAGTGAGACTCACACAGAGGGAGAAGGGGAGCGGGAGGGATGGAGAGCGAGACCCACGGGACACTGAGGGAGGCGAGGGAACAGCGAGGAAGGAGACGCGAAGCGAGGACCGGGGCTGCCCACGCGTGTCCCCCGGGGCTCGGAAACCCCGGGCTGCCCCGCGGTCCGTCCGGCTCCATCCGGACCGGGCCCCGGACCCTCGCTGCCGCCCCCTCCTCTCGCGCCGGGGCTCAGGGGAGCTCACCTGCCGCAGGTCCGGAGCTTGAGAGCCTCGCCTGGAGCGCGGGGGCACTCGCTGCCCAGCAGCCTCCGGTCCGGTGCCCGCGCGAGGGGCTGGGGATGGGGCTGCGAAGGCGGGGAGCGCTCCTGGCGGCTGCCCCTGGCCCGGCCCGTGCCTCTAGCGGGTGCGGCGGCCGCCGGACGCCTGCAGCCCGGCCCGCGGCCCCATGCACTGCCCGGATCTCGGAGGCCGAGGCCAAGGGGGCAAAGGGAAGGAAGGGGGAGAGGAGGAGGGGACCCGAGAGCGGGGAGGAAAACTCAAGCCAAAGTGTCCCAGTCCAGAAGGGGCGGGGAGACGGCGCCGGGCCAACCAACAGCCGGCCGAGCTTCCTACGAAGCCACCAATGGGAGGGGAGCTGGCCCCGGGCCCGGGAGGGGTGGGATGGGTGTGTGAGTCGGTATGTTTGCATGTATGTCTCCGTGTGTGGCTGGCCCGGACTGATCCAAGCCCTGTCCGCCCCCGCCCTCGGCCCGATCCCGGATCCCGGATCCCCGAAGTTCCAGAGGCCAAGGGAGAGCAGGAAATGGGGGGAACCGTGGATGGATGCTACAAAGAGGCAGCTCCACGGGAGAACAGTCAAAGCTGGGAAACTGGGGGGCCTGCCTCCGGAGGTAGTGAGCTCCCCGTCACTGAGGTGGATGCCGGACCACCGGCTTGGGGAACGAATCCCTGCTCAGCGTCAGGTCGGGCTCTGAGGTCCCAGTAATGACAGGATTTAGAGCTGGAAGCTCCCTTAGACATCACCTGGCCGGGCCCAACCCTCGTTTTATAGAGGAGGAATCTGAGGCCCAGGGAAAGGAAATCACACGTGGAGGGTCACGGTGCAGTGAATGGCAGAGCCAGGACTGGAACCCAAACCCTGTGCCCCCAAAGTCAAGACTATTCCCACTCCTATCCTTCCCCTTACCTAAGTTCAGAACTTCTCACTCTCCCTCCTTCTTTATAGTCATCCAGCAGCCAACTTGTTTTGTTTCTCCCACCATAACGGCTCTGAAGACTACAGAGAAGTCACTTAACCGAGCTTGCCTCAGTTTCCCTATCTGTCAAAATTGGCTGGAGAAGGAAATAGCAAACCACTCCGGTATCTTTGCCAAAAAAAAAAAAAAAAAAAACCCAAACGGGAATGAAAACAACTGAAATGAATGAACATCCCTCCTATCCCTCATCCTTTTCCAGCTCACCCCTCCAGCTCAGACTGCACCTAGAGACCATCACAATAGCCTCTTGAACCGACTTCCTGCTTCAAGTTGTTCAACGCTCTCTGCTCCAATCCCTGCCACACAGCGGTTTTCCTGAAGCTTGGGTCTGACCGTGTCATTCTCCTACTCAATAAATTCAGGTGGCTCGCTATTAGCTCTAGGATCATACTGGATCAGACTAGAAGGAACCTCGAAGGCTATCTGGTCTAACCCCCTCATTTCAAACTGACACAGTCTCTTGGCATTTAAACCCTTTACAACCCGATCTCAACCTATCTTTGCAGTATTATTTAACAATATTTCCTCTTAAGGTCACGATGGTCAGGTCAGTCTGGTTTTCTCATCTCCGGTACCCCATCTCTCATCTCTGTGTCTTTGCATTGACTATTTCCTCATGTCTAGAATGTACTCCCTCTTCATCTCTGCCAGCTCAAGCACTTGTGAAGCCCTCCCCATCCCTATAATCTCGCCTGTTATCTTGTTTATAGCTCTCTAGACTCACAGTCACTTCCCCTGATACAATGAAAGTTTCTTGAGGGTGGGGACAGTTTCGTTTTTTAACTTATATCCTGTCTAGGGCAGTGCCTGGCACATAATAGGAGCTTCATAAATGGATTGATTAATTTTTCTAGATTTGGTGAACCTGGTAGGTAAGGTTCTGCTGCTGAAAAAACACTTTTAAACCTAGAAAATAATTTAACTGGCACGGAAGGTATAGAAGCATTGAAAAATTCTTTCTCTCTCTCTCTCTCTCTCTCTCTCTCTCTCTCTCTCTCTCTCTCTCTCACACACACACACACACACACACACACACACACACACACACACACACACACCCCTATTTTTGTCCCAGATGAAAAGATTCCCAGCCATGCCTCTTAGACTATGTGATGTCTCAGGACCCTTCTATGGTATTCAATTTTCTAGGTTTTTAATTTTTTTTTTCTGGAATTCCATCATTTTCCAGGCAAACAGGAAGCAAATCTATTAAGGAGCCAGATTCCATCAACTTGTTATTAGGTTCATGGTAAGGGTCTCCCCAACATCCCAAGTCCCCCGTCCTCTCGCTCCTATGGGGTCAAGGTGACATTCTGTAGATATCCTTTGAGGGAAAACAATCACATATTTATTTAAACTCCTTTCCTTTGATTCAGCAACTATTCCAGGATATTATTGTCAGGTTGGTGAGGAAGGGGGGGATGGGTGGGAAAAGAATGGCTGATCCAGATGTGCTTTTCTTGTTACTTTGACCAGAGGAGGATGCAGCTGCTGTTTTTAGGAAAACAGCTGGGATCCTGCCCACAGTTCTCTATGAGGTGTTTGTTTCCTCCCAAGGAATGATCCAGATCCTGTGCTGAATGTCATTCCCCCTTCACCTTTAAATCCCACCCATCATCCAAAGTCTAACTTAAGTGTTGCTTCCTTTGTAAAGCCTTCCCTAAACAGTCAGCAAAGTGTGGTAAGAAGAGATCTGGATTCGGGCTTGTGTCGGCCAACCTTTCAGGTCCTCAGTTTTCTGACCTGTATGTAATACCTTATCTGGGCGCTGCACTGAAGCATCAGATCCCTAGAAGGATGACTACTCCAAGTCTATACTCTTAAAATTCTATAGCTCTCCAGTCCTTATTACTTCATCTACCTTACTCTTGTTAACCAGGGAATACAATTAGCTCAAGGCAAAGGCATTTTACTCAGAGAGCATGAACATCAGTAGTCAAGCATCTGCCCCATAAACCTGCTTACTTTCTCACAGGTTCACATGGCATCTAGGGAAGAGTAGATACACATGGAGATGACACTCTCTACAACTACACTCTTTTCCCCGGATGATGTCATGTGCCTCTGTTGCTGGATGACATGAGAAAGGAGTCCCAAGAAGCCCACAACACCCAGTATTGCCGCCCAGTCCCCTATTCCAGTACTAACCATGGTTGACCCTGCTTAGGTTCTGAGAGCAGACAAGATCAGACACATTCAGGGTGATGTGACTGTTTAAAAAAAAAAAGGAGCACCTCTTACATTTCATTGTCTGTTACCTGCTCTATTCATACAGCAATTCTTCAAGTGTATTGGAAGGATTTTTTTTTGCACTTATTGTAGTAAGTTTATTTATTTTTAATACATATTGTTTTATGAATCAAGTTGGGAGAGAAAAATCAGAGCAAAAGGGGAAAAACCATGGGAGAAATTTAAAAAAAAAAAAGAAGTGAACATAGAATGTGTTGATTTATATTCAGTCTCCTTGGATCACTGAACTAGGAGAGGAACCGAGCCTTTCATAGTTGATCATCAAACATTCTTGCTGTTATTGTGTAAATTTATTACTGGTCCTGCTTATTTCGTTCAGTATCAGTTCATGTAAATCTTTCCAGGCTTTACTAAAATCAGCCTGTTCATCATTTCTTTTAGAACAATAATATTCCATTACTTTCTTGTACTATAATTTATTTGATTATTTCCCACTTGCTGGGCATTTACTCATTTTCCATCAGAATCATGTGTTTAAATACATCTGATCACAAAGGAGTCCTATTATATTGAAATGCAGCAATCGAAATATTTTTAAGCTGTTCGCAAAACTCAGGTTAAGAACTCCGTGAGTCAATGGTTTTTAAGGTCTTTAAAAGCTTGAAATATTATAAATATAAGGACAGTATCAAGATGGAGTCCATGTTGGGCAAGGGTCTAAAGGTCATGTCACATGGCATATTGGTTGGTGTAGACTGCTAAGCTTGGAGACAGGAATATCTGATTTCCAATCATGCTTTGGACACTTATGATCTGTATGATTTTGGGCCAATCACTTTATTTCTATTTGCCTCAGTTTCCTCAACTGCAAAATGGTGATAATAACAGCACTTAGTGACCAGGATTGTTATGAAAATCAAATGAGATAAGCAAAGCACTTAGCATATAGTAGGTACTATAAAATTATAACTATTATTTATTGAAGACAACATTTCTCCCATCCATCTGCTCCCCATTCACATAGCTGCTACCTTAGCCTCCAAATTGCCTGTCCTCTCTCTCCCTTCTAACCCATCTTCCAAGCAAGCTATCACACTGAAATTCCTAAAACCTAAATCATTATTCTGTTCAAGATGCTTCAAGGATTACCTATTGCTACTAGCATATGAGACAACCTCTTCCCTTTGCTATTTGAAGCTTTTCATAATTTGGCTCCAACTTACCTTTTTAGACTGATTACAAATTTCTTGGCCCTCAGGAATCTGAATCCTACTGTTGTTCAGTCGTGTCCAGCTCTTCATGATCCAACTTGAGATTTTCTTGGCAAAGATCCTGTGGTTTATCATATCTTTTTCCAATTCATTTTGCAGAAGAGGAAACTGAGTCAAACTTTACCAGAATCCTATAGCTAATAAATGTCTGTGGCTGGATTTGAACTAAGGTCTTGGGAAGTTCAGGACCCATACTATCCACTGAGGCAGCTATAGTGCAATGAAATTTGATTACTTGCTGTTTCCCATAGATAGGACTCCATCTTTTTGCATAAATTATCCCCTATACCAGGGCCTCTTAAACTTTTTCCACTCCCAATCCTTTTTTTCCTGAGAAATTTTTAATGTGGCTCCAGTATAAAGGTACATAAAAGTTATGTGAATCAAATAATAAGTCATAAAAATTATTTTAAAACAATTCTTTGCCATGCATATAATTTTACCATTTATTAAAAAGGAAAGCAGATTTGCAAGTTAATGAGATGGAGGCACTTGTTTATTTTTACATAAAGAATTAAATATTGGCAGAGTATTTGATCTAATACACTTTCTCACCCCCTCCTATCAGAATCCTTAGCTTTCTTCTAGCTGCTCAGGTGTGACTAGCCAAGGCATTTATTGTTCCCCTGAGCTGCTCATTTCCCCTGATTCTTGAAATTATTTTGTACATTTTTTGGTTTATTTATCTCTATATTTATTGTTCTTATCCTCATTCCCTGGTAAAATATAAGCCCTTTGAGGAAAGGAACTTTTTTATCTTTTTGTTGCAAGTTTCAGTTCAGTGTCTTGCTGATTAGATAGCAAGCTCCTTGAGAATAGGAACTGCTTTCACTTTTAACTCTGTATCCCACAGGGCCAGCAAAATGTTAGAGTTGATTGATCGCTAGATATTTAATAAATGCTTGTTGGATGGATGGCTCAGTGCATGGATGGATGATGTTTGTCCTGTGGAAGAGGAGATTTAGAAAGAGGATTATTACAGGGGATAAAGCTAAGTGGTAGAAGATGTACTTCACAGCTATTAGATACTGGACGAAAACCTCTATCATCTTCAGAAAATCCGCTCTCCCCCACCCCAGGCAGCTAAGGGGGTCCAATGGAGAGATCACTAGACTTGGAATTAGGAAGGTCAAAATAAATTTGAACTCAAATTCCTACAGGCTTTGTTTCCCTAGGCAAGCCACTTCACTTCTGTTTATAGTTGTTTCCTTATCTGTAAAGTGGGGATAACAATAGCACCTTCTTCCCAGGGTTGTGAGATAATTCTAAGAGGCTTAACAAACTTTAAAGAGGAGAGAGCAAGAGTGGTGACCTTGCACAGTTATCCTTCACTTCAATCCAAATCACTTGCACATCATACTTGGCATCAACTCCCTGATGTCATGGTCCTATTGGAGTATGAAGGACAAACAACAACTTGAGAATAATGGTAGCTGCCCCCGGGGATCCAGCTGGTCAGATCCAGTTTGGGAATGCAGCCCTTTTCCTACTTCCCTCTCTCCTTCCTTCCTCCCTTCTCTCCCTCCTTCCCTTCTTCCTTCTTTCTTTCCTTCTTTCTCTTTTTCCTCCCTTCCTTCTTTCTCCTTTTCCTCCCTTCCTTCCTTCCCTCCCTCCTTCCTTCCTATTTTCCTTCCTTCTCTCCTTTCTTCCTTTCTTCCCTCCTTCCCTTTTTCCCTCCCTCCCTTCCTAATCCCTCCATCCTCCTTAATCCCTCCTTCCATCCCTCTGTCCCTCCCTCCCTTCCTTCCTTTCTTCCCTCCTTCTTCTCTTCTTTCTTCTCTCCTTCCCTTCTTTCTCCCTCCTTCCTTCCTTCCTTCCTTCCTTCCTTCCTTCCTCCTTCCTTCCTTCCTTCCTTCCTTCCTTCCTTCCTTCCTTCCTTCCTTCCTTCCTTCCTTCCTTCCTTCCTTCCTTCCTTCCTTCCTTCCTTCCTTCCTTCCTTCCTTCCTTCCTTCCTTCCTTCCTTCCTTCCTTCCCTCCTTTTATCCTCCCTTCCCTTTTCCCTTCTTTCTTTCTTCCATATTTCTTTCCTTCCTTCTCTTCCTCCCTCCCCCTTAATCACTGATTGAGCACTGCTTTAATTAAACTGAGACTTGTTAAAGAGCTTAGCTTAAAAAAAGCCAAAGTCTCCCACCGCATCCAGGGCCATCTCCAGTTGTTTTGATCTATATCTGGCCATTTGACCCAAATGGTTCTGAAGGGGAAAGTGAGGCAGGTGGCCTCACACAGCCCTCCCTCACTGAAATCCACTTCTCTTGCATGTCATGCTATCATTTCCCTGATGTTATGGTCCTCTTTAAGAAGGAAGGACCCAAAAAATGACAATTTTCTTTTTTTAAAGAAACTTTTCATTTTCAAAATATATGCATAGATAATTTTCAACATTCACTCTTGCAAAACCTTGTGTTCCAATTTTTTCTCCCTTTCCCCACCCCTTCCCCTAGACAGCAAGTAGTCCTATATATGTTAAATGTGTATAATTCTTCTATACATATTTCCATAATTATCTTGCTGCACAAAAAAATCAGACCAAAAAGAGAAAAAAAAAACGAGAAAGAAGAAAAATGCAAGTAAATAACAACAAAAAGAGTGAAAATACTATTTGTGATCCACATTCAGTTCCACAGTTCTCTCTCTGAGTAAAGATGGCTCTCTCCAACACAAAACCACTGGAACTTGCCAGAATCACCTTGCTGTTCATGTCCATCAGAATTGATCATTGTACAATCTTGTGTTGATTGTTCTCCTGTGTTCTCCATTGCTTGACTTAGCATTAGTTCCTGTAAGTCTCTCCAGGCCTTTCTGAAATCATCTTGCTAATTGTTTCTTATAGAAAAAGAATATTCCACAACATTCATATATCACAACTTATTCAGCCATTCCCCAATTGACGGGCACCTATTTTCCAATTCCTCGCCACTACAAAAAGGGCTGCGACAAAAATATTTGCACATATAGATCCTTTTCCATTTTTTATGATCTCTTTGGGATACAGGCCCAATAGATACACTGCTGAATCAAAGGGCATAGTTCCAAATTGCTCTCCAGAATGGTTGGATCAGTTCACAACTCCACCAACAATGTATTAGTGTCCCAGTTTTCCCACATTCCCTCCTACGTTCATCATTATCTTTTCCTGTTATCTTAGCCAATCTGAGAGGTGTGCAGTGGTAACTCAGAACTTTTGGAAGACTTCCCTATTGGAAGGGATGTTACTTGATCCCCCCCCCAAAAAAAAACCAGAATTTAAACCCATTAATGTGGAGTGGAAGCAATGGAGAGGAGAACATTGCAGAGAGGTGGTAGCTTCAGCTCAGCACAATGAAAATAGCTTCTTAAATAGAGCTCTCCATGCTTTTTTGGAAGGTAGTGAGTCCCTCATCAAGAAGAAACTGCCATGATCTGGAATGCTTAGTCAGGTCCAGGTGGGACTAAATGATGTCTTAGTTTCTTGAAAACCAGAGGTATTGAGGTTCAGTAGCTCTAGCCTGAATTGGGCAGTTAACATTGGTGGCAGTGGATAGAGTACCAGGCCTGGAGTCAGGAAAACCTGAATTCAAATTTTGCTTCACATACTTACTATGTGACTATAGGTAAATCATTTAACTCCTGTCTGTGTCAGTATCTTTATCTGTAAAACAGGGATAATAATAGCATCTATCTCTCAGGATTGTTATGAGAATAAAATGAGATGTTATTTATAAAATGTTCTGCAAACCTTAAAGCATTATGTAAATGCTATCTAGGGTGCAAGGGGTGTTCAGGAGGACTGGCAACTCTGATTTGAGGGCTCCTCACCTACTTTGGGGGACCATCTGCCACCCAACTCTTGCCTGAGGCTCCAAGAAGCTATAACCTGCATAGTGACCAACAGACCTCAAACCCATTGGTGAGTTAGGGAGCATGTAAAGACTTCCCCATGTGGAATGGGTGGATGAAAATAATTTGCACAAAATGTTTGTGGCAACCCTTTTTATAGTGGCAAGAAACTGGAACCCGAGTGGATGCCCATCAATGGCTGAATAAATTGTGGTATATGAAGGTTATGGAATATTATTACTCTGTTAAGAAATGACCAGCAGGATGATTTCAGAAAGGCCCGGAGAGACTTACATGAACTGATGCTGAGTGAAATGAGCAGGATTAGGAGATCATTAAACCATCAATAACCAGTCTATACGATGTTCAATTCTGATGGGCGTGGTTCTTTTCAACAATGAGATGATTCAAAGCAGTTCCAATTGTTCAGTAATGAAGAGAGCCATTTACACCCAGAGAGAGAACTGTGGGAACTGAGTGTGGACCACAACATAGCATTCTCATTCACTCTGTTTTTGTTTGCTTGCATTTTATTCTATTTCCCAGTTTTTTTCCCTTCTTGATCTGATTTTTCTTGTGCAGCAAGATAACTGTATAAATACGTATGTAATAGATTTGGATTTAATATATTTAAATATATATTAACATATTTGACATGTATTGGACTACCTACCATCTAGGGGAGGGAATGGGAAGAAGGAGGGGAAAAGTTGAAAAATTACTCATGCAGATGTTTTGTAAATAAAAAACTTTAATTAAAAAAAAAGAAATTAATTTGCACTACTGTCCATAAAAGTAGCTATAGGAGATGCTACAGAACTTAGAGCTTTGTCAGACATCAAAAATGCCAAAGACTTCCCACTGCATCCCAAGTCATCGCCAGCTGTCTTATCACCAGACTTTAAGGATTCTGGAGAACAGAATGAGACTGACAACTTGGCGCAACTCTACCTCATTGAAATCCCTTTCTTGTTCAAGTCAAGATATGACCCCTGATGTCTTCAAAAATGAATGCCTAACCACAACCAGTGCTAGCTATTATTATTACTTTTTATGGTGATTTAGAAAGAACTTTCCTTATGGGAGAAAGAGTATGGAGAATAATTTTCATGTTACTCCACGAAAATTAGATAAGAAGAAATATGTTCTCATCTTTAGAGGAGGAAACTGAGTCTCAGAAAAGAAAAATGCATCTGCTACATATATGTTCATGTAGCTTTTAAGTGCCAGAGTCCAGGAGTCAGAGTTAGGACCCAACTATGTAAAAAGTCAGAGGGTGAAAGCTGGAGGCAGGGGGTATGGAGATAGTCATTTTGTTATCTTGGGAGGTAAGGAAAGAGAACGTGAAATTCTTAGCCCCTGGGTTGATGGTGGCTATAAGCTTTGTCTATGGGAATAATTAGTGTGTTGTTTTCCAGTGCCTTAGTGGGGTGAATTGAGTAAACAGGGGATCCTTGAAGCCGCTGGGTGATTTCAGGCACATTCTCTCATAGGAAGGATGTCACACCTTCTTGTAGGGATCATTCAAAGGGCACCAAGCCTAGGTCCAAGCACACGTCATCCTAACTGAATAGTGGTGGGAGGAAGGAGGGTGTCAGTCAATCAGCAAGCATTTCCCATGTCAAATCAAGGCAAGCTGTGCTGGTGAAGAGAAGCACCAAATTTGGAATTCATTCAGAATTATGTGTCAAGCCTATTGTGTGCTAAGTATTGTGCTACTATGAGCATGGACCTCATGAAATTTACAGTCTATCAGAGGGAGAAGATACAGATACAGATAATTATGGTATGCAATATTACCTGAAAAGTGCACCAAAAATTCAAAAATTCAAAAGGGAACATAGAGTAACTTTGTTACTATCTAATTACATTTGATATATATGTGTGTATATATATATAACTTTAAAAATTGATATGATTTTTAACTTAACTGTATTTTATTTTTCCAGTTACATGTAAAGATAGTTTTCAACATTCATTTTTGTAAGATTTTAAGTTTCAATTCTTTTCTCCCTCCCTCTCTCCCTTTCTTACCTCTCCCCTCCCCAAGATAGCAAGTTATCTGGTATAAGTTATACATGTACAATCATTTAAAATGGATTTCTATATGAGTTATATTGTGAAAGAAAAATCAGAATAAAAGGGAAAAACTATGAGAAAGAAAAAACAAACTAAGAAAAGGTGAAAATACTATGCTTTAATCCCCATTTAGTCTCCATGGTTCTCTCTCTAGATATGGATGACATTTTCCATCCAAAATCTATTGGAATGGTCTTAGATCACTGAATTGCTGAGAAGAGTCAAGTCTATCATAGTTGATCATCACACAACCTTGCTATTACTGTGTATAATGTTCTCCTAGTTTTGTTCACTTTATTCAGCATCAGTTCATGTAAGTCTTTCCAGGATTTTCTGAAATCAGTCTGCTAATCATCTTTTAAAATAATCGCTTTTTATTTTCAAAATAGATGCAAAAGTAGTTTTCAATATTCACCCATGCAAAACCTTGCGTTCCATATTTTCCCTCATCCCTTTCTCTAGAGAGCAAGTAATCCAAAAATAGGTTAACTATGTACAATTCTTCTGAACATATTTCCACATTTAACATGCTGAACAAGAAAAATCAGATCAAAAAAGGGGAAAATGAGAGTTTTAAAAAGCAAGCAAACCACAATAAAAAGGTATAAATACAATGTTGTGATCCATATTCAGTCCCCATAGTTCTTTTTCTGGATGCAGTTGGCCCTCTCCATCACAATCTATTGGAACTGGCCTGAGTCATTTCATTATTCCTTGAAGTCATAACAGTTGATCATCATATAATCTTCTTGTTGCTCTATACGATGTTCTTTTGGTTCTACTCACTTCACTTAGCATCTGTTCATGTAAGTGCTCCAAGTCTCTCTGAAACCATCCCGCTGATCATTTCTTATAGAACAATAATATTCCATCACATTCATATAACTTATTCAACCATTCCCTAATTGATGGGCATCCACTCAATTTCCAAAAACTTGACAGTTTAAATTTGATATGTAACTTTAAAAAGTAATTGGAAACAATTCATACTTCATATAGAATTGTTTTTCTTGCTCATTGTTTATTGAAATGCCTGTTGATAATTTAATTTTAAAAAGAGCGGCATTAAAAATATACAAAACAAAGCAGTAAGAGAAGTCGAGAAGAGAGGAGAGGACAGTCTGAAAGAAGAAATATTTGAGATTGAAAAGATAAACAGGAATGGTCCAGGTAAAGAGGAGGAGGCAGGACATTCCAGGTCTAGAGAATAGTCCAATCACAGGCCTGGTTTTAGTAGAGTACATAGTCATGCTTGGAGGTAGGATGTGAAGTGATAAAGAATAGTTTGATTTTGCTGGAGCACAAAGAATGTGAAGAGAAGTAATATGAGGTTAAGATGAAAAGGCAGTGATATCACATTTTGGAGAGCCTTGAATGCCAAGTAGGGAATGGGGAGTCTTTGAAGGTTTTTGAGCAAAGGAGTGACATGAATGGGCAGAAAAAATGATACTGGCAGCTTGGCTTAGAAAGAGATAGAAAGAAAGGTGTGTGGGGAGGTCTGTCAGGTGAGGAAGGACCTTTCCAGGATGTTGATTATCAGTACCTGGGGCATTAACTAAGAAGAACTCAACGTCTCTGCTAGGAGAAAGGAGATCATTGAATAAAGAGAGCTGGGACCTAGGCAAGAAACTATGAAAACGGCTCCCATTGGTAGAAAACATGTAAAGAACATCTATTTCAACTTGTCCAAATCTCCTCTTTTTTACAGCAATTCTGAAGAAAGGCCATTTGGTCTTTGCTTGGATACCATCTTTCTTCCCCTCCTCCTCCTCCTCCTCCTCCTCCTCCTCCTCCTCCTCCTCCTCCTCCTCCTCCTCCTCCTCCTCCTCCTCCTCCTCCTCCTCTTCCTCCTCCTCCTCCTCCTTTTCCTCCTTCTCCTCTTCCTTTTCCTCCTTCTCCTCTTCCTTTTCCTCCTCTTGCTCTTCCTTCTCCTCCTCCCCTCCTCTTCCTTCTCCTCCTCCCCTCCTCTTCCTTCTCCTCCTCCCCTCCTCTTCCTTCTCCTCCTCCCCTCCTCTTCCTCCTCCTCTTCCTCCTCCTCTTCCTCCTCCTCCTCTTCCTCCTCCTCTTTCTCCTCCTTTTCCTCCTCCTCTTCCTCTTCTTCCTCCTTCCTCCTCCTTCCTCTTCTTCCTTCTTTTTTTGCAAGACAATTGGGGTTAAGTGACTCACCCAGAGTCACACAGCTAGGAAGTCTGTGCCATCTCCCTTGAATACCTTCTAGTGACTATGAACTCTCTACTTCACCAACTAATTTATTCCTTTATGAATACAAATCTGTTTGGGGAAACTTTAATCAACAGAACTATCAAATGTGGAATTAACTTGCAATCTCTGAAGGTTTTAAAGTAGAGTCTGAATGGTCATTTATTAGGATCGTTTAGAGGTAATTCCCGTTCCCTACAAGTAGGAGAAGGTAACCCCTGAGATCTTTTCTATTCCTAAGATTCTGTGATTAAGACAGGAAATTATTAGTCTGAACCCAAATCTTCCCTACATTGGGCCACAATCTGTTCCCCGGTGACTCCCTCTATTACTTCTAGTTCTGTCCTCTGTGCCAAGCTGATATAAGTTTTACTTGGAAGCTTGGGTAGCTTTGTTGTTTATTTTTACATAAAAATAAATCTTGGTGGGATATTTAATACCTTTTACTGTTGACAAATTTTTCATGACCCCCACCTTAGGCGGTGGTCACAAACTACAGTTTAAGAAGCTCCGAGTTATGGGATCAATTTGAGGAAAGTCACTGACAGCTGATGTGAGGTCAGAGGAAGGTAATTGGAATGGAAGGGGGCTGGAAACCAGGCTTTAGAGTTAGTTGAAACAACTGGGGCGTGGGAAGCAAGTGTGAGACTCCAGAAAAATATAATCATGATTGCTGACATTTATATACTCTTTGTGATCCCATTTGGGGTTTACTTGGCAGAGATAGCAGATGTTTGTCGTTTCCTTCTCCAGCTTACTTGACAAATGGAGAAACCGAGGCAAACAGAGTAAAGTGGCTTGTCCAGGATCCCACAACTAGTATCTGAGGTCAGATTTGAATAGGTTTTCCCAGCTCCAGACTCAGCATTATCTCCACTGCACTACCATGCTGCTTTAGCTAGGTCCTGCCTGAAGGCAGCTAGATGGTGCAATGGACAAAGAAGTGGGCTTGAAGGAAGAAGGACCAGAGTTCAAATCCTGCCTTACATACTCACTAGCTGTGTGACCCTCATTTATGCTCTCTCTGCCTTAGTTTCCTCATCTCTAAAGTGAAGAATGATGATATCCAAGGCTCATTCCAATTCTAAATCTATGTTCTACAATCTAACTCTTGAAATACTTGAAGGCAGTGGTGGATAGAATGCTGAGTCTGGGGTCAGGAAGACCTGGGTTGAAATCCTGACGCAGATATTTCCTAGCTAAATGATCCTGGGCAAGTCACTTAACCCATGTTTGCCTCAGTGTCCTCCTCTGTAGAACAGGGCTAACAGTAGCACCTATCTCCCCGGGTTGTTGTGAGGACCGAACGGATGATAACTGCAAAGGGCTTAGCACAGTGCCCGATACGTAGTAAGTGTTATATAAATGTTAGCTATAATGATTATATTTTTCTGGAGTCTAACACTTGCTTCCCACACCCCAGTTGTTTCAACTAACTGTGTAGAGCTTGATTTCCAGCCCCCTTCTATTCCAATTACCTTCCTCTGGCCTCACGCCAGCTGTCAATGACTTTCCTTAAACTGATCCCATAACTCAAGGCTTCTTATACTGTGGTTCATGACCATAACCTAACGTGGGAGTTATGAAAAATTTGGCAACAGTAAAAGGTATTAAATATTCCGCCAAAATTAATTTTTATGTAAAAATAAACAAGCAAATCTATCTCATTAGTATGCAAATTCTCTTTCATCTTTAATAAATGGTAAAATGATATGTATGTCAAAAATTGTTTTAAAATAAATTCCTAATCTATACCTACCTAATCTATATACCTACATACCCAGGGTTGTGTAAAAATTTCGTGGGTGAAAAGGGATTGCAAGTGGGAAAAGTTTAAGAAGCCCTGCCATAACTGATTACAGTATTCCAAATGTTATCCGGAGAGGGCAGAGAACATCAGAACTATGACCTCCTTCCTTCTAAACCTATGATTAGTTAATTCACTCAGTAGAGTTAGTTTGAGGTTCAAATAGCCTTCATCTAGCTCAGGCATTCTTAAACTTTTTCCACTTGCAACAATTTTTTCCCTGAGAAATTTTTACATGACTCCAGGTATATAGATCTAAAAAATAGGTATACAAACCAAACATTTGCTGAAAATAAATCATAAAGAAATTTATTTTAAAACAATTCTTTGGAATGCATATAATTTCACCATTTGTTAAAGAGGAAAACAAATGTGCATACTAAGGAGATGGATGTGCTTGTTTATTTTTACATAAAGAATTAAATCTTGGCAGAGGATTTGTTACTGGAGGATGTAGAGCATTCAGACATCTTTTACTGTTGCCAGATTTTTTGCAAACATTTAGTTATGTGACCCCTTATGGAGTCTCAACCCAGAGTTTAAGAAGCTTGCTTTAGCACATAGGATAGCAGATACCTCTCCCTCATGTCTGATTCAGGTCATATCACACTATTGGTTCATATTGACTTTCCGGCCAACTCAGAACCCTTACATCACATCAGGCAAGGAACTGGACTTAATGACCTCCATGGTCCCTCAAAGCTCTGAGGGTAGATGACTTGGTAAAGGGATTTCAGAGCAAATGGGAGGTAAGAGATGCAGTAAAAATAATGTCAGTCACAATAGGTCTGAGCAGAATCTTTCTTACTAGTGGAGAGTAAGGGAAGGATGCCTTTCTCGGGGCAGCTGATTGTTGTGGTTAGAGTGCTGGGCCTAAACTCAGGAATAGGTGAGTTCAAATCTAACCTCAAATTCTTAGTAGCTGTGTGACCCAGGACAATTACTTCATCTCCATCAGCCTCAATTTCCTCATCTATAAAATGGAGATAATAGCATTAACCTACAAGGATTGTTGCAAGGCTCAAATGAGTAATTATTGATAACTTCATTACATACTTAAAATAAATAGATTTGCAGTTTCATATCCATTCCACTATGTTATGGAAATGATGATATTATTTCTTAAGTCCAAAAAAAGATGCTTGGCAGAGTACCTGCCACATAGTAAGTATATAAAAGTTAGCTTTTATCATTATTATTGCAGGGATGAGGTGGGGGGAAGCTTTGGTGCCTTTGAATGGGTCAGAGGAGCAGGTGGGGTGCTTTGTGCTCCATTGGGCAAAACTGGGATATCCTGAAAGTTTGTCCTCAAGGCTCTTTGGCCACATTGGCCCCCAGATTCTCTAGAGACCGATCATGGGATTTCTCCACTCCAAATGATCTCTAAATGTCTCATAATAGAGAGAGTACTGAACAGCTCTTTTTATGGTGGCAAAATGTTGAAAATTCAGGGAATGCCCATCAATTGGGGAATGGTAAACAAGTTGTGGTATATGAATGTAATGAAACAGTTTAGAACTATAAGAAATGATAAGCCAGAAGATTTTAGAAAAACATGGAAAGACTTGTATAAACTGATGCAAAGTGAAAGAACGAAGAAAACATCGTATAATTTCAGCAGCATTGTGTGAGGATCAACTATGAATGACTCAGCAGCACAAGTACAAAGGACTCATGAAAGAAAATGCCATCCATAGCCAGAAAAAGAATTGATTTGAAAAGGTGGATGGAAGCCTAGTTTTTTCATTTTATTTTTTCATGTTTTTTTTCCCTTTTAGTCTATTTCTTCTTTTACAACTGTGACTAGTATGGAAATGTGTTTTACAAAATTGCATATAAATAACCTATATCAAATTGCTTTCCATTTTATAGGAAAAGGAGAGGAGAGAGAAAAAATTTGGAACTCAGAATCTTATAAAAATGAATACTAAAAATTGTCTTACAAGTAATTGAGAAAAATAAAATAGGGGCAGCTAGATGGCATAGTGGATAGAGCACCAGCCTTGAAGTCAGGAGGACCCAAGTTCAAATCTGGCCTCAGATACTTAACACTTCCTAGCTGTGTGACCCTGGGCAAGTCACTGAACCCCAATTGTCTCAGCAAGAAAAGAAATAGAGAAAAATAAGATATTATTTTAAAAAGTGCTGGGATGAATATAGAGAGGCTTGGAGAGACTTACATGAACTGATGCTGAGTGAAATGAGCAGAACCAGGAGATCTTTATGTACTTCAACAATGATGCTGTATGAGGATGTATTCTGATGGAAGTGGATATCTTCAACAAAGAGAAGATCTAACTCAGATCCAATTGATCAATGATGGACAGAAGCAGCTACACCCAGAGAAGGAACACTGGGAAATGAGTGTAAACTGTTTGCATTTTTGTTTTTCTTCCCAGGTTATTTTTACCTTCTGAATCCAATTCTTCCTGTGCAACAAGAAATTCGGTTCTGCACTCATATATTGTATCTAGGATGTATTATAACATATTTAACATGTATAAGACTGTCTGCCATCTAGGGAAAGGGGTGGAGGGAAGGAAGGAAAAAATTGGAACAGAAGTGAGTGCAAGGGATAATTATAAAAAATTATTCATGCAAAAAAAAGTTATAATTATAAAATAAAAAATAATTTTAAAAGTGCTGAATTTGAAATCAGAAGTAGGTTCTTAGATGTTCTTTCTTTTAAAAATTATTATTTATTTTTAAAAATTTTTGAATTCTGAATTTTCTCCCTTCTTCCAATTCTTCCCCCGCCCATCCATTGAGATGGCAAACAATATGATTATAATTACACACATGAAATCAATTACACACAGACATATTTCTATACTTTATGCTATTCTTATCTCCTGTGAGATCATGTAACCTCAGTCTCCATTTCTCCATCTCTCAGCTCTGAATCTTATTCTCCTATAAATCTTCTTGTGGTATTTCTTGTGACTCAGGGGGGTGGGGCAATTAGTCGGCACAGTGTGTAGATTGTCAGGTCTGGAGTCAAGAAAATTCACCTTCTTGAGTTCAAATCTGGCTAGATCCTGGGAAAGTCACTTTACTCTGCCTCAATTTTCTCATCTGTCAAATGAAGGAAATGGTAAACCACTCCATTATCCCTGCCAGAAAACCCCAAATGGGGTCAGGAAGGGTTGAACACAACTGAAAATGACTGAATAACAACAAGAAGCAACAAAATTTATAGGATTTCCAGCTGGGAGGGGTCTCAGAGGTCGGATAATCTGTCTCCTTCATGTGCACAAGAGGAAGTTGAGACTAGAGTAGATGGAGGCAGCATGATGGACAGCAAAGAATCTGGATTAGAAGTCTGAGGATGTGGGTTCAGGCCCTCCCTCTCTGGAAGGGAAATAAGCCATTTATCACCTCTAGGATTAAATTTCCTCTTCATCTACAAAATGAGGGGATTGGCCAGATGATCTCCCAGCTTCCTTTCAGCTCTAAAGGGATGCTATTATGAGTGTATATGGCCAGTCACATTTATATAGCAAAGTAAGTGATAATGACAATCAAAAAATGTTTATTTAGAGAGAGCCAGGCAGAGAAAGTGGATAGAGAGAGTCAAGTCCCACCAAGGCCCCTCTCAGCTATTTCTGGGCAACTCCCTAAGGCTGTTAATTGCAGAAGAAGTGTTGATCAATATTGGTGGACGGAGTTCCTCTTCTGGGAGTCCCTTGACCAGAGCAGATTCCAAATTCAGGTCATCCAACACGGCACCTTGTTTCACTACACAATACGCCGGCTCTCTGATGTCCGAGGCTCCAGAATCTGTCTTCTTAGCCCTCTGATTTCTCCCATCTGAATGAACCTCTCTGTCACTCCGTTTTCAGTTTCTCCACGTCTGAGCGGGGGGCTGGGGCAGGAGAACTGACAGGGAACCTAAAGAAGGCATGACCAGCAGGGGGCACCCGTCCACCACAGTTGGGACCCCAAGAGGCTCTCGCCTCCCCCCCCACCCCATTCCCCACCCCTTTCCCCAAGAGCTGGAGGCTGAAATGAAAGCGTTTCCAGATAAACTGAGGGGAGATTTCCAGGGATAAGTCTATTCTGAGAGCATGGCTGTGGGGGGAGAGGGAAGGTCCAGGGATGGGTGGGGAGTGAGAGCAAAGAGACTGACTTTTCACACACATCTGAATAAATGCCCTAGGACAGATGCAAGGGCACAAACCCCCTCCCCACTTCCCACCCTCAGCTGCATAGACACATGGAGACACCACCGTCTGGAATGGACCTCCTCTTCTTCCCCCTCAAAGGCTGAGCAGGCAGCTTGCAGCCGCTGGCATCTCTCTCCTTCCACCCCCTTCCCACTTCTGTCTCCCTGTGGGAATCTCAGAGCCAACATAAAGCAGAAATGGAGCAGCCAGCTACAGCCCTGTAGCAAGGGAGGACAACGCTCCTGAGCAAGCCTGGTTCTAATCCTGCTTCTACCACTGATTCCGTGGACTTTGGGCAAGTCGTCCTCTCACCTTCAGTTTTGTCATCTGGAAAATGAGAGGCTTAGACCAAACAGTCTCAAAGTTCCCTCCCAGCCCTGACACTTCATGTCCGAAGGCCCCCAGCTTTGACATTTTGTATTTCAAGATCTCTCCCAGGCCTGGCATTCTGTATTCTTAAGTATCTCCTAGTTCTGATAGTCTGGATTCTTTCTTTTTAAATGTTCAGTGGTATTTCACTTTTCCAAATACATGTAAAGATAGTGTTCAACGTTCATTTGTGTAATATTTTATGTTCCAAATTTTTCTCTCTCCTTCCTTCCCCAAGACAGCAAAATATAGGTTAAATATGTGCAATTCTTTTAAACATATTTCCATATTTATGTTGTACAAGAAAATCAGACAAAAAGGGGAAAGCATGAGAAAGAAACAGATAGCTATAAAAAAGATGAAAATACTATGACCATAGTTCTCTATTTAGATGCAATTGACATTTTCCATCCCAAGTCTATTGGAATTGCTTTGAGTCACCTCGTTGTTGAATCCATCACAATTGATCATCACAAAATGTTGCTGTTACTGCATATACGGTTCTTTTGGTTCTGCTCACTTTACCAGGTCATGTTGGTCTTTTGAGGGGTTTCTGAAATCCTGATATTCTGGGTCTAAGGTCTCTCTGAGCTCTGATATTCTCTAGTTCTAACATTCTGGGTTCTGAGGTCTCTCCCACTTAGGACATTCTGTATTCCCAAGATCTCTCCCAGGTCTAGACATTTTGAGTTCTAAGGTTTCTCTTAACTCTGACATTGTATTGCTGAGAAAACCCTTCTCAGCTCTGACATTCTGTATTCTAAAGCCAGGGATATTCTGGTAACACAGAGATGTGCTGTTTAAACAACAGACTCTTCAAAAATTCAGGTTGTACTTTGAAGTTCATCTGTATTATTATTTTTTTCTCCAATTCACTTTCTTGAGTCTAGACTATCAGTAATACAACAAATCAAGCTGATTTTGTAGCATTTGCTTGTTTCCAAGGCGTAAATATGTTCAAATTTTAGTGGGGCAGTTATTTGGTGAGATGGATAGAGTACTAGGTCTGGAGTCAGGAAGACTTCAAATGTGGCCTCAGACACTAGCTGTATGATCCTGGGTGAGTCTCTTAACCTTGTTTGTCTCAGTTTCCTCATCTGTCAAATGAGCTGAAGAAGAAAATGACCAACCACTCTGGTATATTTGTTTGCCAAGAAAATGGGGTCATGAAACAATAACAAAAATTTAATAATCATTCTTACACATGCTCGAACTGCCCTTAAAAGTCTTATTTCCTCCTCAGCTATCCCATTCTATATGTAAAAGCTCTCAGAGCTCTGGTTTCTGTAATTCTGTGGTCTGGAACTTCCATTGCCAGTCAGTCAAATTAGCAAGTATTTATTAAGCACCAGCTGTGCCAACCAGTATGCTAAATATACAAAGTTAAAAAAATACTACTTAAAAACATGCCATCCACCTGAAACTGATTTTTCGATCAATTTTGGACCTCTCTTTTCCTCCCGTTATTCTCTATATGACACTATTCAATTGAATTCAATATATGTTTTAAATACATACTATATTCAAGGTGTCATGGCAGGATCAATAGAAGCAGATCCATCTCTGATGTACATTGACAGAGTGATCCTGGACAACTTCACCTCTCAATATACCAGACAATTCTCTAAGATCATAACAAGAGCAGTGACTGAGAGGTATTGATAGAGGGACATATTAACTGGGGAAAACACAGGTATAGACCAAAAAAA